>NW_012153408.1:84161-111147 GCF_000956105.1 Propithecus coquereli
AAAGTTTAATAGATTGGTAAAATAGTTATTAGACATTATTGTATAGAGGATTAGTGAACTGGCAAATAGAGAATCAAGTACACATAAAAAGGGATATAAACAATTAAGACATTGATAAAAGGTCTAACATATGTGTAATTGGAGCCTAGAAAGAGGGTGATAAGAGATAGAGAAGAGAGAGAAATGCAGGGGTGTGGGAAAGGAAGTAATATTTAAAGAAATACTGATGGGGAATTTTTCCAAATAAATAAAAGTTAACAAAATACAGGTTTAAGAAGCCCTGTAAATCCCAAAGAAAACCACACCAGAGACTAAGCTTTAAAGTTCACTTATTTCTTCTGTAACATGTTATCTTCCATTAATCCAATGAAGTATATTTTTCCATTTCTGCACAATAGCTTTCCTCTTTGGAAATTTTATTTGGATTTTTTTTATATCTTTCATGTCTTTACTTAACTTTTTAAACATATAGTGCATAGTAATAATATTTGAATTAATATCCTTCTTTGCTAATTCTAGCATCTGGGTCAACTTTGACAGGTTATCCTCATTATGGATATTTTATTGCTTCTTTCTCAAGCCTTGAGACTTTGGGACTTACATCAGCATCCCCTCTCAATCTCTGAGTTCTTAGGCCTCTGGAGTCAAACTGAGAATTACACCACTATCTTCCCCAGATTCTCAGGCCTTTAGACTCAGATTGAATCACACCACTGGCTTTACTGGTTCCCCAGCTTGCAAATAGCACATGGTGGAATTTCTTGGCCTCCATAATTGTGAGAATAAATTTCCATAGACAGAGAGAGAGAGAGAGAGCAAATCGCATGCATATGCAAGTGGGCAAGCTGTCCAGGAAGTATCTAGCCATTATTAATATAATGAGAATGGGTTTCTACAACATCTATGTAACCTGACAGCCAAGGAGAGTGGATTGTGATGCGCATGTGTGAACAGTGACGACTTTACTGTACCAGTCACTGGGGCGCTAGACACTGTTGAGTGAGCATGTATACTGTGTGGCCATCGCATTCTAAATGACTGAGCAAGTAGAGCAATGAATCTGCATCAAATTTTGTGTTAAGCTTGAACATTCTTCATGGAAACTATACGTATAATTCAGAAGGTATTCAGGGATGAGGCAATGATTGCAGTGCAAATAAAAGTGTGGCACAAATTCTTCAAAGATGGTTGAGAATCTATTGAAAGTGATCCACGTTCTGGAAGGCTTGCAACAAGCAGAATACCCGAGAATGTAAATATGTATGGGTAAGGTTAAGAGACATGAAGAGAACTGTGTGAAGTCCCAAGGTGCCTACTTTCAAGGGGACCGAGCTATCATTGTCCTATGTACAATGTTTCTTATATCTTGTATCTTCTTCGATAAATGTCTCTATTTTTCATATTACATGTCTGGATACTTTCTGGACAGACCTCGTGTGTGTGTGGGGGGGTATGTGTGGGTGTGTAGTCTGTCCTATCAAATTTTGCTGCCTTGGTTTCCCTGGACTTTCAGCTCCATTTCCTCAACTCAGCTGGTCTGATAGGCTCTGGCTCAGTTCCTCCTTCTTGATCTGCAGCCTAGAAACTCTCTCAAGAGAGTAAGCTGAGGCAATTGTAGGGCTTACTTATTTGTTTCCCATCTTTCCAGAACCACAATCTTTCACTGTCCGATTCCAGTGTCTTAAGATGTATTGTTTTATGCATTTTTATCTTTTTTGTTGCTTCTGCTGTTGTTCTTGTTGTTGCTTCAAGCAGGGTAGTAAATCCAGTCCCTCTTACTCATCTTGGCCAAAAGTGGCTTTACAGGGGTTTTTGGTTATCTTTTCAGGTGTTTCTGATATAACATGATATATACATTTCTAAAAATCACTCTGGGAGGCCGGGGAGGGTGGATCATTTGGGGTCAGGAGTTCGAGACCAGCCTGAGCAAGAGCGAGACCCCATCTCTACTAAAAATAGAAAAAATTAGCCAGGTATGCTGTTACATGTCTATAGTCCCAGCTACTTGGGAGGCCGAGGTGGGAGGATTGCTTGAGCCCATGAGTTTGAGGTTGCAGTGTGCTATGATGATGCCTCTGCACTCTAGCCAGGGTGACAGAGTGAGACTCTGTCTGAATTATAAAAGAAAAGAAAGAAAGAAAGAAGGAAAGAAAGAAAGAAAGAAAGAAAGAAAGAAAGAAAGAAAGAAAGAAAGAAAGAAAGAAAGAAGAAAGAAAAAGAAAGAGAGAGGGAGAAAGGAAGGAAGGAAGGAAGGAGAAAGAAAGAAAGAGAAAAAAGAAAAAGGTGAAAGAAATGAGAGATAAGGAGAAAAAATAACAGAGAACATAGAGGAAAAAATACAAGTAAGCTAAGAGGAAAGAGGAGAAACTTAAAGGGAGAGGATACAGAAGGCTGAGTAGCTAAGGTGGCCATTTGAAGGGCTGCAGCTTGAGTTATTGTTAAGTGGTGGAAGGAGGGTTATCTGAAATAAGATGGAAAGTTGAAACACCTGGTGCAGATGTGTGTGGCTCATTGTCCTTTTGAGTTGTGTAGGAGTGTATGTTTTATGTTCTACACTGCATAGTTCAGCTGGGTGCAGTCTTTTACATCCATTTATTGTTTTTCAGGTATGAAATTGTGCTTAAGGCAATACAAAATTCATATTATGCTTAAGTTCTTCTATAACATATCAACTGCATGGGAACAAATCATATTTTCCAAACAAGCATTATAGAAGAACTAGTTGTACTTGCCTTATTTTTAATGCTTCCTGAAATTGCTTTTATTATTTTAGTATTGAATAAAAATATTTGTAATATATGTCTTACAGTAAAACCCTTACGAAGCTTTGTATGTCACATTAACTGACAATTTTGCTGCATATAAATTTCTCGGTTCTTTTAGAAAAAATTGAAATGCAAAAAAATAGGACTGACATTCTTTCAATGGAATGCTGGACATTATCTAGACCATTTGTGGTTATCAGATTCTATAGCGTCCTTCACTTTTCATTATCTTTGGTGAATTTTGTAACTCTTTAGTGATAGAAATTAACTATGTTGGAAAAACTCTTATAAACATCAGCCTAGGTAAAGACTTTATGAAGAAGGCCGGGCGCGGTGGCTCACGCCTGTAATCCTAGCTCTCTGGGAGGCCGAGGCGGGCGGATTGTTTGAGCTCAGGAGTTCGAAACCAGCCTGAGCAAGAGCGAGACCCCGTCTCTACTAAAATTAGAAAGAAATTAATTGGACAACTAAAAATATATAGAAAAAAAACTAGCCGGGCATGGTGGCGCATGCCTGTAGTCCCAGCTACTTGGGAGGCTGAGGCAGGAGGATCGCTTGGGCCCAGGAGTTTGAGGTTGCTGTGAGCTAAGATGATGCCACGGCACTCTAGCCCAGGCAACACAGTGAGACTCTGTCTCAAAAAAAAAAAGAAAAAAAGAAAAAAAAGAATTTATGAAGAAGACCCCAAAAGAAATCACAGCAACAACAAAAATAAATAAATTGGACCTGATCAGATTAAAAAGCTTCTACACAGCTAAGAAAACTATCACTAGAGCGAATAGCCAACCTACAGAATGGAAGAAATATTTGCATGCTGTATATCTGATAAAAGGCTGATAACTAGAATATACATAGTATTCAGGAAAATCAGCAAGAAAAAAGTCAAACAACACTATTATAAAGTGGGCAAAGGACATGAACAGAAACTTTTCAAAAGAAGATAGAAAACAAACATATGAAACAAACATATGAAAAATGCTCAACATCTCTAATCATCAGGGAAATGCAAATGAAAACCACAATGAGATGTTACTTAACTTCAATGAGAATGGCCTTTATCAAAAAGTCCCAAAACAACAAATGTTGGTGTGGATGTAGAGAGATTGGAACACTCTTACACTGCTGGTGGGACTGCGAACTAGCACAACCTCTATGGAAAGTAATATGTAGATAATGCAAAGAACTAAAAATATAACTACCATTTGATCCAGCAATCCCACTACTAGATATTTACCCAAAGGAAAGAAAATGACATTCTGTAAAAAAAATCTGCACTCAAATATTTATAGCAGTACAATTCACAGTTGCAAAGATGTGGAAACAACCCAAGTGCCCATCAATACATGAGTGGTTTAATAAAATGTGGTGTATGTATATCACAGAGTACTACTCAGTCGTAAAAAAATAGTTAACTAATACCTCTCGTATTATCCTGGATGGAGCTGGAGCCCATTCTGTATCACAAGAATGGAAAACCGAACACCACATGTACTTACCATTAAATTGGTACTAATTAATCAAAACTTATGTGCACATATGGAAGTAACATTCATCAGGTGTCAGACAGGCGGGAGGCAGAAGGAATGGAGGGGTAAATTCACACCTAATGGGTGCAGTGCACGCTCTCTAGGGGATGGGCATGCTTGTAGCTCTGACTCTGGTGGTTCAAAGGCAATTTATATAACCAAAGTGTTTGTACTCCCATAATATTCTGAAATAAAAAAAGAAACGAAATTAACTTGTGGAGGGCTAATGATGATGATGCAAATGATTTCCATTCATAGAGGTACAGATGAATTTTTTATGGTAGAGATCTAATTGCTTGCACACCCCTCTCCAACGTCCTGTGGAAGAAATGATTCCAAAGACTACATTTTGTTTTATTGCCCTTCCGATACTGACTGTTTAACATCTATTATCAAATCTGTTTCAGGATTTCTCATTGTCTAAATAGAGTCTGTTCTTGCTATTCTCTTTTGAGCTTGTTTTCATGTCTTAATGGTTCCATCATTAATTAATGAGTTAAATTGTTAACACATTTTCTTTAATTCAGCATGAGTCATAATTTTACCTTTTCCAATTATCTCTTAACACTTCAAAATTCCATTGTATTTTTGCCTCAAATGTTTTGTTCAAATATCTGATGCCAATCTAATTTTTTAATGCTTGCTCCCTGTGGCACGCAGACTGAGATGGTCCTTACAAATAATGATAATATTTTAAACTTTTTAGTTTATCAAACCCAATTATTGTTTCACATGGTATATACCATTCAGCTTTTTGCCTTTCTTTTTATAGTAACTGTACTTGATTGTTTCTACCTGTTTTGGCCTGTCAACTCACAGTTTCCCTTGAGGGTATCCCTACTCTGCCTTAATATGTATTCATGAAAGTAAGATATTTAGCCCCAGTCTGCCTTTCCTAATGAATTTAGAAAAAAGGTATGTGTCCCAAGGAATCCAAAGAACCACTGCTGATCATACCAATTGGCATCCACTCCACAAGGCAATTTTCCTGGTAAATGTTTTATATTTATAGTGCAAGACCACATTAATAAAAGGCAAGTTACCTATTTGTGATGCACCAGCCCTGGCAGTTTTGTGGAAGGGATGGAGAATTACCAACATTGGCAGACAATTCTGCATCTATTTTCATCCATGGTTCACCTTATCTTGCGTTTCTCCTGCCTTGACCTTATCATGTCTATACCAGAAGCTTGGCTATTGTTTGGGTTGGTTTTCATAGGACAATTAATTATTATACCTAAAAAATGTGAAGTAGATGCAAGAGAAATTTTTTTAATTTTTTTGTTTTATTTATTTTTATTTCAGGATATTAATGGGGGTACAAACATTTTGGTTACATGTCATGACTTTGCCACACCCAAGTCATGATTTGAGGAGTGCCCTTTCCCCCCACAATGCTCATCACATCCATTAGTTGTGAGTTTACCCAAAGCCAACCCGCAACCCCCAAAGAATATTATCACTGTGTGAGCACCTTAGTGTTGATCAGTCAGTGCCAATTTGATAGTGAGTACATGTGGTGCCTATTCTTTCGTTCTTATGATACCTCACTTCAGAGGATGGGCTCAAGCTTTATCCAGGAAAATATAGGTGGACATTGGCATAGGTAAAGAGTTTATGAAGAAGACCCCCAAAGCAATCACAGCAGTTACAAAAATAAATAAATGGGACCTGATCAAATTAAAAAGCTTTTGTACAGCCACGCAAGAGAAAAATTTAAATGATTTCCTCCACCCTCTGGTGCCCCTGGTGGCCCTTGGCTTTATCCTGTAACACCACTATACATTCACGTACCAGTTCAAGACAAATTTCAATCTTCCTACAGATTAAAACTGTCTGAGTGGATTAATAAAATGTGGTATATGTATACCATGGAGTACTATTCAGCTATAAGAAACAATGGTGATATAGCACCTCTTGTATTTTCCTGGATAGAGCTGGAATCCATTCTACTAAGTGAAGTATCCCAAGAATGGAAAAATAAGCACCACATGTAATCACCAGCAAATTGGTTTCACTGATCAACACTTAAGTGCACATATAGGAATAACATTTATTGGGCGTCGGGAAGATGGGGGGGAGGGGATGGGTATATATAAACATAATGAGTGCAATGCGCACCATCTGGGGGATGGACACGCTTGAAGCTCTCTCTGGCAGGGGGCAAGGGCAATGTAACCTAAACATTTGTACCCCCATAATATGCAGGAAAAAAAATTGTCACAGGTATGTTTTTGTGTGTTTGTGGGTGGTTGTCACTGTTAATTTGTAAAATCTAAATTTCTTTTTATTTCTCCAGGGGCCAGTTCCCTGTACTATTAATAGTTCAACATTTTGACACAAATCAAAGATTTTAGTCTTTATTATAAGGGCAAGGGGAGAACTGATGTTTTTTATTCAGTAAGATGACACTATCAGATTTGTTTCCAAAACGCATCTCTGGCTTCAGTGTTTGGAGGAAAAAAAGAGTGAATAGGAGGATAGCAGTTAAAGCTTCACTAGTCCAGTTAAGCTTAGTCCAGAGTAGTAGTGATAGAAATAAAGAGCAGATGTGTAAGATATTTGGAAGATAAAATCTGCAATGCTTGGTGATGGATTATATATTTTGAAAGAAAAAGAGTCGTATGTTAAGGGTGACACCTGGATTTCAGCATCTTTAATCGAGTGGAGTGTGTTTTTCTTTCTGAAGATAGAGAGCATTGATAAGGGAAAATGGGTAGTGGAGAGAAAAGGAGGACGTCATAAGTTTGGTTTTAAACATGTTTCATTTGAAGGGGCTTTTAAAACATTCAAAGGCTATCTCAACAATTCACTTGAACATCCAGGTATAGATCTCAGAGAAATCAGAATTGGGGACATACGTCTATGAGTCAAATGGCAAGGGTAATACAGTAGTAAAGTACATAGAATCTTTAGCCAGATAACTTGGATTTGGAGCCTGGCTCCACTATGCACTAGCTATATGATCTCTGGAAATTTATTTACCCTCTCTGTGTGTTTCTTCATGTGTATATAATAATTTTCACTAGTTGTTAGGAGTAAATGAGTTAGTTTTGTAAAATTAATACCATGTGCCAGGCACTTACGAATATTTATGTGCTTGGTAGTACAATGGGTAGAGGTGGTAGTACAATGGGTAGAGGTGGTAATTCAAGCTGTGCAGAGATGAAATCCATGGGGAGACAAGACAGTCTGAGAAAATAAGAGAATCAGTGATAAAGATTTAAGGAACTCCCTTATTTATGACTAAAAAGGGAAAGATAAACCTTCAAAAGTGACTGAGGAGACATAAACAAAAAGGTGGAGGGAAAATCAGGAAAGTATATTGCCAATGGCATCAAGAGTGAGGGAGTAATTAATGCTGCTGCTAAGCAAAAATTCTGAATGAGTGTGAAATGTGAGATAAACATCACCAACTGCAATAGCCAGGTGAATGAGTGGGTTAATGAGTACAGCGGGCTGGGCGTGGTGGCTCATGCCTGTAATCCTAGCACTGTGGGAGGCCGAGGTGGCAGATCGTTTGAGCTCAGGAGTTCGAAACCAGCCTGAGCAAAAGCGAGACCCTGTCTCTACTAAAAATAGAAAGAAATTAGCTGGACAACTATTTTTTAAAAAATGAGTACAGTGTATGCTGTGATGCACCTCCTAGACCTCCCTTCAGGAATGAAGGTCTTGTCTAATTTCACCAGTGGCTGGAAGTGCTATCAGCAGACATGCCTCAGCTATTGGCCTTCTTGAATAATTTCTTTGGCTAAAGAGATCCTCTTGCCTACGAACCCTTCCTTGGCACTGTCTGCATCCCATAGCTTATTATCATGGAGCATAAAGGACCAGCTCTCTCACCCCACTGGAGAAAACTTTTAAAGTTCATCCCAGTTTTAACCTCTATTTGGGGCAGGCTAAGGCCTGGTTAAGACTGGACATCACAGCCTAACTTTTCCCTCTGCCTAACATTGCTTCCTTTCTTTCCCGTTCACATTTACTTATCTCTAATAAATGTACTGCTAATAAACGTCCCTCTAATAAATATCTTAGGATGGACTGAATCCTAACAGTGTGCTTCCCAGGAAACCCAATCTATGACAATGAGTCTTATTTTCAGGGAATGGTGATGGACATGAGAAGCCAGACTGCAAAAGATAACAAATGAATGGGAAATAAGAAAATGGAATAAGCAAAAGTGGGCAACTCTTTCAAGTCATTTTGCTTTCACAGGTAGGAGGATGACCAAAACACAGACAGTACTAAGGGCTCACCCCCCAACCCCCTCTTTGGGAGGGGGAGATATTCGGAAGACAAATGCCAGTTATAGATTCAGGATTCTATATTGCTGAAGTTAACCTTTAACAGGGTGAACAGTAGTTAGAAAGTATCACTTTCTGTTAAGGTTTCAGGACATAAAAGTTTTAAAATAAGTATTATCTTATTAAGGAGTTATGGAAATGAGTAATGGGGATTTTTAAAAGACCAAAATAAACTTTTAAATTAGTTACCTTATGTCAGTCTCATAAATTCGAGCAGTGTGAATCAATTCACACAGGAACTGCCTACTCCAGATAAAACTGGATTTCGAAACCACTCCTCCCACACTCACCATCTAGCAGCAGCTGAACTGGGATCTCTATCCCTTAATCAGAGACTGAATCCTTTTCTCGGATACTGACTTAACTGCAGGAATCAAGAGACTTCTGAATAGCTTTTCTCGGGGGAGCCAAATAAAGATAACTGGTAAAATAAGTTTATATAGGGGACAAAACTTTTAGAGAATGAACGAATTAACATGTTCCGACTGAGGCATGAACATGGGATGGAGGAAGGGGGTAAGTAAGTGTAGAAGCAAGGCTTCAGGAAAGGCGGAAAAACCGAAAACCTTCAGAGAAGTAGTAACAATACATCGCTGGCCACAGTCTAGCGTCTAAAACTTCTTCACGCCACGAGTGTACGATGACTCCAAAAAAGCCCGCTGATGGCTTTTAAAGCACTAGCGAAAGAGGAAAACTTACACCAGCGGCGAGTACAAAGGCAGAAAATTTACGATTGACCCCGGAAACATTTTATTTTGCGTAGGTGTCGGGAGAACTTTCTTTTGCGATTCGTTCCTTGATCCGGAAGAAAAGATAGCAAACTTCGCTTGCGATTGGATTGTATCATAAGGGCGGGGCTTGAGCGAGCCAGTTAGCTTGGCAACCGGACATGACGACCGCGGAAGCCACCGGCCCGAGCTGTCCTCGGGTTTGTGGCTTCGGTGGGCGGGGTCCGCAGAGCCAGGTTGGCGCGGTCTTCACAGCTGACCCGGCCCTGCTGGGGGCGGCGCCATCAGTGCCACGCCCCCGCGCCCGCTCTGCCCTGCTCTGGAGCGATGTCGTAGGCTCTAGGGGGTGGAGCCTTGGGTCTATTCTCTCAGAGCCTAGAGTCGGGAGGCTGCTGTCACCCGCCCGGAGTCTTCCGGTTTCTCGGTGGCTCCGCCACCTCCCTCCGAACCCTGGGATACGCCCTCTCGCGAGCCTGCCGTCGCGCTCCGTTCAGCGTCGAACTCCTCAGAGTTGCTGCGCAGCAACTCCAGCACGACATTGTCTCACTCTCGTTCTCGCCCCTTTGAGAACCTCGGCCCCACGCTACTCCCTTTCCTGAATGAGCTGTCCCCTCCCACCCCTCTAAAATGTCCACTAACCTACAGAGGGTCTTACTGAAACCCGCAGAGGAAAATTCAGGCAACGCCTCGCATTGGTAAGTACCGGTTTCGAATTCTCCCCGTGCCGGCCCCTCAGCCCGCGTTTAGCAGCTTGTCGAGTGGGCCTCGGTGTCCGGACGCTCTGCAGTTCAGAGGAGTTGGATCCGCAGGGTGCGCCACTCAAGCGGGAAGCGCTCGGCACTGCAGCGCTTAAGAGCCTTTAGAGCGCATTCCTCTTGGAAACGTAAAACCTCTTTAGTGGCTGAGGCAGTCAGCCCTTGCCCTGGCTCCGCGGGACTCCAGCGTCTCAAGTTTCATAGGCGGACAGAGTAGATCTCCACGGGAGAGGAAAATCAACATGGCGGACATACTTGTGTGACCAAAACCTTCTGGAAGATTCTGGCGCACACGCAGAAAAACACGCAGCAATCAGCGCGGATTAGCAAGTCCAGCCCTGGTGACACTGGACTTTCAGTGAAAATAGTCACATTTTAGTAGAGTTAGTGAGAAAGAGAGAGGATGTAATTGAAGAAAAGTGTTTCTAGAACAAGGGAAGCGGATATTTAAAATTTCAAACAGTAGCTTTATATGAAGAAAGAGAAGAGTAAGAAAGAGAAATTCTCAGTGTGAAATCCTTTTGAACAACGTTTTTGAAGCAGGTGTAATGAAGTGCCATCTCATTGGCTGTGTGGAGGAACGGTGACATGGGGAGATTCCAGTACTTTTTAGAAGGACATTCTTGTAAATTAGAAAATAGATAATAATTTAGTAGTTTTTTAAAAAGATTATTTTAATCAGGATGAAATGAAACAAAATGTTAGCTGAGGCAGAATGTTTTGCTTTGTACTCTCCATTATTAGTGTATGTATTATGAGTGGTGAGAAAAAAATAATCTGCAGAAGGAAAATGAAGCGCTGAGATGCAAAACTCATGGAAAGGGCTTTGCCTTGTACAAAATTAGGCTACCGGGGGTTAATCCTACCTTTGAGAGTATTCGTGAGGTCAAGTGTCTCAGTTTACAGTCGATAAATAGCACCTAGAAATAAGGATTAGAGAATGAATGTACGTAAAATATTTAGTGTAGGAAAAGAGTAAAGCACTATTTAAGTGTTAGCTATTACCGTAAGAATACAGTTTTAATTCTGTACAGATTTTAGCCCAGGAAGTAGGTTTCTTTAATTACAAGTAAAGAACCTGATTGTGATAAAGACGTAAGTAATGGTGATTATTTAAAAACATGCACAATATTACAAAAGGAAATGGCCCCTAATAGCAGTGAGCTAAAACGATATTGAAGAACTATCAAGAAAAAAAACCATTGTATTTCAAATCATAAAAAGCCTGTTTTTGTGTACGTGTTTTTCTTTTTTAATTTGTGGTAAAAGTTGGGGGAAGAGGCAGAAATAGCGGCCTGTATAGATATGCAAAGTAGAGTTAATTTTTAATAATTGCTTAATTTCTGCTACTTTGTTTTCATACTTGGATGCTTGATGACATCTGACTATAATTTATAGGCAATTTGTTTTAGAATTGCATTATTTTTCAATATCAAAACTAAGATAAAGAACTTTACATTTTTATTTATTGTGTACTTTAATTCTTTAATTTCTAATCCTTTTAGCTATTGGGGGATTTTTTTTTTTTTTTAATTACAGAGTCTGTTTGGGTTACATTCCTGAGTCATTTTGAGTTCATTAACTCATTGGTTTTCATTGTCTTTGAATGCATTTATTGCTTTAAATCACTGAGCTTTACATCACAATATTTGGGATATTTACTAGATATCTTTCTGAAGCAGTTTAACACTTTGGTTAATGGTTGCATATTTGATTATATTCTAAGTAACAATCTGTGTGACATCCAAATGTAATTTTGTAAGTAATATTTTTAACATCAACTCTTCTAGTTTATTGGAAGCTTAGTTTTCTTATTTTTCTTATATTTGATAATACTAAATCATTTATTTTCTCCATAGTTTAATTGACTATAGGATTTTCTTATTTTTTGTAGACATTTGAATTTTTCTTGAGTTACTGCTTTTTAAAAATTTTTCAGTAATGTAAGACAGAATGGATATTCTTTGAAGAATCTCTAATCTCGGAGCATAAAATGTAAAGCCCAAGTTTAATCTCATGGTACAAAGGAAAAATCGGGAAGATATTTTTGATAGTACACAATTAGTTTATTTCAATTTTGGGTTTTTTTTTAGCAAAACAAAAAGCAGGAGTCAGAATAGTATAGTGGAAAGAAGGTAAGCATTGGAGTTAGATTCAGATCCTAGTTAAGATTACCACTTATTATCAGTACAGTTTAAACATTTGGTTAAAAAACATTCATTGAGTGACTACTATGTGTGTGATAACCTGTGCTAAATGGAAAGACTGATTAAAAAGAGGTTATGGACCTTTCCTATTAAAAACCTTACAGTTTTGGTGGAAGTGGGAGGACGTAGAGATGATGTGATAAATGTTGATAGCATTGTGCATAAGATGCTGTGAGGGAATAGAAAAAGGGAGTTGTAGATAAGGTTTCAGGAGCAGCTGAGTTGGGAAACATAAGTATTTGCTATCTAGTTAAAGATGATATGCTTAGGTAGAGGGCATTGGTAAATAAAGCACCAGTATGGTTTATTACTAACATCTGGTATTTATTGCTTGATTCTGTACTACAGGTAGAATACATAGATAGCTCTTAAGGATTCAATTTGCCCAGCTATAAAGATCAGACTTCATCTATTGGAGATCGTTCAGAGGATTTTATGAAAAAGACTGACATAGTCAGGTGTGCGTTTTGGATAACTGATGGCAGTGTAGATTTGGGGGTGAGGGATCCACACATAAGGATGCTATTTCAGTTGTCTTCTCAGAGATTTTGAGGGCCTGAACTAGCTGATGTAGAGTAGGGGTTGGATTCAAAGAAATATAAAAGGGAAAATGGGCAGACCTTGTTAGTGAATTGCCAGGAAGAAAGGGGCCTCAACTATGATGCCAGATTTCTGGGTGAATATTGGTAAATTTAACTGAGATGAGGAACACCAAGAAAGCAATCAGGGATATGTGAATGTGAAACTCAGGCTGAGTCAGAGCTGAAAATAGAGATTTGGGAAGCATCAGCTTAGAGGTATTATAATAAAAGCCTGTGATTATACATCCCATAATAATAAGAATTAAGATGTCGTGTGATTGGCAGTTGGCGTCCATCTTCCTTTAACTCTTTGTTTTCAAATGGGGAGCTAAAATTAGTGTCCTCAACAGGGGGCATGGTTTGGTTAAACCAATAATGATTCATTGTCAGTTCAGTGTGCATTTGGCTGTATATGGTGTAAATTTTATTATCTTTTGTGGTTTATATGTGAATGTGTTTAACAGATGGAGACAGACATATACAGGCTAACTGAAATCTGTCATTAATCTCACAGTTTATGCATTTGAATTTTTTGGACTCTCTTATGGTGAGGTTATGCTAAAGTAAATACAAAAAAATTAGATAAGATTGCTCAAGGAGAGCATGTAATTCCAAATAAGTTATTAAATTTTTCTAAAGCTCCATTTTCTCAACTGTATAATGGGAATGGTAATACATACCCTATTTGGCTGTTTATTAGGATTATAACATATCTGTTATGTACATATATGGTATATATTATTACATTATGCACTTATGTATATTATGTGTGTATGTAATGTTGTATCATAAATAGTAAGATGGAAAAGGGTCTCCTAGCAGTTGAAAAAATGTATTTTGCAAATGTATCTACAAAATATTCATTAGTCTCCAATATTTTCATTGTCTCGTTTCTAATATGTGAATGCCTCATATCAATATTAGCATAATATTGTCAGAAGTTATACATTATTGGTATGTTTAATAGGCCTTTTAATGAAAGCTCTCATCACATTTTTAAAAGATCTTATCTAATTCATATTCTTGGGGACCAGTTGCATATTTTATAAAGGAAGATGATAACTATCAGGCAGTTATTTCCTTTACTTCTAATAGCAAGCCTTATTTTCCCCTATTTAACAAATGAAGAAACAGAGATTCAAAGAGGTTAAGTAGATTTTCCAATTGGTCAACTAGTAATTGTAAGAGCCGGGATTAGAAGACTATAATCTTTCTAATATATTCTTCTTTTCACTTTTAAAATCGTAAACTGCATTATTTTTCCAGTGTAGTTTCTCAGTTTAAACACTAGCTGGTTTTTAAAGTAATTAGCATGTTGATGATTATTTTTAAGTGACCAAACCAGACCATGGGATGCAGAATCTGGTTCTAGTTTTAGTTCTGATATTAAGCAGCAGAACGTGATCTTTAAGAAAATACAATCTTTTAGTTAATCTCTTAAATAGAAAGTTCTTTCTAGATCTGAAAAAATGTATATTGATTGAAGCAGTATGAATTTCACCCTGATTTGTCACTTCTGTTCTTAGCGGTCTACATTTCTGTTTAATTTTTAGAACTCATTCTATTTTGTTGCCAAGAAATCATTGATTTTTTTTTTATTACAGCTTGTAGGATTCAGTTCAGTTAACACTATTGTCTGTGATGTCCAGTTGCTCAATTACATGCAAAGGCTGTAGATATGAATAAGACAATTTACCCTTAAGGAATTTATGGCCTATGGGTAGATTATGTGAATCTCTACTGATACATTGACATGGAGGAAGATGCATTTTTCTTCCTTTTTTGGAGAGAAAATAGAGGAAAAGAAAAGGAAGAAAATCCAGTGATCAGATTTGAAAATATTCATATTTTCTTCGTAAAGCAGAAGTATAGAGGCCACATAATGTAGTGTATGATGTATTAGAAGTCTATGTAATTTGCTTAAATATGATAATAATTAAAACGTGCTTGCTCCTACACAAATTATAAAGGCATGGGTTCTGCTCTATTGAAGCTTCTAATTTGTTAGGTAGGTGTTACTGACAAATGAAGTACAAAAGTAAGCCAAAGGAGAGTAGACAGTAGGAGGCATTCAGACAGTTCACTTGAAATGGTTATTGGAAAGAACTACATCATTTTTGATATAATATCTTTTGAGGATGTACTGTGCTTGGTATTGGAAAGACAATTGCAAAATAGATCATATAGCCTCTCAATTTAAGGAGTTTCAGTCTTACTGAAGAAAACAATACTTTACTCATTTTTTAAAAATTAGCTGATAGATAAAAGGTAATAAAGAAGACAATGTATAACTCCCAGCATTACTGGCACCAATGCTTTAAGGATTCCAAATTGAAAGAAAATGTAAGCTTAAGTGACTAGCAGATATTTCATAGAGAAGATGGGACTCAAACCTTATTTTATATTGTTAGAGAAGAAAACAATAATACTTTGAGTAAATAATGTAAATAGCATATTCCAAAATAGCAAAGAGACCTCTCTGGTAAGAATAGAGATTCCCTGTTGAGAAGTTGAAGGTGGTACTGTTTAGACATTGGTTGGGGCTAAATTGTAGATAACTTTCATATCAAGCTGAATTGCCCATGATGAATGTTGAAACTTTGAGCAGGAGGTAACAGGATGAAAACGATTTTAATCTGCCAGAGATACGTAATAGTCAATAGTGGCTGCAGTCAGAAAAATTAGTTTAAATATCAGAGCAAAATACTATAGGGATGAGATAATGAGTGCTAGACAAAGGTGATGAAGCTCTGATCTGGATAGTGGAAGTTGGATTGGTGAAGAGAAGATTAATATAATTTGTTAAAAAGAAGAAAACTTTATAGACTTGGTGATTCAGTATACATTTATTGACCATTTACCTTTTGTAAGCATGTATGCAAGGTGCTGTGGGTGAATCTAAAGTAAGTAAGGATAATAAGGATAAGTCACAGGTGACTAGGTGATGTAAAATCTATATGACCTGGAAAATAGTGGTGCTGCCACATAATTGGATGGTAGGATCGAATACTAGTTTTTGAAAGAGAGTAATTTTAACTTGTTTAATTGAAAATGATGGTATTAAAAATGTTTGGTAAGACATTGTCACAAATATGGAACTGAGGTCAATAATAGGGGATAGGAATAAAAAAGGCTATAACTATGGGAATCATTATCACAAAGGAGGTAGTTGAAGGAAATAGTTGAAACTGTAAAAATTGGTGTAGTCTTTAAGGAACAATGTCTTGAAGGAGAAAAACAGAGTCAAGGACTATACTTTGTGGGATAGGCATAGTTGAATGCTTAGAATGCAGAAAATGAATAAGAAAATGTTAAGAAAGTCAAGAGAAACCGAAATTGTACACAATGGAAACCATGATAGGAAAGAGGTTTAAGATGGAGAGATAATTAGGTAGCGCTGTCACTTGCAAAGAAAGCTCCTAGAGAATGAGGATAAAGTAAATACAGATTTAACTGTGAGAATGTATTTGATAACCTTTGAGAGTGAAGTTTTAGTAGAATAATAGGAAAGAAAATGGACTGCAGAAGAAAGAGTGGGGCTTCAAGACAGCTTTCTGGCGTATCACTTCTTAATTGTGGCTCGTTAATACCATCTACAAACCTCCCTCTAATTCTATATGATTTTAACATCTATATGGATAATCTCTTTGTCACATGGTCTTTCAGTGCAGAGATCTTTTTCTCCAGTGATCTTATTCTCTATTCTTTTGCATCTGTCTGCTTCTGTGGTCCATGTTATCAGATGAAATTGCTGCATCTACAAAATTGATTCAATCATCCTCTTTCTAAATGCCTGTTTCTATATTTCTAGCTTCCTTGTTTACTCCCACTGTAACTGTTAACTTTAGCCCTCTAGTCCAATAATCCCTTTATTTTATCCCTATACTTTAGCCTTTTATTCTCTCGTTTCCTTCCTATCCAGTTTAGGTTCTATGTTTCATCATTTTAATAACTCTTATCAATACTGCAAATTCTTTTGCTACTCTCTGATTTTTGTTGCTTCTTTCTGAAGCAACTCCAGCCCTGAATGAGCTCAAAAATATGCTTTCTCTTTGCTTATGCCTGCTGTGACAAGGAAAATCTCACAGGAGTACAGATTGGTACCGTTATAAGTTCATAATCACCTCCTGTCTCCCTGAGCCATCAACAGTACCTGACAAATCTAATATTTGCAGTGGTCACCTTACTCTTTCACAAAGACTGTTTCAAATCTTTGATTCTCCTCAAATCTCTATTTTTGCTCTTACTTTGAACAGGTGATACCATGTTCTTTCTCATAAAGAAAACAAAAACCATTAGATCAGAATTACTTCAACTTGAGACCAAAGCTGTAAGCTTACCTGCAAATGCACCTTACCTTTGCTCTAGTTCCAATAGAAGGAGATATTTCTCCAGCTTTAAGATTCAATCCCTCCACCTGTCTTCTGGTTTCTATTTCCTAACTCTTTCTCATTAATTATCGCTCATTCTCCTTTATTACCAGTGTCGTCTTCTTAACTGGCTCACATTAGTATTTACATATGTTCTGGTTCATCTAACCTTGAAAAAGAGAGATCCCTTCTTTGACCCCATTTCTTCTTCCAGCTATTTGCCAGTCTTTCTCTTCTTGTTAAAGTTCATGAAAGATTGGTCTTACTTGCTATCTTCATATCCATCCCTTAGTAACTTCTTTCCTCACTAAACTGCTCTTTTTAAAGCCATCAGCAACCCTCATTCAGTTATTTCCAGTGTGCATCTTTAGATCTTCATCCTACTTGGCCCCTCAGAAACTTTTGGTAGAATTGACTGATTTTCTTGAAACCCTCTCTTCCTTTGGCTTCCATTGCATCAGAAGCAATGATTTTCTTCCTACCACTCTTAAGAATAATGGAAAGCCACCGAAAGGTTTTAAGCAGTGTAGGACCAGTGTTAATGTGCTGAATGAATTGAAAGGGAGAGAATATGACTAAAGTAAAGAAGATCAATTATGAAGCTATTGTAGTAGTCTAAGCCAGAGATGTTTGCTTGGACTAGGTTGGTAACAATTGATTTGGAAAGAATTGAACAGATCAAAGGAAATTTAGGAGATAATATCAACAGGTTTTTCTGATGGATTGATTGTAAGGGGATAAGAAAGCAAGATTTACCTGTTCTGACTTAGGCTTCTAAAACAGATGAGATGCCATTTACCAAAGAAGAAAACCCTGGAAGGGAAAGAATTTGGGGCTTAGGGTGGGTAGAGAGCTTCTGGCCATGTTGAGTTTTAGGAATTTTTGAAAATCTAAATGGATAGGTCAGGAGGGAAGTTGGATATATAAGTCTGAATATCAAAGATGCAACCAATATAAATATTGAAATTGTTGTTACGTAAGTGATAGTTTAATTGAAATTACACATTTAAGATAAATCATGTGGGGAAAGAGTACAGAATAGGAAGAGAATACTTCTTTCTATGATTTGAAAGTTAATTTAAATAGGATGAGTTGGCAGAGAAGACTGAGGAACCACTGCAGAGATAGGAGAAGATCATATTTAGGAAGCCTTGGGAAGAGAATTTTTAAAGAAAACGAGGAAGTGTTTTCGTACTCATTCACTTATATCATTTATCTCACGTTATGATAATTGCCTGTTTACATATCGATATACCCAATATTTTAAGTTCTTTTAGGGATTGTGGGTTGATCTATCTTGGGGCCAGATAGTAAATATTTTAGGCTTATGATCTCTGCTCCAACTACTCATCTCTACTGTTATAGCATGAAAGCAGCCCTTTGAAATCATAAAAAATGAGTGTGACTGTGTATTAATAAACCTTTATATATAGGTACTAAAATTTGAATCTTAACAATTTTCATGCCATGAAATGTTATTCTTTTGATTTTCTTTTAATCATTTAAAATATAAAAACCATTCTTAGCCTATGGGCTGCACAAAAACAGAGAGGGAACCAGATAAGGCCCACAGACTATAGCTTCCTGAGTCTTTTCCTCTAATTGAGCCTGGTGCCTGAACTATTATAGACAGTCAGTAGATTTTTGTTTAATTAATTGTTGATTAAGTTCTTATCCAGTTCAGATATACCTTTTAAGGGTATAGGGAGGTAATGAAGGTGGGTTTTCCTCTTCAAGCTCTGAAAGCAAGAATTCATACTTTTCTTTGGGGCCATTCTTCTCTTTAGAGGTTAACTTTTCTCAAAAGTCAGTGTAGCGTTGTGACACACTATCAAGTGTCTGGAAGACTGTTTTAAATTTTTGTAAGGATATAATGATGTTATTTGGGTTGCAGAAAGGTAAAACTGAATTCCAGCACTTCCTAGGACGTATCAAATTTTTGGCATTGATTTTAATTAATATCTGAGAATTTTAAAAACTCACCTATATAGGTAGTAAAACATACCTTTATACTTTTGAGAATCCTAATTATTATTGTTATTTGTTGTCCTTGAATGTTTTCCTTCGTGTGATCTTAGTCATCCAAGACAATACTGTGTCTATAGGACATGGACTGTGCACTCACTGTTGCTAGAATTTAACATAAGAGGTAGTCTGTAGACAAACATACTAATAATATATGATGGCAACCTGTTATGTGTACCATGAAGGAAGTTAACAGGTGTAATATTATAGATTAATTGTGAAGGAAAGACAAGAGTAGTTAAGATGGTCAGAAAATGTACCTCTTGGAAAGCATGATTTATGCTAAGACTTGAACTATGAAGAGTTCAATGAGGGAAGAGTACATCGGTAGAATGATAGTATGTGTGATAACCCTGACTCCCACAGAGCTCAATATTTTCCAGGAACTGAAGGATTGTTTTAGATACAAGTAACTTAAGACATCTACGTTCAGTTGATCCCCAAATAATTGATTAAACATACAAAGATTAGTATATATTAGCTTTTTTAAAAATCAGACAATCTGTCCTAAGAAATAAGCATGGGGATCAAAACTGTTTAGTAAAAAAAAGAAATTACAGATTTCCAATCTGTTCTGCATTCATTGAAAACTAATTAGCTGAAATTATGGTGATATTGTATGTATGGATTGATAGGCAATAACATGATAAAAATAATTGCTATACCAAGGACTATATATTTAGTGCCAAACCTCAAATGTACTGAAATAATATCACAGAAGAAAATGATTCCTACATGAGTAACTCAGTTAAGTGTACTGTACAAAAATGTGGCAAACAAAGGTATCACCATAGGAGATGCCTTAAGCAAAAGAATGGCTGACAGTAGAATTTGCGAATCGTTAGTAGGAAGAAGACAGAACAGATTAGGGGGAGAAAAGAGTGAGGGGAAATAGAGTAAGAATAAGTGGAAGGGTAATGAGAATCTTGCTCAGTAAGAGTAAAGGAGGAGGGCAAGAGGAAATAATTCAAGGAAAAGGAGAAGGAAGAATGTAAATAGTTTAAGAGGAGCCTCTTCTAATAGCATAATTTTATACTGGGTAAAACCTTAGAAAAGTCTACTTTTAGTTTTAGGAATAAATGTGAATATCTCATACCCATTGCCTAATCATGTTAGATCATCTAAATCAAAGCTGAATGTATCTTTATCTCTTCTACTTCTTCAAAATCTTTGTTTTGCAGTATTTCACTTTGAAAACTCAAAATGAAAAATTATATACTTTTATTATATTTTAATATTCTAAAGTAATATTTGTTTTAAAAATAAAATGTATATACCATGTAGTATGTTGTATTTATTTACTCATAATGTTCTTTTAAGTGTTTCAGGCTGCATGTACCAAGTAGTTCAGACGATTGGCTTGGATGGAAAAAATCTTCTGCAATTACTTCCAATTCCTAATTCTTCTGGAAATCTTATACCACTAGTTCAATCTTCAGTCATGTCTGATGCTTTGAAAGGGAATAGAGGAAAACCAGTTCACGTTACTTTTCAGACTCAGATTTCCAGCTCTTCTACAAGTACATCAGTTCAATTGCCCATTTTTCAGCCAGCCAGTTCTTCAAACTATTTTCTTACAAGAACAGTAGATACAGCAGAAGAAGGTAAAGTTACTTCTTTGGGAACTCAAAATTTTACTTCAGCAGTTTCTAAAGTTCAAAGACGTGGTGTGAAAATCGATGGACTCACCATGCAAACATTTGCTGTTCCTTCCTCCTCAACACAAAATGATTCATCTTATATTGTAGTTAATACCCAGACTCTTCCAATGACTGTGAAGTCTCCAGTTTTTCCTTCTGATCATCATTTACAGATTCCAGCCCATGCTGAAGTGAAATCTGTACCAGCGTCGTCATTGCCTCCTTCAGTTCAGCAAAAGATACTTGCAACTGCAACCCCAAGTACCTCAGGAACAGTTGAGGCCTCCCACATACCAACCGTTATTTACGTATCTCCTGTAAATACAGTGAAAAATGTAGTTACAAAGAACTTACAAAACATTTATCCAAAACCTGTTAAAGAAATAGCAAAGCCAGTGATACTAAATACCACACAAATTCCAGTGAATATTGCTACAGAGAGACAATTAAAAGGTGGTCAACATTCTCAAGCTGCTCCAGTGAAATGGATTTTTCAAGAAAATCTACAGCCATCTCTTGTTCCTGTTAAGTCTTCAAATAATGTGGCTTCAAAAATTTTAAAAACTTTTGTAGATAGGAAAAGTTTGGGAGATAATACTGTAAATATGCCACCATTGAGTACCATCAGTCCTAGTGGGACACAATCTAAAAATATGCCTATTAAAGAGAATGCTTTGGTTATGTTTAATGGGAAAGTCTATCTATTGGCTAAAAAGGGGACAGATGTTCTGCCATCACAAATTGACCAACAGAATTCTATTTCTCCTGATATTCCACTAAGAAAAGACACGTTACAGATAGTCAGTTCAAGTCCAGTCACAGAAATATCCAGAAAGGTTGTAAATATTGTTTTGGCTAAAAGTAAATCTTCCCAGATGGAGACAAAATCACTTCCCAATACCCAGCTTGCTTTCATGGCCAATCTAAGGGCAGAGAAGAATAAAAAAGTTGAGAAACCATCTCCTTCTACCACAAATCCACATAATACGAATCAATCCAGTAACTACTTAAAACAGAGTAAGACTTTATTCACAAATCCAGTCTTTCCAGATGGATTTAGTACAGGACAAAATGCCCCCAGAAAAGAAAATATCATCCAGAGCATAGAGAAAATAAGTTCCTCTGTTGATGCAACAAATGTTACTTCACTGCAGTGGGTTTTCAGAGACCAAGAACCAAAGGTAATTTTCCCGTGTCAGGGTGTTCTTTTTATATATTTTTATAGAAAATTTTTCTTTCTTAGTTTCTCAAAATTATCTATGATACCTCTTCTCCCCCAACCCACCCTACTATACACATACTATACATATATGAATGCTTAATTAAGTCAAAGCTTTCATCAGAGTAAATATTTGAAGAGGAGTACAGTTGGGATAGTCCAAGCAGTATCTTTCTCTTGAATTACTTGGCACACTAAATCTTTAAAACAAAAACAAAAAGTCACAGAGCAACAAGGTTTAGAAGAGTTGGGGAAGAATAATGTGAATTCAAAGCTTAGTAAATTTGTGTTAGTATATATATAAATACATATGTACACATATATATGTGTATATATACTTAATAGCCTACTTTTTAGTATATGAGGAGATCAATACTGTGCATATAGGAGAGCTGAGTTTTAATGCTTTTTGGGGCGTGTGTATGTGTCTTGGGGAGATATTCGGAAGTTTTTTTAGGTAGACCATGGAAGAGGTGAGACAGGGCTAGTTAGTACCTTTCAGTAATTTGTAGAAATAGGATTTTATCAACGTCTTTGAATGGTGGAATTTTTTTGGTACACAATTTTCCTTTATTTTAGCTCTTCTTTCTGGCTTCTTGTCCAATTACCCAACATACCCACATAGTTACCTTTCCGTTCTCCTTAAAATATGTGTCTGTGTGCTTACTAAATATTTGTACCTACCTTTTCCTTGCTTATTTAGAGGTCTACTGAATAATGTCAGTATTTCTCCCCTCCAGTACAGAATTCATTGAACTATAGAGATACAAAGTAGTGAATTCTGAGTATTAAATATAAGATTTATTAATAAGACTTTTCCAGAAGACTACAATTTCTAAATAATGTCATATATGTTTTTAAGTTGTCATTAGTTTGCATTCTCATTTTAGGTGTTTGAGAATTGACTATTTGTTACCTTTCTAGAGCAACGAACTAAATGAGAAATTGTAGGGGAATATTTTAAGTTTGTACTTAGTTAAATTCAGTTTTCAAGTGTGGGTGGTAAGGCAAGGGTAATGCAAAACAACCATTTAGGATTTTAAAGCTTCATGTGTTCTTTTGGATAAGATGAGATAATCACTTAGTTGCTAGTTTGATAAAATAATTTGAGTAATTAGCAATATTGTTTGTTTTCTTTTCCTAATTCCAGATCCAGAATGAGATGGCATCAACATTAGAAAAAGATACTAAAGAAAGAAACAAGAAAGTTTTGCAAGGAAGAAATAATAAGACATCATATCTGAAGAGTGATGCTGAATTTAAAAAGATATTTGGTCTCACTAAAGATTTGAGAGTGTGTCTTAGTCGAATTCCTGACCGTTTTGGCTCTGGAGAAGGTTTTGATTCCTTTAGCAGTTTGGTGAAAAGCAGTACTTACAAAGATACAGAGTTTATGGTGAAGGCAGAAGAAAGAAAACAGGTAATAGATTTTAAAGTGTTGTTTGTAGGTACTACAAAGATATATGGATTTATTAATTTTCTTGATTTCATTTTTAGCATTGTACATTAGTATGAAAGATGATTGTTACCAAATTTATAAATATATACATTATACCAAAACAATGATAAAAAGAACCATATATGCACAGGTAAAAATGCATTCCTCGTTAATTAAAGATGTTATTTTAAGTATTTTTATTCAGCTACTGTTTATTTTTTCCATGATACTATTATAAGAAAATAGCCATAGCTTTTTAACTAGTTATCCTACTTTGAAGACTATCTAAAGGAAATAATCCAAGTATAGTGGGAAATATAAGCATTCAGATGTTCATTGCAGCAATACTCTTAATCCAAACATTTTAAGCAACCTATATGGTCAATAATGATGAAAAGAAATGTCCCTATAACTTTGCCTACTGTACTATTATTCTGCCTAGGAATATATCATCATTTAATAATTTTGAACTTCAGATCAGAGGCTAGTCAAATTTTTTCAAATATTACACATAAGCCTACTGTGCAAAGGAAGAGAAAAAATTAATCAATTGTATTTCTCAGGCACTTCACAAGTGCTATTATTTTTGGTGGTGGGTCAATATGGCTCATCATACTTGAGCAAGAAAATGAATTGGGCAATTTATCCTTAGTGGATATCACTAGGACATCGTTATTCATTTTGATACTATACAGTGGGAAATACTCCTTTCTTGCTGTAATTGTACCAATAAATTGTGCAGATTTATGTATAATTGCTAAATATTTGTTTCTGCAAACTTTGTTAAATTTGACAGCACGAGATAGATACATATACATATATGTATAGGAATAACATTTTGTTTTTCTTTTGGAATCTTATTTCACATTGCAACAGAGTCTTGATAAGAAAAGAAAAGCAAAAACCATTAAGAAGATGGATCACACAAAGAAGAGAAAAACTGAGAGTGCTTATGACACAGTCATAAATGGGGGAACTAATGTCACCAGTTCCCAACTCCTTAACAGTATTTTACCAGCTTCAGATGTATCACAACATAACATTCACACAAGCCTCAGCAAGAGCAGAGAAGAAAAGAAGACTGAGATAGAATACTATATCCATGAGAAGCAAGAGAAAGGCTCATTGAGTTCAAATGCAGCTCATGAACAAAGTCATTCCTTTAATAAAAATTATGCTGAAGATATTTTCCCTGTGACACCACCAGAGTTAGAAGAAACCATTCGAGATGAAAAAATAAGAAGACTTAAGCAGGTGCTAAGAGAGAAAGAAGCAGCTCTTGAAGAAATGCGTAAGAAGATGCACCAAAAATAATAAAATCTCCTACACTTAAAAGACTTCAATGAAATGGCTCTGTTTTTTAACATATACTTTTGTATTAATAAGTTAATTGTAGATGTATTCTGAAAGTGTCTTAGAATATAAAACTTGCTTTTTCATCAGTTGATTATAAAATTTTATTTAAAGAACACAAGGTTGATTCACATATGACTTATGAATAATCTGGGTGGGGGTATCTAAACCTTTGTCTTAGATACCTATTTTTGGAAGGAAAAATTTTATATTTTTCTATTTTAACTTGAATTCTCCAAGTTTGAATATTTGTGTAGGGTTTTTGTTATTGTTTGTATCTTTAGCTAAATTGCTCAGGTGTTACTCCTACAATAGATAATTATTGTGTATTATTGAAATTCTGCAGTCCAAGAGAAATATCAGCTCCAAACTTAGCTTTACCAGTGGGTTTATATATGTATGTACTTGCTTGGTCTCTTTATCCATAAAGTGATGATATCTTCTACTTACCATTTTGTTATTATTTTTGTTTGTTTCATGAAGGAAAATGTATTATGGTAGCATTATTTACTATTCAAACATTTCTCAAGAGTGAGGGACACTTGTAACTTTGCAAAGTAATTTTGTATAATTCAAAACGTGTTTTGCATTTCAGGTTATTTGATACATTGTTTGCTTAAAGTGATGTTTTATTATTCCTAGGCAAATGCTGCTTTTGGTAGCGGGGGGAATATGTACATATGTTACTTGCATTGTGTGAAAAGTAGATCTGAACAGTGGTCTCATTTAATACTTTTTACATTTTCAAATGTGGTTTTTCTATGTGGTTAATCTTTGATTTGGGAGAGTTTGGGAGTGGTGTGGAGGTAGAGATTAAAAGAGGGGAGAAGGATACGGTGATAAAAAAAATGATTAATAAATCCCTGGAAGTAAGAGAGGTTAAAAGAAAAAACCTGTACAGTAGCAACAAAAGAGAAAACAATAAATCAGAAAGTACTGAGAGGGAATGAAACAAATGCAAATTTCAACTAGATTCTGTTGGGTTTTTTTAGTAACAGCTTTATTAAAATGTAATTCATATACCATAAAATTCAACCTTTTAAAGTGTACAATTCACTGGTTTTTATTACATTCACAGAGTTGTACAACCATCAACACTCTTACTTTAGAACATTTTCAACACCCCCAAACCAAACCTCATTCCCATTAGCACTCCCTGTCCCCTCGCCCTCCGCCCTAGGCAACCACTAATACACTTTCTGTCCCTATGGAATTGCCTGTTGTGAACATGTCATATACTGAAATCACACAATATACTTTCTTTTGTGATTGGTTTCTTTCACTTAGCCTCATATTTTCAAGGTTTGTCCATGTAGCATGTATCGGTACTTCGTTATTTATTGCTTAATATTCTGTTGTATGGATATACCACATTCTGTTTATCCGTTCATCTATTATGGACATTTGAGTTGTTTCCACTTCGCGTTGCTATAAGTAATGTTGCTATGTATGTTTGTCCACAAGTTTTTGTATGGATATATGTTTTCAGTTCTCTTGGGAATATATCTAGAAGTGTAAGTGCTGGGTCATATGATAACTCTATGTTTAATATTTTGAGGAACTGACAAATTTTCAGGTTTTTCTCCCCCTAGTCCACTAAAACAAATCTTGTCAAGGTCACCAGTAACTTCCGTGTTGCTAGAGTCAATGGTCAATTGTCAGTTGTCTTAATTTATCAGCAAAATGTGATTTCATGAATCATTACTTCCTTTGAAAAATGTTTAAAATATTTTATAATAGAAGGAGTGTATGTGTATTGTAGAAACTTAGAAAACACAGCAAGCTAAAATACTGAAAATTAACACTTCATACTCCCATCATCCAGAGTTTACCACTGTTAACACCTTGGTATATATCCTTTCTGATCATTCTCTGTGCCCCGTATGTACGTATATGTTTTTACCAAAATAAGGTCCTTATACTATTCTGATTCCTGCTTTTGAAGTCAATCTGCAGCTGTTCCTTTCAATAAGTGTTCATGTCTTCTAATACTCTAGCCAAATTTACCAAGTGGACCCCAGAATATTTTTTATCACTGGCTCTTCCAAAGCAGTATTAAATTTCAGACTATGCAT
>NW_012153408.1:123947-128399 GCF_000956105.1 Propithecus coquereli
AAAAGTTGAAAGTATTAAGAATTGGAATAAATACTTTACTTATTTAATTCTATTATTGTCTATTGATATACACTAGAATTTAAGCTACACAGGGAGAGAAGTTTTTCACCATTTTGTTCACTGATGTATTGTCAGTGACCATCAATGGAGAAAGATAGTCACATAAAGGCTGCCTCACCTCCAGTGTCTCATTCTGGTTTCAAGAGCAGGAAGAAAGAAGCAACAAAGTAGGAAGAAATATATTAGGAAAGCAAAATCTATCTTCATGTGTCATTGGATCACAGGTCAAAACTATGTTATATATTCACCTCTAATTGCAATGAAGGGCTTCAACGAATAAAATTTAGTTTCTGTTGGTAAGAAAGGAAGGCAGTGGTTACTGGGCAGCTACTGATAATATGTGTCACAGAAGCATATCTAGACATATTTTAACAAAAGTGTTTAAGTTATAATGACAAGCAATAAATACAGTAACTTATTCAGACAAAAAATTAATGTGATCTAACCAAAAACTCTCATGAATTTCTACTTCTGTTTCAATAATACTGAGAGGTAAATGACACGACTTTTACAGAAATATGGGGAAAAAATGTAAATCAAGAATTTCTGGTACTAGCGAGGCAAGATGGTGGAAGAGAAACACCAGCAGCCACAGTGTCTCTACAAGAAGGAGAAATTTTACATGAAAGAGAAAAAAACAAACAGACAGACAAACATAGATCATATAAGGGTCAGAAGGAAGGGTGCCTGAACCTACAGGAGATTCCACGGGAAGAAGTTGCAGAGCAGAAATGGAAAGAGAAAGGCAAAGGCAGAGATTAAGCCCTGAGAGGCTTGGAGACCAGCAAGAAGGGTAGGTGGAGCAGTTAAAATTCCCCTCCCTTGCATCTTGGACTGCTGGTAGGCTCCCAAGCTGCTGGAGAGACTGCTGCCACCAGTGAGCAGAGAGCGTCTTTCACACAGGGCACCAAGCTCCCAGCTCCCTAGGGGCACCTCCCACCCACAGACCCAAGCTTGTCACAAGGTGCCATATTGCTTCTCCACCCACTGGGCACCCCCGTCCTCCCTGGGGGGCCTCAATTCTTCAGGATCTGTCTTGCTTGTCCCCACACAGACATTTCCCAACTCTGGCCCAGACTGCAGGAGCTACAGGGGTCCAGTGGGTCCCAGGAGATCAGCAAGAATCCAGAGCCCAGTCATTCTGGGTGGACTGCTTCCTGGAGAGAGGGTTGGAGACTGCTGGTGTGCAGTCCTTCCTCTACCTAGTCTTTTATTCTCCCCTTCCCTTCCCCTATCTGTGACAGCAGAGAGAGACAATTTAGCCACCACCTGGAGGCATCCACAGGGAACAGGACTCAGACCTTTCCTTTTGGGGTCCAGCAGTGGACTGAGCTCCCTACCCACTGGCGCTTCCTGGTGTTGCTTGTCCAGCGACTCCAGCACAGTGGAGCAAGCCCTGATGTGAAGGGATATAGAACCAGCTTAGGCACCCCGTAAGTGACTTGGGACCAGCATTCTTCTCCCTGGCATAGTCAGAGATTGATCACCAGGGCCTTGGGGACAGACCTGCAGGCCAGATCCCACACACCCAGGTCTTGATCACATTGCTTAGGGACACATAAGGGATAGTTGTGAATTAGTCTACTGAGGTGTTGTTCCTTCAGGGGCAGGTCAGAGTGGATCCTAGCTGTGGCACGCTTGAGGGGCACCCCTCCTCCCACAGGAAGTCCACACTCCCAGCTCTGGCTGGGATCCTGAGCAGGGAACCTCTCAGCCTGCATCATAGTCATGGAGGAGCTCAGCTGGCCTGAGGTCCTGCCAGCCAGCAGAGGCCTGGGAGAAACTGAGGAATAGGAGAGGGTGGAAATAAACAAGGTCTGATCCAGAATGCCAGACCGTGGGTCTCAGACAGCCCCACCTCCGCACATATACTTTCTGGTTGAGTGGGGTCACTTCAGCCCCTCCCTGGCAGGTTTTCCCAGAGGCAGGGAACAGAACTTTGACCAGTGCTAAAAGCATTTGTGGAACTTGAGGGCAGGCTCACCCAACTAAGCCATGCTGAGCCTCAGTCCCCCACCCACCCCTGTCGAGGTGTAGAATAAGGACACACATAGAAGTTCCAGGACCCCACCTACAACCTGGGATACCAGAGTGCTTCTCCAGAGGAATTAGAGCTGGCTAAAAGACCCAAACACAACACTGCAGCTTGTTCCTGCAGGCAAGCATCACCTACTGACAGGGAGGTCAATTTGCACATCCTTTCACTGCATTTACTGACTCTTAATACAAGATGTGGTCGATTCTGACTCACAAGCACCACCTACTGGCTCAGAGATTAAACTGGGTGTGTCATTATCGAAATGAAAATCCAAAGGTAAGATGCAACAGCTGCTCCAGGTGGGAAGGAATCAGTGAAAGAACTCCAAAGTATGAAGAATCAAACCAAAAGGACACCTGAAAAAGGGAACAATAGCTCTCTAGCAATAAATACCACCCCAAATCAGAACATTGAAATGACAGAGGGAGAATTTTGAAGATGAATTATAAGAAAACTCAATGAAATACAAGATAAAATGGAAGCCCAACACAAAGAAACCACAAAAAAAATCCAGGACTTGGAAGAAAAATTCATAAAGAAATTGAAATATTAAAGAAAAATCAAACAGAACTTCTGGAAATGAAAAATTTATTCAAGGAATTACAAAACACAGCGGAAAGCCTCAAGAATAAGCTAGATCAAGCAAAAGAAAGAATCTCAGGAATTGAAGACAAGACCTTTCAGTTAAACAAGTCAGTCACAGTGATAGAGCAGAGAAATAAGAGAAAACAGCAAAGCCCACAAGAAATGTGAGATTATGTGAAGAGGCTTAACGTAAGAATCACAGGCCTCCCTGAGGGTGAAGAAGAAAATATACAAGGGTTGGATAATCTGTTTGAGGGAATAATGGAGGAAAATTTTCCTGGCCTTGCTTAGAAATCTAGATATCCAGGTACAAGAAGCTCAAAGAACTTCTGGAAGATTCATTGCAAACAGGAAGACACCATGACACACAGTCATCAGACTGGCCAAAATAAACACAAAAGAGGCCCTTCTATGAGCTGTAAGGCAAAAGCAGCAGGCAACCTACAAAGGAAAACTGATCAGACTAACTACAGACTTCTGAACTGAGACCTTACAAGCCAAAAGGGTCTGAGGCCCCATCGTCACTCTTCTCAAACAGAATAATGCCAAGCCTAGAATCCTTCAAAACTAAGTTTCTTATATGAGGAGAAATAAACACCTTCTCAGACAAGCAAACACCTAGGGAATTCATCAAGGCAAGACCTGCCCTCCAGGAAGTACTCAGAACAGCGGTACACATTAAGCAGCACAATAGATACTCACCAGTGTAAAAATCACCCAAAAGCTAAAGGTCAAAGGCAAGATACCACAATGGCTCAAAAGAGAAAACAAAGTAACAAAGTTCAACTCAACAGGATAAACAGAAATCTGCCCCAGTTATCAATTCTTTCAATAAATGTGAATGGCTTGAACTGCCCACTAAAGAGACATAGGCCAGCCTAATGGATAAATACACACAAGCCAAGTATCTTCTGTCTTCATGAAACACATCTAACCCACAAGGATGCATTCAGACTCAAGATGAAGGGATGAAAAACAATATTCATGCAAATGGAAACCAAAAGAAAGCTGGTGTAGCAGTTCTCATTTCAGATAACTTAGTCTTTAAATCAACAAAAGTAATGAAAGACAAAGATGGTCATTATATAATGGTGAAGGGTATAATTCAACAAGAAGACATAACAATTCTAAATATTTATGCACCTAACTCAGGTGCACCCAGACTCATAAAGCAAATCCTACTTGATCTAAACAAAATGATAAACAGTAGCACCATAATAGCCAGGGACTTCAAGACCCCTCTGACAGAACAGGACAAATCTTCCAAACAGAAAATAAACAAAGAAACAATGGACTTACGCAAACCTCTAGAACAAATGGGCCTGACTGATATTTATAGAACATTCTACCCAAAAACCACTGAATATACATTTTTCTCATCAGCTCATGGGACATTCCCTAAGATCAACCATATCCTAGGCCACAAAACATGTCTTAACAAATTTTAAAAAGTAGAAATTATACCATGCATCTTCTCAGACCACAGAGGGATAAAATTAGAAATCAACACCAACAGAAACACTTATCTCTACGCAGTCATGGAAACTAAACAACCTTCTGCTGAATGATAGTCAGGTCAAGGAGGAAATTAAGATGGAAATCAAAAGATTCATTGAACTAAATGATAAAGGGAACACAAGTATTCAAAATCTGTGGGACACGGCTAAAGCAATCCTTAGAGGAAAATTTATAGCCAGAAATGCCTATATTAAAAGACAGAAAGATCAAAAATCAACAGTCTAATGAATTATCTCAAAGAACTGGAAGAG
>NW_012153408.1:128449-132287 GCF_000956105.1 Propithecus coquereli
TCTTGAATTCCAAACTTGTGTAGCCAACTGCCTATTTAATATCTATCAGATGGCTAAATAAACCTCAAAACTTTGGTCTAAAACTGAAATCCTGCTTTTCCCTTAAACAAGCTTCACCTACATTTTTCCCCCTTTGTGGCTGCTGACAACTCCATCTTACCAATTACTCAGGCCAAAAAAACTTGTAGTTATATTTGACTGCTTAGTCTCATACTCAATATAAATTTTGTGGGTTCTACTTTCAGAATACCCCAAATATGACCTCTTTTCATCTCCAGTGCTATCAGCCCTGGACTGGGGTATTGGTAGCATCATAAATGATCTTTTTCCAGCTTTGTAGCCGTTCAGTCTATTCTCAATACAGCAGCCAGAGTGAACCTTTTAAGGTAGGTAAGTCATCTCTCAATACCCTCCAATGACTTCTCATTTCACGTGGAGCAAAAGCCACTATGCTGAGGGCTAGAGATCCAAGATAAGCAAATTAAATACAGTTCTCTTAATCTCCACAATATGCTATTGTAGCCCCATATACCACTTTTTGTCTAGGTAGTGAGAGTTAAATGTGTTCCTCAAAAATGATGGTTGAGCTGAGATGTAAAAGAAAAGCAGAAATTAAATAAGCAAAGGGGTAAGAGGGAGAGGTGAAAAAATTTTTCCAGCAGGGGAAGCAGCAAATGAAGGCAGGAGAGAGCATGGTGGATATGAAGAACCTAAACAAGGCCAGATGACACCAGACAGCCAAAAGTTTTGGATAACTACCTGGGGAGATAAGAAAGTAAAATCATGGACTTCTCTTTGAGTATATTTAAAAATTGGAAAAGGGATGGTTTTATTTGAATTTTGAGGATTAGAAGAAGGATTAAATGAGTTGTATTTATAAATCCTTGGAGTCATGCCTAACATAGTAAGCATTTGTTAAACTAAAATCATCCTAATGGACATGTTGCATCTACAATTTCATTAAATTTTCTTACCTCTTTATTTTAGCCTACATTCTCCTTTTTACTTTTCTCCTTATTAAGGCTTTAGTGCTCATAAAAGTCATCTAACATATACATTTCTTCTGATACTGTATTCCATGATACTGAAATGAGGCTTAAATCTTTTACAGCAAAATTCATAATTTGTCCAATGCTGCTAGTCTCAAACTCCACCCCTCTCTGAAATTCACTGGAATTGGTATTTTAACTTATGAGCACTCTAAAGCTGCTCTTGTCAAGGTCTCCAGTAACCATTGTATTGCTTAATCTAATGGTCAATTCTTGGTCTTTTTCTTACTTGACCTGTCAGTAGCATTTGATGCTTTTGATCATTATGTTTTCATTGAAATTTATTCTTCACTCTGTTTCAAGGGCACAGTATTCTTTTTGTTTTCCTAATACCTCATTTGCTGCTCCTTCTCTCAGTCTCTGGCTACTTCCTTCCTTTCTCCATGATCTCTTAATGTTGGAATTACTTACAGTTCAATCCATTTATATCGATTTTATGTCTACACTCACTCATGTGATGATCGTATCTAGTTTTCATGGATATAAATACCATCTATGTTCAGAAACTCCCCTCTAGACCCCAAAATTGTATACCTAGTTGCCTTCTTGACATTTCCACTTAAAAGTCTAATGGGCATCTCAAAATTAACACAGGCCCAATCTAGCTTCTGATTATCACCCACACCCAAAATTTGCCTCAACCAAGGGCTTCTCTGTCTCAGTTAATGACAAATCCAGGCTTCCACTTGGTCAGGTGGAAATACATGGATTTCATCTTGATTTCTCTCATTGTCTTATGCCCTGCAAACAGTCTGTTAGGAAATTCTCTTGGTTTACATTCAAATTACACCTGGAATCTGACCATGGCTCACCACCTGTACTGTGATTATCTTACATCATCTCTCATCTGGATTATTGAAATAACCAATGAGCTGTCTCTCTGTTTCCACTAGTGTCCTTCTACAACCTGTCCTCAGCATGATATTGAAGTGATTTTTTTAAAATATAAATAAGGCAGGGAAAAGAACCAAAAACCCAATAGAAAAATGGGAAAAATACATGAACAGAAAATTTACCATAAAAGATTTAAAAAGGACCTTCAAGCATAGGAAAAATGTTTAAATTCACTCAAATTTGGAGGTATGCAAATTAAAACCACTCAGATACCATTTCTCACTTATCAAACTCGAAAAAATTGAAAATGGCAACACATTTCATTGGGAAAGCTGTAGGAAAATAGGCACATTCATACATTGCTAATATGAATGCAAAAGTTTATTAGTTGCAATAGTGTTTTTAATTGCAAACTATTGGAAATAACCTAAATGCCATTCGTGGGAGACTAGTTGAATAAACTATGGTGTGTCACACAGTGGAATACTAAATAGCTATAAGAAAAGAATGAGGAAGAGCTCTGTGAACTAATACGGGGTCATTTCCAACATAGACTGTAAATTGAATAAAGCACAAAAGAGTATAGCATGCTATCTTTCATGTAAAAAAGAAGGGATATAAGAAAGTACATAATTGTATGCTCATTTGTTAAAAAAAAAGCACGGGATAATTAAAAAAACAAATTACCTATGGGGAATGGGTTAGCAAGGATGAAGTGGAGTAACATTTCTCTGAGTATATGTTTATATAGCTCTGACTCTTGAAATCATAATAATGTCTCACATACCCCCAAATAAATAAATGATTCAAACCAACCAGGAAATGAGGGAAGCCCAAAATGAAATACAAGTACTAACAAATGAAAGTAAATGTATTAAGAATGCCTTTAGTATTTATGTAGTAAAATTTTTTAGTCTACTCTTATAACTTTTGCTTTTTTGAATTTTAAGGAAGTCTTCCTACCCTGAAATTATAAAGATAATCTTTATTCTGAAAGTTGGAATTTTTATTATTCATATATGCATCTTTATCTGTAATTTATTTTTGTGCATTTTATGAGGTAGGGATCTAACTGTATTCTTTTTCCATATTATCCCAGAACAATTTATTGAATAGCCTATCCTTCTGTACTTATCTGTAGTTCCATCTCTTCCTTCTATTAAGTGTTTACATAGCTGTGTTTTTGGATCTTAGATCTCTATTCTGGTTCATTGTTTTATCCATTTGCATGCCATTATCTCATTGTCTTAGTTACTTGATTGCCACGTCTTCTTTTATGTCTTGATATCTTGTTCTTCTCCTTCAATATTGACTTTTACTTCCATAGGAATTTTACAGATTAATTTATCAATTGTCATTAAGAAAAATCCTGCTTGGGCGTTCAATTGGAATTGAATTGGATCTATCTATCTACCTATTTATCTATTGAGAATAAGGTATTGAATTTTAGCATCAATCTTTAAAGTTATTCAGATTTTTAATGTTTTTAATAATGCTTTGTAGTTTTATTCATAAGGAAAAGCCTTGCACATCTTTTGTTAGATTTATTCCTAGATGCCCTACAGTTTTTGTTGATATTGTGAATGGGATCTTTGTTTTTATTACATTTTTCTAACTGGTTATTACAGAGGTATAAGAACTTTGTCTTTTGTCAAGCAACCCTGAAGAACAGTTAGTTTGTGTATCCTGTTGAATTTCAAATGTAGACAAACACATGATTTCCTAGTTATAACAGGTATCTTTCATTCTATTTCTTATTGCTGTTCCTTATTAGCATAATGGTTAAGAACACAGTCTTTGAGACTAGACATCCTGAACTCCAATTCTTATTAGCTATGTGACCTTGAGCTTTATATTTTAGAATTTTCATCTGTATAATGAAAATAACAATATCTAATTTACATATCTTTTGTGAAAATTAAATGAGTTATTATATGTAAATCACTGGAAATAAT
>NW_012153408.1:135157-137824 GCF_000956105.1 Propithecus coquereli
ATTCCACATTCTGTGTCCATGTGTACACATTATTTAGCTCCCATGTATAAGTGAGAACATGCAGTATATTTGTCTTTCTGTGTCTGAGCTGTTTTACATAAGGTAATAATGGCCTCCAGTTCCATCCATGTTGCTACAAAAGATATGGTTTCATTCCTTTTTTTGGCTGAATAGTATTCCACTGTGTGTATATACTACATTTTCTTTACCCAATCATCTGTTGGTGGACACTTAGGTTAATTCCATATCTTTGCTGTTGTGAATAGTGCTGTAACAAACATATGAGTGCAAGTGTCCTTTTGATATAATTTATTTTCCTTTGGGTAGATACCCAACAGCGGAATTGCTGGTTCACATGGCAGTTCTATTTTTAGTTTTTTGAGAAATCTTCATACTGTAATACATAGACATTGTACAAATTTATATTCCCACGCCAGTGTATGAGCTCCGTGTCCTCCGCAACCTCGTCAAGATCTGTTTTTTGTGTTTTTTTTTGTCCTTTTAGTAATAGCCATTATGACTAGTGTAAGATGATATATCATTGTAATTTTAATTTGCATTTCTCTGATTAGTGATGTTGAGCCTTTTTTCATATGCTTCCTGACATTTTGTATGCCTTCTTTTGAAAAATGTCTATTCACGTCATTTGACCACTTTTTAATAGAATTATTTATTTGCTGTTGGGGTCGAGTTGTTTGGGGTTCCTTGTAAATTCTGGATATTAGACCCAATTGGATGCAAAATTTCCAAATATTTTCTCCCATTCTGAGGGTTGTCTGTTCACTCTGTTGATTATTTCTTTTGCTGTGCAGAAGCTTTTAAGTTTAATTAAGTACCATTTGTCTATTTTTGTTTCTGTTGCCTGTGGTTTTGAGGTCTAATCATGAATTCTTTGTCTAGATCAATGTCCAGAAGAGTTTTACCTAGATTTTCTTCTAGTATTTTTATAGTTTCAGGTCTTACATTTAAGTCTTTAATCCATATTGAGTAGATTTTTGCATGTGGTGAGAGGTAGGGGTTCAGCCTCATTCTTCTGCATGTGACAATCCAATTTTCCCAGCACCATTTATTGAAAAGAGTGTCATTTCCCAATATATGTTTTTGTTGACTTTGTCAAAGATCAGTTGATTGTAGATATGTGGCTTTATTTCTTGGTTTCCTATTCTGTTTCACTGATCTGTGTGTCTATTTTTGTACCAGTACCATGTTTATTTGGTTGCTATAGCCTTGTAATACTATTTGAAGTCGGGTAATATGATTCCTCCAGCTTTGTTGTTTTTGCCTAGGTTTGCTTTGGCTGTTTGGGCTCTTTTTGGTTCATATGACTTTCTAAAACTAATTTGCCATCTTTACCATTTTTAAGTATATGTATACTTCAGTGGTAAAAAATAGATTTATATCCTTATTTCTCTTTCATCCCCTTCCATATGAATTTTAGGATTGTTTTTTCAATTCTGTGGAAAATGATGTTGGTATTTTGATAGGGATTGCACTGAATATATAGATTGTTTTGGCAGTATGGTCATTTTAATGATATTGATTCTTCCAATACATGAGCTTGGGATGTTTTTCTATTTGTTTGTGTCATCTACAATTTCTTTTATCACTGTTTTATAGTTTTCCTTGTAAAGATCTCTTACCTCCTTCGTTAGATACATTCCTGGGTATTTTAATTTTTGTAGCCATTGTAAATGGGATTGCCTTCTTGATTTCCTTCTCAGCTAAATCACTATTGGTGTATAGAAATGCCACTGATTTTTGTCCATTGATTTTGTACTTTACTGAATTCATTTACCAAATGTAAGAATTTTTTGGTGGAATCTTTAGGGTTTTCTAGATATAAGATTTTATTAATATCATCAGTGAACAGGGATAATTTGACTTCCTATTTCTAATTTGTATGCGTTTTATATCTTTCTCTTGCCTGATTGCTCTGACTAGTACTTCTGATACTGTGTTGAATAGGAGTGGTGAAAGTGGATATCCTTTTCTTAGTCTATTAATGAGTAGCCAGATTGAATCAATAATAAACTTCTCCCAAAAAAACAATTCCAGGACAAGGTGGATTCATAGCTGAATTCTACCAAATGTAGAAAGAAAAACGAATACCAATCTTCATGAATTGTTCCAAAAATTTGGGGAGGAGGGAATTCTTCCTAACTCATTCTATGGGGCCAGTATTACCCAGATATCAAAAGCAGACTAGGACACAACAAAAAAAGAAAATACAGAACAATATGCCTGGTGAACATAGACACAAAAATCCTTAACAAAATACTAGCTAACCAAATCCAACAGCACATCAAAAAGATAATACACCATAATCCATTGGGTTTTATACCAGTGATGCAAGGATGGTCCAACATATGCAAATTATTAATAATGATACATCACATAAATATAATTAAAAACAAAAACCATATGGTCATCTCAGTAGACACAGAGAAACATTTGATAAAATACAGTATCCCTTCGTGATAAAATCCTCAATAAATTAGACATGGAAGGAACATACCTCAAAATAATAATGGCTATATATGAAAAGCCCACACCCAACTTTACACTGAACAGGGAAAAGTTGAAAGTATTAAGAATTGGAATAAATACTTTACTTATTTAATTCTATTATTGTCTATTGATATACACTAGAATTTAAGCTACACAGGG
>NW_012153408.1:137874-139708 GCF_000956105.1 Propithecus coquereli
AAAAAAAAAAAAGGAATGAATAACATACCACTCTTAAGGGGTAAGGAAGAAAATAAGTATTAATACATGTAGATAATGAAAGCCTGGTTTCTCACTGTTGGAGAAAGACATAAGGAAAGGAGGAAGACTAAAATATACCCTATGATGTTGGATTGGAATAAGAAGTATCGGTATAAATTCATGGTTTTTAATGAATTAAAACAGATTAAGAAATATACATGTGAATGTATGTGTGGGATACTATACATTTGTATGTTTCCTAATTCTTAAAGGGCCTAGAAGCAGTGACACTCCAGAACAGTGAGCACACCTAGCATCATATCTTGGTTTATAAACACCATTCTCCAACATAAGAAACCAGGCTCCTTGGAGAGCTGAGCAAGGAAAATACAAGATGAGCCTAGATGTCAGAAGGTAAGGAATTACTCCAAAACAAAACAAAATAAAATGAATGAACAAACAAACAAAAAAAGGAGCAAACGTGAAGGAGCTCCTAATGAGCAAAGTTAAAATAATTTGAACATAATAAATAATGATAGCACTTAACTTTAACCCCTAAAATAAAATATACCTATAAATCTATACCAATATAAAAATCAAATACATAAATGGGGACAATTCAACTTCATTACAGTTGAATTCCAATTTAAAAAGGAATGAAAGAAAGAAATGGAAAGAGAATCATCTTTGCAAATGCCCCACTAATAATAGTGCAGGCAAGATTCACCAATGGATGCGAAAATTAGTGGACAAAAATTTGAACAGAAACAGGATTTACATAGTCTTAAAATATCTCTCCAAAGGTATTTATTAACTATAAGTGGAAAGATATTAACTGTATAGTGGAGAAATGTAGCAAATATGAGTTTATCTAAGTGATTAAGGTAAGCACCAGTAATAAGACATATTATTAACATCATAAATCTCTTGATATGATACATAAAGATGTTTTTGCATATGGTAGTCTTGTCAAAAATACAAACCCTTCTGTTATAGACTGAACAGCTGTGTCCCCTCTAAAATTCATATGTTGAAGCCTTAACCCACAGTGGCATTGTATTTGGAGATGGGCCTCTAAGGAAGTTATTAAGGTTATAATTACTTGAGATCATCAGTCTGTGAGCTTTATCCAATTGGATGAGTGTCCTTATAAAATGGGACAGCAGAGAGCTCATTATCCAACCTCCTACCCCTCTATGCACAGAGGAAACGACATGTGAGGACACAGTGAGAAGCTGGGCCAGGAAGAGATCTCTCACCAAACACCGAATCAGCTGCACCCTTGATCCCAGCTTCCAGAACTATGAGAAATAAATTTCTGTTGTTTCAACCACCCAATCTGAGTTTTTTATTGTTGTTATGATAGTAGCCTGAGCAGATTATTATGCTTTCCAATCATGAGAAAGTATTATATCTGATAAACTCAAATTGAGAGACATTTTACAAAATTACTGATTGACAATCTTCCAAAGTGTCAGGGTCATGAAAGATAAGAAAAAAACTGAAGAACAGTTGCAGGCTAGAAGAGAACAATGAAGAAAAAAAATCAACTAAATACAACATATGACCCAGGATAGGATACCAGACAGAAAAAGAGCATAAGTTTTAAAAAATGTGTGAAATTAATTAAGATTGGCAGTTTAGTTAATAATATTGTATCAATGTTAATTTTCTGTTATTGATGTAATGTGTTTACATTAGGGAAAGTGGAGTGAGGAATATATGGCAACTCTTTGTACAATTTTTAAATTTTTAATTATGGGTACATAATAGTTGTATATTATTTTTGCAATTTTTTGTACATACAAAATTAAACTAATGTTGAACATTCACT
>NW_012153408.1:150954-151571 GCF_000956105.1 Propithecus coquereli
CTGACTCACAAGCACCACCTACTGGCTCAGAGATTAAACTGGGTGTGTCATTATCGAAATGAAAATCCAAAGGTAAGATGCAACAGCTGCTCCAGGTGGGAAGGAATCAGTGAAAGAACTCCAAAGTATGAAGAATCAAACCAAAAGGACACCTGAAAAAGGGAACAATAGCTCTCTAGCAATAAATACCACCCCAAATCAGAACATTGAAATGACAGAGGGAGAATTTTGAAGATGAATTATAAGAAAACTCAATGAAATACAAGATAAAATGGAAGCCCAACACAAAGAAACCACAAAAAAAATCCAGGACTTGGAAGAAAAATTCATAAAGAAATTGAAATATTAAAGAAAAATCAAACAGAACTTCTGGAAATGAAAAATTTATTCAAGGAATTACAAAACACAGCGGAAAGCCTCAAGAATAAGCTAGATCAAGCAAAAGAAAGAATCTCAGGAATTGAAGACAAGACCTTTCAGTTAAACAAGTCAGTCACAGTGATAGAGCAGAGAAATAAGAGAAAACAGCAAAGCCCACAAGAAATGTGAGATTATGTGAAGAGGCTTAACGTAAGAATCACAGGCCTCCCTGAGGGTGAAGAAGAAAATATACAAGG
>NW_012153408.1:151706-152223 GCF_000956105.1 Propithecus coquereli
AAGAAAACCTTTAAAAAATATAAATTACAAATCACTCCCCTATTCAAAACCCTTTTCTGGCTTTCTACTCACTCAAAGAAGATGTCAAATTCGACACAATGGCCTAAAAGCCGACACTAATTATCCCATTTCCTCTCTAGCCTCATCTCCTACTAGTCGTCAATCACCATTGAACTTCAGCAAGCTAGCTGCTTGATATTCCTTAAATATAGCAGGCACATTTCCAGTGCAGGCCTTTGCATCATTTTTTCCCCCCAATCTCTAGAATGTTCCTCTTCTAGCTAGCTGTATGACCTGTTTCTTGACTTTTTTAAAGTCTTTGCTCAAATGTCATTTTTTCAGTGAAGCATTCCCCACCACTTTGTTTAATTTTGCACCCATGAGCTTCCTGGAATTTCATATTCTAACATTATTTTTCCCATGGCTATCACCATTATCATCAGTATTCTAAATATTTTACTCGATTAAAAAATTATATTTGTATAAATTTTTGGGATGCAATTGTAATTTTGTTACA
>NW_012153408.1:152698-152973 GCF_000956105.1 Propithecus coquereli
TTGTGACTTCCTGAGATGAATGCTCAGTTTTTAATATTCAATCTTTTTTCTTTTCTAATATATGAATTTAGAAAACAAATCTCACTCTAACACTGGGTTTGCCACATCTTATACATTTTAACTGTTCTGAAAAATTCTCAGCCACTCTCTCTCAATATTATTTTCTTTTGAGTTTTAGCTTAAATATTTTCTAATTGCCATTGTTTTTTTCCTTAATTCATGGCTATTTAGGAGTATATGAATTTAGAAAACAAATCTCACTCTAACACTGGGTT
>NW_012153408.1:155959-156363 GCF_000956105.1 Propithecus coquereli
AGCGTTTGGCCAACTATCTAGGTACCATGACCTAGCCAAGTTGTTATATACAATTAACAATCACTATAGGTTAAGAAATTTCCCTTCTAATGCCAGGTTTTTAAGAAGTGTTTTTTGTTTTTTTGTTTTAATAGTTCATGAATGTTAAAATTTTATCAAATGATTTTACTGTGTCTGTAGAGATGATCGTATGTTTTTCTCCTTTTCTTGGCTAATGTGATGAATTACATTGACTTTCTAATGCATTCATAAGATAAAATTAACTTCATCATCATGTTTAATTCATTTTTATAGAATGAAATCTGCTAACATTAATATTTTGCTTAATATTTTCACACTTATGTTCATCAGTAAGAATGGCTGTATCTTTCTTTCTCATATTGATCTTTTTAGGTTTTGGTATT
>NW_012153408.1:158703-160844 GCF_000956105.1 Propithecus coquereli
TTGATATTTTTTGATTGAATAAGTATTCTTTTAAATCATTTCATTTTTTACCTCTATTAGCTTGAAAGTTATTCATGCTATTTCTTTATTTTCAGTGATAACACAAGCACTGACAACACACATACTTAACTATCAAACTTAATTAAAACCTGTACTCACCTCCCAAACAATACAGACTTTAGAACACTTTAACTTTATATTCACCCCTCATAATTCAAGTGTTATTGTTGTCTGGGAATTTGAGTATACCTTTTAAGTATTTTTTAACTCCAGTAAACATTGTAATGTTTACACAGTTATGTTCATTTCATAGGAATGGTTTTAAACAGTACAGTTATGTTCATTTATACTTGACTACTTTTTTTTGCTTTTTATTTATGCTCATGTCTCAGACCTTCTACATGGGACCACTTTCCACTTCCCTGAGGTACATCTTTTAGAATTTCTTCCCACTAGGTTTTGCTCATTATAAATTCTCCTATTATCTTTGCTTCAGATTGTCTTTATTTCACTCTATTTTTTTAAATTAATAAACTTTATTTTTAGGGTAGTTTTAGGTTCACAGCAAAATTGAGTAGAAAGTACTGATTTCCATGCCATACTCCCTCACCCCATGCACAGTTTCTCCCCCTATTGGCAACCCTATCATAGTGGTATATTTATTACAATCAATGAACCTGTATTGACACGTCATATCATCCAAAGCCCAGAGTTTACGGTAAGGGTCAGTCTTGGTGTTATATGTTCTGTGGCTTTTGACGAATGTAATAATGACATGTATCTACCATTGTAGTATCATACAGAATAGACTGCCATAAAAAAATCCTCTGTGCTCTGCCTATTCATCCCTTTCTCCCCACTAACCCCTGGAAACCACTAATCTTTTCATTGTCTCCATAGTTTTGCCCTTTCCAGAATGTCATATATTTGAAATCATGAAGTACATAGCCTTTCCAGATTGGCTTCTTTCACTTAGTAATATGCATTTAAGGTTCCTCCATGTCTTTCCATAGCTTGGAAATTCATTTCTTTTTAGCACTAACTAATATTCTATTGTCTGGAAGTACCACAGTTTATTTGTCCATTCATTTGCTAAAGGACATCTTGGTTGCTTCCAAGTTTTGACAATTATTAATAAAGCTGCTATAAACATCCATGTGCACATTTTTGTATGGATATAAGTTTTCAGCTCTTCGGGGTAAATATCAAAGGGCTTGATTACTGGGTCATATGGTAAGAGAATGTTCAGTTTTATAAGAAACTGAGACTATCTTTGAAAGTGGGTGTACCATTTTGTATTCCCACCAGCGGTGAATGAGAGTTCCTGTTGCTCCACATGCTCACCAGCATTTCGTGTTGTCAGTGTTTTGGATTTGGGCCATTCTAATAGATATGTGGTGATACCTTGTTTTAATTTTCAATTTCCTAATGACATATGAAGCTGAACAGTTTTTGGTTTTGTTTTTGTTTTTTTGAGACAGAGTCTCATTCTGTTGTCCCAGCTAGAGTGCAGTGGCACCATTGTAGCTCACTGCAACCTCAAACTCCTGGGCCCAAGGGATCTTCCTGCCTCAGGCTCCCGAGTAGCTGAGACTACAGGCACAGACAACCACGCTTGATTGATTTTTCTATTTTTTGTAACAATGGGGTCTCTCTCATCCTCAGGCTGGTGTCAAACTCCTGAGCTCAAGTGATCCTCCCACCTCAGCCTCCCAGAGTGCTAGGATTACAGGCGTGAACCATGAATATCTTTCTATATGCTTACTTGCCATCTATATATCTTCTTTGATGAGATGTTTGCTCAGGTCTTTTGCTTATTTTTCAATCAGGTGGCTCATTTTCTTGTTGTTGGATTCAAGAGTTTTTTTGTGTATTTTGGGTAATAGGCCTTTGTCAGATATGTCTGCAAATATTTTCTGCCATTCCATGGCTTATCTTCTCATTCTCTTGGTCATTTTCATTTCTGAAAGACACTTTCGCTGGGCATAGAATTCTATTTTGGCAGTTATTTTTCTAGAGCATTTTGAAGTTATCATTCCAGTGTCTTTTAGGCTCCAGAAAATTTTAGTCTTTCTATCATTTTTTGGAAGATAATCTTTTTCTCTTTGGATGTTTTAAAGATTTTTCTCATTGACTTTGGT
>NW_012153408.1:162184-162557 GCF_000956105.1 Propithecus coquereli
CTTAGTAATATGCATTTAAGGTTCCTCCATGTCTTTCCATAGCTTGGAAATTCATTTCTTTTTAGCACTAACTAATATTCTATTGTCTGGAAGTATCACAGTTTATTTGTCCATTCATTTGCTAAAGGACATCTTGGTTGCTTCCAAGTTTTGACAATTATTAATAAAGCTGCTATAAACATCCATGTGCAGATTTTTGTATAGATATAAGTTTTCAACTCTTCGGGGTAAATATCAAAGGGCTTGATTACTGGGTCATATGGTAAGAGAATGTTCAGTTTTATAAGAAACTGAGACTATCTTTGAAAGTGGGTGTACCATTTTGTATTCCCACCAGCGGTGAATGAGAGTTCCTGTTGCTCCACATGCTCAC
>NW_012153408.1:162607-163068 GCF_000956105.1 Propithecus coquereli
CACCTGTTCTACAGACCTCTCTGTGACAAAGGTAGAGAGAGTGGTTTTTCTTCTGGTTGCCTCTTAACCTAGTGTGTAGTCCTTTGGGGTCCTGGTTTAATGTGGCAAGAAGATCTCCAGTAAGACTTCCCACTTGGGAAAGTTCTTCCTCTGACTTCTGTCCCATCCACCCCATGAAGACTCTGAACCAAAGCCCAAGTGTTTCAGTCTCCAAATGCACAATACATGTTTGTGTACTGGGCATTTGCCAATCTTTCTTATGATAAAATTGGCCTTGGCATTTTCTCTTTGTCTTTTCAGTTTTTCTAAGGTTATTTTACAAATACTTTATGTAACATTTTTATTGTTTTCAGTGAGATAGTCAATCCAAATAACCTTGTCATAATTGCTAGAAAACAAAATCTCCTTTTATTCTTCCATTTTATAATTCTTTGTTACTTGTGTATAAAATTTAATTAATC
>NW_012153408.1:164058-165150 GCF_000956105.1 Propithecus coquereli
TAGACTCTCAATAAATATTTTATTTGTTTATTTATTTATTTACATATTATGGGTATAGAATAGTTGTATATCTTTACAGGGTACATGTGATGTTTTGATACAGGTATACAATGTGAATCAATCAAATCAGAGTAATTGGGGTATCTATCATCTCAGGCATTTAACATTTCTTTGTGTTAGATACATCACAATTCCATTCTTTTAGTTATTTTAAAGTATACCCTAACTTATTGTTGATTATAGTCACTTTGTTTTACTAATTTTTGGTTCTTCTGAAGGTGTGTGCTTGCTTGCATGGATAGTTGTTGAATTAGGTGTTCATGCAGAGAAATGATCACTGGAGGTTTCTATTTGGCCATCTTGCTCCACCCCTTTCTCAATAAATATTTTATATAAACGAATTGAAGATAGAGACTGTGGTAAAAATTACCCTATAGCCCTATTTGTGGTCAATTTTTTCAAATGCTCTATGAGGTCTTGAATTTACAAAGGCACACATAATTTATTAAAGAAATTAGACTTTACACAATTGTGGGAGCTAGTTAAACAATTTCTGAAAAGGTATCTTCCTGTCGGATGTTAGAGCTTGAAGTCTGCAGGGCAGGCAGTTGGGAAGAAAAGATGGATGTAAACTGGAAGAGAGCAGGAACAAGTTGGAACCTACTAATGTGAGCTGGAACCTGTGAGGACAGAGTGGAACTCACGCCAGTTGTCACTGCTTCCGTCATGAGTAATGTTGGTGTCCTGATGCTAAACATATACCTAGCTCAGGAGTTGGAGAAGATGAAGGAGTATCCAGGGGCAGGGCAAAGAGTTGAAGGGTTGGCTCCTGCCCTTTACCAACAAGGTGACCCAGTTGTCAGTTTATCACTATAAAGTGACCCTCTTCATTTCTGTCAGTGCTATTTGCTCTGAGGTCTGTCTAATATAACTTCACTGGCTTTCACTTGGTTAGTGCCTACAGGACATATTTTTCCTTTCACTTTTAATTTCAATATCTTTGTGTTTTAGATCTAACTCTTATATAGACAGCATATAGTGGAATTTATTTTTAAAACAGCCAGTTTTGGGCAAGTTTTGTCTTTTTATTAG
>NW_012153408.1:165200-165516 GCF_000956105.1 Propithecus coquereli
TTTCCTATATCTAGGATATTCTTAACTTTGCAAGACATTATTGTTATTGTTTATAAAGTCAAAATATATTTGTTTTAAGTCATCTATTTTTCTTGGAAAATATAATTAGATTACTTATTTATTTATCATTTTACCAGACTCTTCATTTTTTTCTGGTTCTAGACTTTCCATCTGGGATCATCTTATTTTTGCCCAAAGTACATACTTTAGAATTTTCTTTAGTGAGGATCTGCTCTTGATAAACATATTCAGTTTTTCTTTTTCTAAGAAGGTCTTTGTTTTACCTATATTCTTGAAAGATATGTTTCATTATGTA
>NW_012153408.1:167099-167523 GCF_000956105.1 Propithecus coquereli
GAGGCGGGTGGATCGCTCAAGGTCAGGAGTTCGAGACCAGCCTGAGCAAGAGCGAGACCCCCGTCTCTACTGAAAAATGGAGAGAAATGATATGGACAACTAAAAATATAGAGAGAGAGAAAAAATTAGCCGGGCATGGTGGCGCATGCTTGTGGTCCCAGCTGCTCGGGAGGCTGAGGCAGGAGGATTGCTCCAGCCCAGGAGTTTGAGGTTGCTGTGAGCTGGGCTGATGCCACGGCACTCACTCTGGCCCGGGCAACAGAGCGAGACTGTCTCAAAAAAAAAAAAAAAAAAAATCAAATCCTTTAAAAAACAAACATGACAGGCCGGGCGCAGTGGCTCACGCCTGTAATCCTAACACTCTGGGAGGCAGAGGCTGGTGGATTGTTTGAGCTCAGGAGTTCGAAACCAGCCTGAGCAAGAG
>NW_012153408.1:168148-170252 GCF_000956105.1 Propithecus coquereli
TATCTGTTAATATATTTTATTTTTATTACTGTATTATATTTCTTTATGTGGCTATTCCACAATTTATTTATCCATTGTATGTTTTTGGTCATGTGGGTTATTTCTAGTCTTGGGCAGTTATAAACAATACTGTTACGATATTTTTGTACTTTCTCTTGGTGCACACAAACATGCATTTATATTGAGTATATACTTAGGAATATAATTGTTGGGACATATCTTCAATTCTACTACATAATGGCACACTGTTATAAAAAGCTGTTGTGCCATGAAGCATTTTCACCAGCAATGTACCAGGTTTCCTGAGGCTCCATATCTGTGGTAAAATTTGTATTATTGATCTTTTAATTATTTTCTAATTTGATGGGTATATAATGGTATGGTATCTTATTGTGGTTGTTGTTCACATTTTCCTGGTGGCTAATGAGGTTAATCACTGTTTCATATATTTATTGGCTATTTGAATTTCCTCTTTTGTGAAATAATTTCTCATGCCTTTTGCCCCTTTTCCTTTTGGATTATCTGTCTTTTTCTCTTTGATTTACAGAAGTTGTCTTTATATAATGCGATTACTAGTCCTTTGTGAGTTGTGTTGTGTTTAATATATTTTTTTTCATTATTGGACCTTTCTTGCCATACTTTCCAAGGCATCTTTGGTAAACACAAACTCTTAATTTTTTGGTTTTTGTTTTTTTAAGACAGAGTCTCACTGTGTTGCCCTGGCTAGAATGCAGTGGCATCATCATAGCTCGCTGCATCCCCAAACTTCTTGGCTCAAACAATCCTCTTGCCATAAGTTCCCCGGTAGCTGAGACTACAGGCATGTGCCACCACACGTGGCTAATTTTTCTATTTTTTTGTAGAGACGAGTTTTGCTATGTTGCTCAGGCTGATCTCAAACTCCCGGCCTCAAGTGATCCTTCTGCCTTGGCCTACCACAGTGGTAGGATTTCAGGTGTGAACCACCATGCCTGGCTGCTTAATTTTAATATAATTTAATTTCTCAAATTTTTCCATTGGTTAGTGCTTTGGCTAACTTAATAAATCCTTTCCTTCCCTAACCTAAATACATGAATATATTCTGATCTATATTCTTTCCCCAAATCTTTCTAAGTTTGTCTTTCCCATTAGTATTTAATCCACTTAGAATTGATTTATGAATTGTTATGGTATGAGATAGGAATCAGAATTCATTCTTTTTCCATAGAATGTCTGTTTTCCCAGAATCATTTGTGGTAAAGACCATTCTTTTACCATCTCCAAAAGGTCATATCTGATATAATTCAAGTGTCATATTGGCATTTTTGAAGATAAACAAAGTTGGACACTAGTTAAAGCAGTAAACACAAAGTTTATTCAGTAATAACTATTGCAATGGGGGAGAGAACCCAATGTCACTTGAGCTCAACTTTGTTGAAACAAAAGGCAGGAGACTTTTTAACACTTGGGTATGCTAAAGGAGACGCACTGAAGGTTGTTAAGGTGGGTTGGCCCATGTAGGTAGGCCATCTGGGTTTACTAATTGGCACTGAACTGGAGGAGAAACAAAGTTCTCAAATCTTTATGACAGGAGGGAGTGGTGCAAGTTGGAGCAAGATGCCCACTATACTTAGGCCCTTATTCTCTCACAGGGATTGAAATTAAGAGTTATCGCCTTCGGTGTTTGCATTTCAAAGAAATGGCTCTCAAATCCTTGAGGAGACAGTTCTGCATAGATTTACATCTCAAAGGGCAGAGAAAGAGTTTATAATGGCAAGCTTTTAAAGTCAATGCTCTAAGAGGAAGTTCTCATTATTCACCAGTGTCATGATTGTGAAAAATGAAAATCTGAATGCATTTACAGATAAACTATAAAGATTAATAAGAAAGTTTGGCAATGTTGTTGGATACAAAATCAATATACTAAAATGAAGTGTATTTCTATATACCAGAAACAGAAAATAAAAGATATACCATTTCTAATTGCATCAAAAATAAATCAAGGCCGGGTGCGGTGGCTCACGCCTGTAATCCTAGCACTCTGGGAGGCAGAGGCGGGTGGATCGCTCAAGGTCAGGAGTTCGAGACCAGCCTGAGCAAGAGCGAGACCCCCGTCTCTACTGAA
>NW_012153408.1:171037-186684 GCF_000956105.1 Propithecus coquereli
CATTGTGCTTTTTCTTTAAGAGCATCTCGGTTGTTTTGTCCCTTTTTATTTCCATACAAATTTTAGAATCAGCTTGTTAAGTGCCACCAAAAAAAATCTGTTAGGATTTTTATTGGGATTTCATTGAATCTATAGCCCAATTTGGGAAGAATAGACATATATAAAATATTGATTCTTCCAATTAGTGACAGCGACAGTTTCCTGTGGGTATATATCTTCATGATGTATCTCTCTTCTTTAGCATTCCAATAAAATTTGAGTATTTTTTGTGTAAAGGTCTTATATATCTTTGTCAGGTTTATATTTCTAAGTATTTGATTTGTTTTTGATGCAATTAGAAATGCTGTCTCTTTTTAATCTTCTGTTTCTGGTAGATAGGAATACAGTTAATTTTAGTATATTGATGTTATATCCAACAACATTGCCAAACGTTCTTATTAATTCTTACAGTTTATCTATAAATGCTTTCAGATTTTCTGTTTCCACAATAATGACATTGGTAAATAATGAGAATTTTTTTAAAAATTCTTTTCCATTCTTCCTGCCTGGTTTCTTTTTTTTTTTTATTTAATTTATTGCACTTCTAGTAACTTTGGCAATAAATGGAAATCTTACTCCTGATCTTACAGAGAAAGCCATCAGTGAATCACTATTTGGCTTGATACTTGTTATATGGGTTTTAGAAATACATTTTATCAGATTTGTTTGTTTTGAGACAGGGTCTCACCCTGTCACCCAGGCTAGAGTGCCGTAGTACGATCATAGCTCACTGCAGCCTCAAATTCCTGGGCTCCAGTGATCCTCCTGCCTTGGCCTTCTGAGTAGCCAGGACTACAGACATATATCACCAAGCCCAGGGAGCCAAGAGACCAAAGAATGACTCAGACAATGCTAGTTTGACAAGTTAGATGAGTTTATTAGAGGTTACTTACAAAGGTGCTTGCTCCTGGGCGTCACAGGAATTTCTTCCACAGGAGTGTTCTTGCATGCAAAATCCTCATCTGCCCACCATATGGTGTTGCCTTAAATATCTTCCCAGAGAGAACTCAGAGTAATGTAGAGATTTTAACATTGTATTTTTGCTCGTTTGCAGTGAAACAAATCACACAGGCACAGTACCATCATAATATGCTGTCATGCAACCTATGTTATATTAATGATATTACAATTTTCCACTAGGTGAGGATTTTAGTATTACAATTAGCTAAGGGGCACTATAGGACATCTAAAGCAGTCAGGGCTGGCCTGTGCTGGCTGCTTCAAAGCAAGAAAGTGCTGAGTTATCCAAGAAAGTACTGGGCACTTTTCCCAGGCCCAGTAATTATCTTGGTACCTGGCTAGTCTACTTTGTAACACATTCCAGGGTCTGCCTTAATGTGGGGAATCTAAGAAGAGATCTTCTTTTTAGGTCAGAGACCCCAAAGGGCTCTACTCTTAGTATAAGAGTGAACTAGAAATACCACTCACTTTCACCAAACATTACATGAAAATCCATCTGAAACTTGGCAATTTAGCAGAGGAGAGCAACATCCTTGAAAAGTTGAATCCATAATCTGGCTATCATGTAGACTTAAAGTGCAAAAGATGTAGGTTTCCCTACAGACAACCACTGAAATGACCAATTTTCCTTAAAGGGAGTTGGGAAATCCTACACAAAACTTCAAGAATAGAAACCAATTCTTCTTTATCCCTTCTGTCTTCTCTACATTTGGCCCTGTATAACTGTCCTGTGGGGGAAACTAGCTGCCATGTCATAAGGCAACCCTGTGGAAGGGCACATGTGGCAAAGATCTGAGGCCAACAGTCAGGTAAGGGAGCTTGAAAGTAGATCCTCTTCCAGTTGAGCCTTGAGATGACTGCAGCCTGGACTGACGTCCTGATTGCAGTTATGTGGGAGACAGGAACCAGAATCACCGAGCTAACATGCTCCCAGATTCCTGACTCACAAAAACTGTGAGATAATAAATGTTTGTTGTTCTCAGCCACTAAATTTTGGAGTAATTTTTTATGCAGCAATAGATAAACCACTTGGTTTGCTGGCACGGCAATCAGGCTGAGCCACGGGAGGACTGTTTGGAACATAGGAATGAGAATGTTGTGATTGAGATCATAAGCTATTTTATTTATTGAAGAGTTAAAATTATACATTAGCAAATCCTTATCTGATAGAGATATAACACTAGACCTCTTCTTAATGTGATTATTAGCTAAGAGACTGGTTGAAGTCAGGATATGAATCGCTGGATAGTTTTTTTCCAGAAAGACTTAAATCAATAAGACCTTTTAATAAGAAAATTGAAATGAAACTTTGCCCTTTGGAGAAAGTATACTCTGTCATTCCTCTAGCTATGGCCCCTAGTCAAAAAGAAACAGAGGGTTGTGACAATGATTTAGTGAGTCTTGACCCAGAACTCCCTTTAGTTTGTCTCTTGCTTGACTTCGGAGGGCAGACTGGGGACGATTTAAAGGCTGGAGACTAATTTGACAACGAGAAAATCCAAAAGTTAATATCTTGGCCCCACCCTTTGATCTTCAGCCATTAGTGTCACAGGTTCTCTTGGCCTCTCATGTCCAAAAAACATTCAGGTATTAATTTCACCACCTTAAGAGACACGGCTGCTGCCATCAGTGGGTAAAATGTTGTCTTGCTGCGTAAGATGGGAAGTACCTGGCGAACACCCTCTTCTCTGGTTGTATAAGACAGGGACCTAGACAGGGAAGAGATGGGAGGAGGGCAAAGATGCCAGTCCAGCAAGTGATCATTTAGGACTTCATGCTAGAAATGGCTTCGGATTTCCAGAGATGAAACAAGTCTCTCCAGCACAGAGCAGTTGCAGGTCACAGCCCTAGGGCCTGGCTGGTTTTATCAATCTGGCAGTTGAGGGTCAGTGCAAAGGACATCCCCAATACCTGTAGAAAAAGTTGGGAAATTTGAAATCTTTGTAAGAGAAGTCATTTTCCCATGGCTCCTGGGATTGGCTCCCAAGAAAAAGAACATATCCATCACACTGAAATCACCCTTCCCACTGTTACTTCCAATTTCCTCTCCGGCGTTCTCTCCTATAGTTTAATAGCAGTGCAGAGAGAAATGGGGGCAATGATGGCAAGATAGTAGGGTATTAGTATTGGGACATCTTTTGTCTCTTAGGAAGTGACAGAAGTTCTGCTGCTAGTATAGTCAACTTCTGCTCACTGAACACTGTGTGGTGAATCATCTCTGCCCATGTTCTATGATTCCTTGGTTTCCAAGCAGAGAAAAATCATTTTTCTCTGAGCTTCTTGATTGAATCTTAGCTAATCTGTGGTATACCAAGCACTTGGATAGAAAAATGTTAGAAATATCACAAAATAAAAAAGGACACAAAACTACCCCCAATTCACCCTTCATTTGTCAAACTAAGCACCAAAAGAAAAAGGAAATTGATTATGATTTTCGTCATCAACTCCTTAGCACACAAGGTCAACTTTTCAAGTGGAATGCTTCATCAATCACAGTCTTTTACAGACCAGCTGAGTAAAGGATGAAAGTGGGGTTCTGTTTGGTAACTTTTAGTTTGACTATGAATCATTCATACCTTTGAGGAATAAATTGACCAGATAGATGTTCTTATAGCATATTTTCTGTATACCTTAAATCAAATTGGTAATAACATCATTTGTTCCTTGGCTGGGGAACTCACATACTAATAAAAATAGCTAACATTATTGCCCACTTACTATATATCTGGTACTGTTCTAAACCCTTACATGATTTAACTCATTTAATTCTGACAGTAGTCCTACAGTAAAGCTCTTACCTGAATCACACATACACAGATGGTGATGATTCCGATATACAGGAAATTGGAGTGGAACCACTGTCTTGCTTTTGCATAGCAACCCTAGAAAAAATTACAAGTGCAAATGATCCCACTCTACAATTCAACTTTATCAGGAGTATTATTTGGAAGATACAGTAGTTTGTATTTTTCCTTATATAATACAAAGATATTTAAGTCAAGTATTGTATTTTTATTTTCTTTGCATGGATGAGGACACAGGCATAAAGTAGAGAACATTAAACTAAAGACTTTTCTGGTGTTGTTTTCATTACAGTGGCATCTAATGTAGAAGTCCTAGATCCTTACTCACTGAATTAAACTAGCTCCCAATAGGCAGGACACAACAGATGTCCTATGTTCTTTGAACACTCAGTGCTGACCCAAGATTCACAAATGAGAATACAGGCTAAGCAATCCTAAAATGGTATGACTTTCAGTTTTTGCTTCAACAATCAGTAAATCTATCATAGCCCTACCAAGCTCCAGGGCAGTTGTTGGTCGGTGGGTGTCCTAGTCTTTCCAAAGACCTGAAAAATTCTGGAGATTTTCAAACAACCTCAGAAGTGGGTAAGATGGGGTGGCAGAACCTTAGAGATTTGGTCCAGTTCTAGGTGGAAGATGATTTTGGCTTCTTCTTGGAGTCTACTGTTCAGGTCCAAATTAAGTGGGCAGGTTGTTTCAGCAGTTCCACCAATTCTTTCTCCTCCAACTCCTTACTCCTTCCCTTACGACTCATTTCCCTAAGGGGCTGGATCCTGCCATCTCCAAGGAGGGAGAACAGAGAAACAGGTGCAGGGAGAAGCTTTCTATCTCAACCCTATACATTTCACTTTCAAACACAAGGAGACCTACTTTTTGCTCAAGAAATATCTGTACACAACCGTGTGCCACTTTCACACAAACTGTCCTTCTCTAATGTAATCATTTAGTGTAGCAAGACTAATCACAGTGTCCCTAGGCTAAATGAACTTGTTCCAGGTTTTTTGTTTGTTTGTTTGTGTAGTTAATCTTGTGTTGTCACCCTGCTCTCTCTTTTATTCAAGTTTCCCAATTTCTAGATAGGAGGTCTAGGTCTTCTATGACTGCAGTTTCCAAGGCAATTAAAAATTTAAACAAAGAGGCTAATAACAGAAAAGTTGACAACAAAATTACCTTCACTAGTGGATCTGAGGGGCAAGATGCTGGCGGGCTTCCGCTCCAATCACTCGTGCCATTTACACCACAGCATTGTAGCTAAAAGCCAAACCCCCAAAACCATGATGGTTAGAAAGTCAACAGAAAAAAAGATGTAAACGTTGGAGGAAAAGGTGGGCCCTTCAGATCTGACTCTATAGCAGAAAGTCCAGAATTGGCCTGACTACTATGGACTCCTTAGAACAATGGCTTTCAAATGGCTATACCATTTCACTCATATAAGACCCCTGTGAAGTAGAGAGGACACAGTTAATTTATTCACGTTTTATAGATCAAGAATAAGGCACCTAGAGGACTTTACAATGGAGGGATCATGATGATCACACCTAGACCCACCAACCCATCTTAAGATCACAGAAAGCAGGACCATCAGACATTATGTGCCTGCTTACATGATGCAACAGGAATTACCAGCTATGGTAGGCTTATCACAAAACAGAAGCTACATCAAGCTTCTAGATTCATGGAGCATATGGGAGACAATGACTCCCTGGCACCAAAATACTTTGAGGAAGCAATTAGCCAGATCTACAAAGTGGGGAATTCTATAGGACCTAATTTCTTTCCACAAACAAATTGCATGACAAAGAGGGGTCCTACTATATATTAAAAGAGAATTAGAGAGACATATCTTTCAAATATAACATGCAGACCTTGTTTACATCTTGATTTTAACAAATCAACTAAAAATTTTTTGAGAAAAATAGAGAAATTAAATTATAGACTTTATTAGTGATATTGAGGAATTATAAAATTTTAGGTGCATTAAAAAGAAGTTCTTATTTTTCTATTTAATGGGTAAAAGGATAAAATGTCTCATATTTGCTTTAAAATATTATAGCAAAAAAAAAAAAAATAGGGGATTAGATGAGATGATGCTGGCAAAAGGTTAACTATTGAAGCTGGGTTTTGTGTACCCAGAGGTTAATTTTTCTCTTTTTCTCTTCACTTTTGTATATGTCTGAAAATTATATAATAAAAAAAAGTAAAGAGGTGGGGATCTAGACAGGTTAAGTGACTTTCCCACAGCCACCTAATTCTGGTCTCCAGGATGTAACTCCTGTGCCATTTCTTCTACTCCACACCAAGCCAGTGAGTTGTCATAGTGGTATTGTTGGAGACACAGAGTATGCTGGTTCAAGGCTCCCTGACCCTTCTTTTTCCCCAGACACATCAAGGCAGGAGTGCAGAGCTAATATATTTGTTTGTGGGTGGATAAGGGCATGAAAAATAAGGTGCTGGAAGGCTAGATAACAATCCCAATTTGGGCAACTCAGGAATTCAATAGCAATTTTTTTTTTTTTTTTTGAGACAGACTTTCACTCTGTCACCCTGAGTAGAGTGCCGTGGCATCAGCCTAGCTCACAGTAACCTCAAATGTTTGGGCTCTAGTGATCTTCTTGCTTCAGCTTCCCTAGTAGCTGGGACTACAGACGTGCACCACCACACTTGGCTAATTTTTACTATTTTTAGTAGTGACGGGGTCTCACTTTTGCTCAGGCTGGTCTTGAACTCCTGAGCTCAAGCAATCCTCCCGCCTCAGCCTCCCAGAGTACTAAGATTACAGGTGTGAGCCACCGCACCTGGCCTAAATTTCTTGTATTATATAATTGCTGTTTTCAGTAAAATTTTGGAAAATATATAAACTAATACAATGTGATGTTTGGGTCTTCTTCACATCCTAGTAGGGCTTGAACAATGGACCTATTTGAGTTGGTAAAGGGTGAAAGAGAGAACTAGACAGTACCAATCAGACTGATTGCTGGGCCCCTGATCTGATTGCTGTTTGTGATAGCCAAGGCTTTATTCTGGACCTCAAGGCTGTGGACCTTAGATTCTGAATCTTCCAGGAAAGGAACTAGCCCCCAGGGACTGAAGCTAGAAAATGAAATCTGGGCTGATCTGAAAAGGATTCCATGTGTACTCACAAATAACTGGATGGAGTCCCACGCTGCCTTAGTGCTATTGTCTGAGTGGTAATGTTGGATGCTGTCCATCAGGCCCTCAGCCACATACTCGTTCAGCTGGGCAGGGCACAGTTCAGCAGAGGAGACATTATAAAAAGCATGTAAGTTCAGAGGAATAAAGAATTTCTAGTATAGGCTAGTGATTACACTTGTTGCTTCCTTCTAGAACTAAGGGGGCAGGGAGGGTGTTTATCTATGGGCAGAAGTGCTGAGAGAGAGATGCCTTGGAGGAAGAATTATACAGTAGGCTCTTGTCCTTCCACAGCTCTGGCTTTACAAGGGAAGAAAAAGGGCAATTCAAGCAAGGGCTATCCTTGGCACTGAGACATACATTCTCTACTGCCAAACACAGAGAGGCAAGTAAGTAGGAGGAAGATAAACTTGTTTCACTGTTTTCCAGTCATCCTTCAAGCCACCACTCAAATACAATCTTCTTCATGAATTTTTTTTCTCTCCTCAATTAGGATTTATCTCTCCTTCCTCCATCCTTCCATTTCATTTCTATCTCTATTATAGGACTCGTTTTGTGCCAACTTTTCACTACATTCTCTCCACGTTCAGCAAAAAGACAATGAATTATGTTCTTTACGACTTACCTTCTGTTCATACACAAAGAGCAAGATGGCCAAGGTCACCTCAGCAAGGAGAATAATCAGCAGCAGGACGAAGAACTGGGGCAAAGCAGAGGCAAGCTTAGAGCACTGATCCCCGTTCTCGCCCCACTCTCACTCTGCCCTAGAAGCATCCAGGCGGGTGTCTGCACAGGTACGAACGTTCCTGTTTCTGCTTCCTTATTCCTTGCTAAGCCTTCTCTTGTTTTGAGGAATATGTGTTCTTTTTCTGCAACTAGACTCTAGAGGGCAGGTCACTGTCTTCTAACTTTGTTCTCTCCTACCCATTGTGACTATCAGAGCACCATGCACACAATACGTGTACAACATTATCTGTTGAATAAACTAGGCAATTTTGGCATGAGCCTACTCAAACAGTTGAGCAAAAGACCAGTAAACTAAACCATGTGTCTTTAGAGTTTGGGGCTTGGTCCTTTCTACAGATCAGGGCTATCTTGAGGTGGAGGACCGGCGGTGGGGAAGGCAGAGAGGAGCCCCGTGCAGATGGGGAAGAGGGGTCTAATCATGGCTCTGACCTGTATTTGTTTCCAACTCTAGATGCTTACTCCCTTTATGCTAATCACACAAAACAGAAAACATGTTTTCACTTATTCTTTCTCTTTTACCTTTTTTACTCCAACTGTAATGTTGGTTGACTACTTCAAACACTCACTCTATGTCTGTTATCTTCCATCTTTTGCCATTAGTCTGAGAACTGTCCGAGAACAGGGACTGTTTTTATTATTATTATTATAGCTATTATTATTATTCTTTCCCTTGGCTCCAGTTTAAGAGTTGACCCATGAGTGAAAGAAGATTAACTGGATGACTTAAGGAGGAACAAAGGTGATTAGAAACCCATACCCATGGATAGAGTGGCACAGTTACACTAAGCTCTGTTCTGGGCACATTAGAGAAATGTAGAGCTCCTTTTTCACAGTGCTTACAGGCAAAACCTAAGCCTTAAGGTACTCCTCAGGATGGTTAACCAACAGGGAACAACTGAAAAGCTCTAGCATCTCTCACATTATACCTCAATGGCTGCAGCCTAGGTCCTCGCATAAGTTGGGTAACTCACACTATGGAATATCTTGTACAGATATGAGTTAAGGAAGCATCCTCTGACTTTTTAGGAGGGCCATCTTGCTCAGAAGAGTCTAGAGATTATTTTTCCATCAGCCGGTGACTCTGATCCTAAAAGTGCTTACTAACATGAGGAGCATTTAGGCAGATAGATGACACTTGATTTCAACCAGACATAAAGAAAAAATAAAATGCTATGAAGAGGGATTATAATGACAGAGGTCATTATAACAGTGTAAACTGGATACCAAGGAGGAAAGCAATGCCCTCTCCCACCTGTCCCTGGGAGCTCAATCAGAAATAAAATACCATTTGTCTGGACAGACTTGACTAATCTGAAGTACCAATCCCATGTTCATATGATTTCCCTGTGCCTATAGGTGATCTACCAAGAAACATCTTGCCTGGGACTTAAGGCATCATCTCCCCCCACTTTGGGGACCACATCTTCTATAAGGACTCACCGACATAAGCAGGCACTTGTTTTCCTTAATAGAGCCCATGCAGCCCAGGAAGGCAACCACCATGATAATGGAGCCCACGATGATGAGCACATTGCCCAGAGTGAGGGAGGGAAGGTTGTGGAAGAGCACTCCAAAGTTGTTGTGGATCAGGAGGTAGATCCCAAAGCCCAAAATGCAGCAGCCACAGAACTGAAAGGAAGAATTCCACGACATTGAGAGACAAAATGTGGTTCTTGAGTATCTCCTTATGCTCTTACTTCCTTGCGATCAGAATCACCTTTTTCCATTGGTTCATTCAAGGCTCTCATGAACAACTTCTTTGCCCAGCTTCCCCATGCTCCTAGAAGGGGGGCAATCCCAACTTCCTCAAGTGGAGTCCCACTCACACCTCTTCCCACCCATTTCCAGATACCAAGGAAAGATCACTCTTAGGAGCCATGAAATATCCTCACCATATACAAGCTAATTCTATGCCTCAGATACCCTATTCCTTGTCTTCTCAGTTGCCACATGGCCTCCCTTTGGAAACCATGACCACATAGAGAAGATGCCCTGATTGAGGAAACTTATCTTGCTAGGCAGAAAACTAGAGAAGCTAAACTTCATAAAAATCTTCTCACAGATACATGTGTACCAAGTCATCCTATATCTGAAATTCAATTGCTGAATTTGGTACAGTGAAATTTCCCCCCAAAAGGGTGACTTCCCTTTCAATCAGCTATTCTTCCAAGGGGTCCAGAAAAATAAAAAGACAAGAAGAAAAGAGGCACTCAATACCCAGAATGCAGAGTCTTGGGTTTCTCACCTATAGATGCTATCTGTGAGCAGTAGTGGCCTAAAGCCCTCAGAGAGAAATGGCACGTCTGTTAACAACTGCATTGGTACCTTTCAATTTTGCAGACTTATAATATGGCAGGATAGGAAGAGGGGAGGAAATTATCACTCCTTTGTGCCTAGACTGGTTGTGCTGAACATGACTCAGACATGTATGGATTGTATTCCACACAAACCTCTTCAGTAGAGGAGAGAGAAGCAGAGTTCAGCTGGGGGAATGTGAGCTTAGCCACGCTCGGAAGAAAGAAACTTACCCAAAAGAGCAAGTTGAAGAAAAACAGGACATACTTCAGCAATTTCAAGCTACTCATGCCCATGCTGAGATGTTCTTAACCTGAAAGGTAGGAAGAAGAAGAGAGGAGGTAAGTGACCTGGCTCTGCAAAGTGGCACCAGAGAATCAGAGGGCACAAATGTTCAGGGTTCAAGGACCTCCAGAATCACCTTAGGTTTGAGTTATGGCTCTCCTCTGGAAAGTTTCCCCAGATTCTTTGCTCTCTTAATTTCTGAACTGAACTATCAATTGATTCATCTTAGACATTAACTTTTGCTCCAATTCAGCAACCCATGATGTTTAGCATTGAATTAAGCACTGTAGAAGAAAACAATATAGCCATTCTTATAAGAGGATGACTCACAGGGACACAGACCAGGCCAGTGCTTTGGGTCCATGTGCAGCATTAGTGCCTAGTGCCTGGGCACTTACTTAAGAAGGCAACCCTGAGGGTCAGGGATGGACTGGTAAATCAGCCTTGGAGAAAGCCGGTGGCTTGATCAGCCAGTTCCTTAAATGCCCTGAGAGTCATATACATATTACATTTGGTCTGTAAACCTCTCCACATGAAAGTGGGGGTGGAGGGAAAATAGCTATGGCTCATTCATTCTTTTGTTGCAGAAACATTTATGGTGTTTTCTGTTCTGGATGTTGTAGGAGCAGCAACCCTGACTAAGCAGTAGCTATCCTCCAGAAGATGTCAATCTCACAGCAGAAACAAAACAAGCCAACAAATATGCAATGAGGAAGTGAAAAGAGATAGCAATGTAAGCTTGAGTTTTTCAAATAGAATATCATTTTCTCAGCAAGGACATCAATACCCAGGGTCTGGTCCTCAATTCTGGAGATCTAGATAATTTTGAATTTTCTCTCAGAGGTAATGAGATTCTATAAAATGATTCATATTTAAATACTGTTCATGAGACTGATACATAAAGCAAAATGTCAATTTATTGGTTTTTTTTTCTCTTTGAAACTATGCCTGTCCCAGTGTATGGGTTGCTTATACAATCCATAGTACCTTCTCTTACAGTGTCAAGGTATATAGGAACCACACGGTCTAGAGGGATAGTTCATCCAGGATGTAGACAAGCCTGATGAGCTACTTCTACTCCACAATAAACTTCTCTGTTGAAAACACCAAATACTCATATCTATCTCATACCCTTTTCCTTTACTTTGTCCTCTTTTCTCTTTTTCTTCTTGTCTTGCTCCTCAGGATTATTCTTAAATCTGCATCACTACTTTAATCAAGTTAAGATAAAATTAATGAGATTATAAATGTATTTGAATATATTTGGGAGGTTAAAAAAAAGGTATGATAATTTAACACATAGGCTTTGAGGTCAAACTTGAATTCAACTCTCACATATGCCACTAAACAGCTATGTAAGAATTGGAAACCAGTTAACTTAACATTTCTATCTATGTAAAATGGGGCAATATTTAAGCCTCATAGCGTGGCTGTGAAGATTAAATGATCTTGAGCATTTTTTTTTTTATGCTTGCTGGCCATTATTCTGTCTTCTTTTGAAAAGTTTCTGTTCAAAGTCATAACATGTAACCAAAATGTTTGTACTCCCATAATATTCTGAAATGAAAAAAAAAGATTAAATGATCTTACCACAGAGACTGGCATATGACATGACCAGCACTCAATAAATTGAACCCATGACTGTTTAGTCTTAAAGGACCACTTTTTATTAGGAATGGGGAATGAATTTGAGTGTTTCCCCGCCCTTTATCAGCATCACATTGACAAAATATCTCGTAGACACATCTATGGGTAGATAATTGTGTTCATTTTATCTAGAATTTTAAACATTAATTTAACTCATAGAATTGCCATTTACCAGTCTTCATTTCCAAATTCTCAAGAATCCTTATGGCTGCCCTTTGAAAAAGCTGTATCAAGTCATAAAAGAAAAATATATCAAGTCCCAAACAGCAGTAGAAAATGCTATGGAAATTCAAAGACTTTCAGCTGGGCTGATCAAGGAATATTTCATGGAGGAGGTAACGTTCAAGCTGGCACATTCAAACGAGTATAGTCCCCTTGGGCAGCTAAACATCAACTTTCATGATTCACTATACAGTAGAGCTGTGCTCTTTTAAAATATCAATAAAATTGATAAAATTCTACATAGATAATCAATTAAAAAATAAAGGACGGCCGGGCGCGGTGGCTCACGCCTATAATCCTAGCACTCTGGGAGGCCGAGGCGGGTGGATTGTTTGAGCTCAGGAGTTCGAAACCAGCCTGAGCAAGAGCGAGACCCCGCTTCTACTAAAAATAGAAAATAAATTAATCGGCCAACTGAAAATATATAGAAAAAATTAGCCAGGCATGGTGGCGCATGCCTGCAGTCCCAGCTACTCGGAAGGCTGAGGCAGAAGGATTGCTTGAGCCCAGGAGTGTGAGGTTGCTGTGAGCTAGGCTGACACCATGGCACTCACTCTAGCCCAGGCAAAAGAGTGAGACTCTGTCTCAAAAAAATAAATAAATAAATAAATAAAGGACAAAACTTATCAACATTAGGAATGAGAGGTAACAATGCTACAAAATCTACAGATATCGAAAGTATAATATGAGAATATGATAAACAACTTATGCCAATAATTTGACAACTTAGATGAAATGGATAAATTGCTTGAAAGGCACAAATTACCAAATATTAATATCGCTCAAGAAATAGATAACCTGAGTAGTCCTATATCTAATAAGAAATTGAATTTGGTGTTTAACAAAACTTCCTATACAGAAACCGCTAGTCCAGGTGCCTTACTGATGATTTCCACTAAACATGCAAGGAAGAAATAATACCAATTCTGTTAAAAATCTTCCAGAAAATAGAAAAGGAGGCTATACTCCCTAATTCATCCAGTGAGTCCAGAATTATCAGATACTAAAACCAGAGAAAGATATTACAAGAAATAAAACCATTAACCAATGTTTCTCAGGAAGATAGATGCAAAAATTATAGACAAAATATTAGTAAAATCAATATGCCAATGTAGAAAAAGGATAAGAAATCATGGCCAAATAGGGTTAATCCCAGGAATGCAAGGTTATTTTAACATTTAAAAAAATCTATTTAATTAACCATATTAACAAACTAAAAAAACCCAAATGATCATTTCAGTAGATGCAGAAAATTCATTTGACAAAATTCTGGGTCTATTTCTGATCAAAAAAAGTCTCAGCAAACTAGAAATAGAAAGACACTTAATCAATCTTATAAAGGGCGTCTCTGAAAGGCAACATCATACTTAATGGTAAAAGACCCAATGCATTTCCCTTATAATAGGAAGAAGACAAGTCTGTTTACTCTTACCATGCTTTCCAGCATCGTACTGGAGTTTCTAGCCAGTGTAATGAAGCATGAAAGGAATTGTATCCAAATTGGAAAGAAAAAAAGTAAAACTAGCTTTATTCACAGATGGTATTACTGTCTTTGTAAAAAATCTGAAGAAATCTACACCAATTTTATTAGAACTAACAAGTGAGGGTAGCAAGTTTACCAGATATAAGATTCGATCTACAAAAATCAATAGTATTTTTATACAATAGCAACAATCAGAAATCAAATATTTTTAAAATATCATTTACAATAGTATCAAATATGAAATACTTAGGGATAAATCTGATAAAATATGTGAAAGACCTGTACATGGAAAACTTAAAAAAAAAAAACATTGCTGAGATAAATTGAAGAGTAAATAAATGGAAAGATACACCATGTTCATTGGTTGAGAGACAATATTGTTAAGATGTCCATTCTTCCCAGATTTATCTATAGGTTGTAAGTTCAATCAAGATCACAAGCGGACTTTTTTGTAGACCTTGAGAAATTGATTCTAAAATTCATTTGGCAATGCAAAGGACTTAGAATAGCAAAAATAAATGAATTTGATAAAGAACAAAGTCGGAGGGCAAACGCCACCTGATTTCATTACTTTTTATAAAGCTGCAATAAAGACAATGTAGCATTAGTGTTAAGATAAACAGATATATCAGGGGAACAGAATAGAAGGTACAGATATATATGGACAACTGATTTCCAACAAAGATGAAAAATTAAATCATCAGAGAATAAAGGGTATTTTTTTCAACAAAGGATGCTGGAACAATTGGATATCGATATGCAAAAAAATGAACTTAGATCTATACCTCTTACCGTATCAAATTGTAACAAAAAATGGATCATAGATATAAATGTAAAACCTAAAACTGTAATACTCCAGAAGAAAATATAGCAGAAAATATTTACAATCTTGGTTAGGCAGAGTTCTCAGATAAAACACAAAAGCACAACCCATGAAAGAATTGATAAATTGCACTTCTTCAAAATTAAAAACTCTGCTCTTCAAAAGACACTGTTAAGAAAACAAAAAGCCAAACCACAAAGGGGAAAAATATTTCCAAATCACACATGAGATAAAAGGCTTATATCGAGCGTACAAAAACAACTGTCAAAACTCAGTGGTAAGAAAATAACCCAATTTAAAAATGGGCAAAAGATCTAGACAAAAGAAGACACTTCACCAAAGACAATACTACATGGATGGCAAATAAGCACATGAAAAAATTCTATACTTCATTAGTCATTAGGGAAATGCAAATTAAAAGGAGATCCCACTACATACCTCCTAGAATGGCTAATATGTTTTTAAAAACTAACCACACCAAGTGTTGGCAAGGATGTGGTATAACTGGAACTCTCATACAGTGTTGGGGGAATGTAAAAATAGTATATCTGTGTTGAAAAACAGTTCACTGCATTTGTAAAAAGTCAAAAACATACACTTATCATATGATCCAGCCATTCCACTCCTAGGTATATACCCAAAAGGAATGAAAGCACATGTCCACATAAGGACTTGTGAAGAAATGTTCATGGCGGGTTTATACATAATCGTCCCAAACTGGAAACAACCCAGATGTCCATTGACAGGTGAATAGATAAACAATGGCACAACTGTATAGTGAAATACTACTCAGTGATAAAAAGGAATGAACTACTGATGTACACTACAGCATATGTGAATCCCAAAATAATTACGATAAGTGAAAGAGGGTAGATAAAAAAAGAGTACATTCTGTATGATTCCAGTTATGTAACATTTTAGAAAATGAAAACTAATCTATAGCAACAGAAAGCAAATCAATGATTGCCTTTGGACATGGCTGGGGAGGGCAGGAGGTGAGTAGAGAAGGATCAGGAATGGATTATAGAAGACCAGAGAAATCATCTGAGAGTGATGAATATGCTCTTTGTCTTCACTGTGGCGATAGTGTATGCATGTTCGCATATGTCAAAGGCCCCTCCTGACTTTTCCCGTCCATCGCTCCAAACTCATGGCAACACTCTGTATTAGACTTTAAAATTTATCAGGCAAC
>NW_012153408.1:188854-198857 GCF_000956105.1 Propithecus coquereli
GTGAACTAAAATAAAATTTAAAGGCTCCCCCCCATCACCGGCTGACTAAATGGACCCCCTCGTGGCCAAAGGAATATCCTAAAACTAAATTGCCTGCCAGGAGGAAGGAAGTCAGACATGCCTGATCATGCCTCCCTCCCTTCTTGGGGACATCCTTTGTAACCCATTAACAGGCCTGAGGGTATGCAAGACAAACCTGCAGGTCCTCAATTTACACAACAAATCTATGTCCAGTGGCTTATCTCTGATAAACAGCTCCTTATGTTGAAACATTCCAAGGCTTTAGACAAAGCTTCATGTCTTTAACCAATTACAGGCCAAAGAATCTTAAACCCACCTATAACCTGTAAGCCCCCGCTTCGAGATGGCCCATCTTTTTGGGCCAAACCAATGTATGCCTCCCACATATTGATTTATGACTTTACCTGTAAGCCCTGTCTCCCTGAAATGTATAAAACCAAACTGTAACCCAACCTCTGCGAGTCCACTGCTCAGGGCCTCTTGGGTGTGGCTCCGGCTCATGGTTCTCAAATTTGGCTCAGAGTAAATCTCTTTAAAATTATTTCACAGAGTTTGGTCTTTTTTCCATTAACACTCGTTATAGGCTAACTTACATTGTGGGTCTCTAAGAGAAAAGTACACATATAACTTTAAACATATTCTTATATTGAAGATTACTTATTAATAGCTCAAAGAATATAGTGTTTCACGGAACACAGTTTGATAAACACCAGCTTTGGAATCAGACAGGTCTAATTTTGAATTCTGTTAGTACTGCTTACCACAAGTGTAGCCTTGGGCAACTTGCTTAACCTGTCTAACTTTCACAATTTCCTTATGTTTAAAATGGGGGTATTCATACCTACCTCATAGGTTGTCTGAGGGCTAAATGAGATAGTATTTCCTGGATGGCTCAGTACCTGAGGACATGGTTCAGTGAACACTGACTAAAAGATAAAGTTCAGAGCTGACCTACCAGTCCTTTTCTAAGGGTGACCATGAGTTTCTGATTGATTTTTAGGATAAAATACAACAGGAGCCAGAAGGCTTTGAAACCTTTGTGTCATTTCTTGGAAACACCTTTTTAAAAAAGGTATTTTTTCATGTGTCCTTGTAAAACAATTCAAACAATAAAGAAAAATACAAAGAAGAAAGCACAAAATCTTCTGAAACTCCACCTCCCAGAGATAACCGTCATTAACATTTTTGGTGAACATCTACCCAGACATTTCTCTATACACATTTCTCTGTACACAGATCTATTTGCTAATTGACACACAAGAGCATGGCTTCCTATCCCTTTCTAACAGAGCATGTGGAGGCTTTGGTTCTTCAGCAAAGAAAGTTGAGGCTATGATTTACAAAAAGTTTTTCTAAACAGGAGGGTAAGTCTGTTCTCCATGAGGGCCCCCAAATTAAGGCCTTCTTGCCCAAAAAATTTAGATAGGTGATAGATAGTTCACTGAACATCACAAAGTGCTAAGTTCCTCATAAACATATAATATTTTATTTATAATCCTCATATCAAGTCAAAGTGTCACTTTTTTTTTTTTTTTTTTTTAGAAGTGTCTCCCTCTGTTGCCTTGGGCTAGAGGGCTGTGGCATCAGCCTAGCTCACAGCAACCTCAAACTCCTGGGCTCAAGCAATCCTCCTGCCTCAGCCTCCTGAGGAGCTGGGACTACAGGCTCACGCCACCATGCCCGGCTAATTTTATTCTATTTTTAGTACAGACAGGGGTCTCACTCTCCCTCAGGCTAGTCTCGAACTCCTGATCTCAAGCGATCTTCCCGCCTCGGCCTTCCAGAGTGCTAGGATTACAGGCGTGAGTCACCGCGCCCGGCCAAAGCATCAACTTTTGTGCATTAGTTTCCTCTCATTTCTCTACTGACTTATCAAGGAATGTGTCTGCCACCTTATTCCTCCCTGAAATTGTGGTTTGGTAAAAAATTTTTCCCTTCCAGGCTGCTGTCAGGGGAGAGAATTTGGTGATTTGAAGAAGAGAGAAATAAGGAAGAAGAAAAGAGGAGAGAAAAAGTGAGAAAAGACAAATCCAGATGATCTTGGAGATTCACTTCTTCCTATTTGGGAGTTAGCAAGGTGCTACTAGTAGCTGAGCTGGGACAGGGACCTTTATAATAAGGCCACTCCCTAAATCAGGAACAGTTATCTGAAACAGTTATCATTGATACAGAGTCAAGAGACTAGAGGTTCTCTTTCCTTCTTATCCTAAAAATATGTAGAACTTTGCAGTAGATGGTCCATGGTGTCTGCAGGCCAGCTATGCTCAGCTCAAGTAAGACTCTGTGGCATAGGGAAAGCGACTTCAGCACTATTTCTATCAAAAGTTTAAATAACCTAAATCTAATCACAAGGAAACATCAGACCAACCCAAATAGAGAAACATTATAAAAATAAACTGGCCTATACTCTTCAAGAGTATCACTGTCATGAAACACACAAAAAAACTTAGTAACTGCTCCAGACTAAAGTAGGCTAAAGCAACACAGCAGTTGAAGGCAACACATGATCAGAGATTTCCTTTTGCTATAAAGAATATTAATGGGGTAACTGGTGGAATTGGAATAAAATCTATAGATTGTTAATAATATTGCTATCAGCATTAATTTCCTGATGTTGATTATCGTAAAGTGGTTACGTAAAAGAATGTTTTTGTTTGTAGGAATACACACTAAAATATTTAGGGAAAAGGACATCATGTCACCAATTACTCTCAAATGAAAAAGCCAGGGAAGGGTAAAACAAATGTGGTAAAATATTAGTATTTGGGAAATTGGGGTGAAAGGGGTTTAGAAATTCTTCTTGACATTTCTTAAATTTTTCTATAATTTTTGTCAAAAATTTTTAAAAGAGTTGAAAATGAGTAAATGATCTAAAGGATTCTGATCTCGAAATCATTACAACTTAAGTCCCTAATAGTATAAATACTGACATGCTACAATAGCTATTTTTAGAAAAATGAACCATGGGATAATTCCTTAATGCCTCTATTTGCTCCTGATACAAAGTAAATATTAAGCCACGAATTCAAATTTACTTGAACAAGTTTTGAAAGATGTGAGGCATCAAAATCTTTTTCACCCCATTCCTCAATCTAGTTTTCCTGAAATAGAAAATGTCAAACAAAATTTGGTAAATTAAAAATATATTAAATATTTAATTTGCAGCATATTGGTTTCAGATCAATTGGATCTACAATTAAGTTATAGTTTTATGTTTGCATATATTAAAATACTCTGAAAATGTCTTTTTGTAAACAAAGAACACAGTCTAACGATGCCTATTTAAAAAGAAATTTCTAAGAAATGGAAATATAATAGGGTATGGAGATAGAGCATTCCACAGAGAATCAAGAGACAGTCTAAATAACTTGTTAAGTAATTTTATAATTTTGGACAAATCATTTTACCTGAAAAATAAGCACATTGGGGAGTTGTAACAGTTCACGTTTATTGGGCTCTTCCTATGAATTATACACTTTATTTGAGCCTGAATAATCTCTAACTCCCCTTTAAGCAGCAACATTCTAACATTTGGAACGTAGCACTCTCATTTTAAAAGATTATAGAAATGCATCCTCGTGGCATCTTTTCTTTTACAAGAATTCTTGGCCATAGCTATTATATATTGATGCTGCTTGGCAAGAAACTGGGTGTGCTCGTGAAGCGGAAAATGAACAGAGGACTCACCTCTATTTCCTAACATAGACAGCCATGGTCTCCACTCTGGGTGCTCATCCTCTGGCTTTAGAAATGCATATCTTTCTCTTTTCTAAAACCTAATTCCAGACAGACTTCTCTAACTGACCACCCAACCTCCAGCTCAATCCTCCCCTCCTCTGCCCCATCAGCCACCCAGAGTCCGGCTCTAGGCGGCAGTCTTGTTTCTCTGGGTTCATTTGCTTCTGCCCTCCGCACCTGCAGCGGCAGCTGGATCCGGAGCTTCCTGAGGGCGGGTGCCCGTTGTCTAGGGCCCACGATCATCTACACACAGTGGATGCTCGCTGGGTACAAGAAGTGCTGTGGGGTGACTAATCTAGGAGCACAAACCAAACCATCGTAATTGAATCAACATGGTATTTCCTGGAACGGAAGCTGAGCAAAAAAGAATGGCTGCAACCTTGCAAAAAGCTCCACCCTTCCTTCTGGTCTCGGGGAAAATCTAGGTTGAGGAGGAAGAAACCTGCCTCTTCTCCCTCATTTCAAGCCAAATTCCGTCAATTCTGCCATGTGGACACAGTGATTTTGCCCTCCACTTTCAGGTGCCAAGTAGGACTAAGGGCTTCCATTTCTGCGGTCCTGCGAGACTGCTTTGCTGTACTACAGTCTCACTTGCTTACTCTCACTTCTAACGTGCTTGGGGGTGCACACTTCTGTGGCTTCACATACATGGTGCCCTTGGTCTGGAATGGAGACCCCCAGTCTCCATAGCAAACCCATACTTCTTTGAAAGTGAACCCAAGTAATCATCTCCTTTCCCAAGGAGTCTTTGGCACACTGCTAAACTGCTCCTACATTTTGTGCACATTATCCCTCTGTTACAGAAAAGAGCACGTTGTGTTCTATTTGTGTATTGCTGTGTCTGTCCTCCACTCTGGACTCTACAACTGATTTGAGATTGATAACCATTTCAGTTATCCTCGTGTTCCCAGCACTGAACACCATGCCTGACCACTAGTATGTTGCAGGATAGGAGTGAGGAAGGAGAAAAGGAGACTGAGGACCTCTAGTCTATCAGGGGTCAGCCAGAGGGCAAATAAACTAAGGACCAACGGAGTTTGTCCTTCCAGTTTGTGCCTCTTGTCAATAAACAAAGGTGAGGTCACTTAGATGGTGGTAACCATAGCTGTGAAGGCTTGGGCTTTGAATCATTCTCTGGGGGTATAAAAGTACCCAATTCTTTCATTTAAAAGCTAAATACTCTTAACTGGCCCACACAGGAAACATCACAGGAAATTATGTTTCAGTTCAGCCTCTGCTCCCATTCAACCACAATTTCAAAACAGTACAGATTGCCCTCCAGATTGAGAAAGCAAAACTTCTCTGTTCATCCAGCAGCTACGATTCTACTTTTGCTCAGCTCTCTTCCAAAGTACCTGCGTAGTACGTTATCTCTTATCTCCTATGGAGGCATCCAACGCTAGAGTATTAAGTGAACTCATTAACAAGTTTGGTCTTCATTTTTAAATTAAAGGCTTGATAGCCCCGAGGTGCTTTGGAAATCTAAAGCCCTCTGACCCATCCCCACCCCACATTCTTAGGTGGGTAGGTGTGGTTGCAGGGAACTTTCCCCTCTCCCCTCCAGAGCATAATCAAGTGAAATTCTCCTAGGTCTTAGGAGAAGAAAGCTCTGAGTTTGCCGTGGTAAACAGCAACTACTACAGTGATCAGAGGAAGTCAGGACCAAAGCGTGGCTATCACTTTCTGAGTCCTCACAAGTTCGATCATTAGTTACAACACATCAATTGGAAATTATTGCAATATCAAGTTTTGTGGGTTGCCTATAAAAAGCATTTCATATTCTATTTATCAATATTCATGTTTTGTACACCAGGGATAAGTTAATTGGTGGGAGCCCTGAATATCAAAATGCTCTTCCTGCTCTTTAAACGTCAATAATCTAAGCATCCTTTAGAGGTATCTAACCTTCACCTCTTAAAATACACTAAACACATCTTGGTGCTGTGATTTTTAGCCAGACTTCTATATAGTGGCTCTGAGGAATCACAGTGGGAATCACTCACTTTACGTTTGAAAATTTCTCAAAAGAAGAAGATCCACATCTCCCAGCTGCCTTTCTAAATGGCCCTAGCTCTGGGTTCTCTCCTTACTTTAAAAATTACATGACCAATTTTCTAAAGGCCAGAGTACATAGAAAATCTCCCCAACTTCATTTCACACAGAAAGCTCCAGGCATCAAAAATTCCTACTCACAGTAATTCAAGTTCTGTAACAATTTAAGCACTTGAATGCCCCAACTCTGTGGTCCTCAACCCCCCGGGCCGTGGCCTGGTATCAGCCCATGGCCTGTTGGGAAAGGGGCTACACATCACCTCCTGAGCTCCACACCACACCCCCCCACATTCCCCACAGCACCCCCTGCCCCGCCTCCACTACCCGGTCCATGGAAAAATTGTCTTCCATGAAACTGGTCCCTGGTGCCAAAAAGGTTGGGGACCGCTGAATGTGAACCTGGTTAAGTATAAAAATATCTCTGGCCTGATTGCCTTTGAGGATATAACTGAGAGCTAGCTGATATTTTTTTACTTCCTGCACTATTTTTGAAACAGAAGTTGCAGGAGATTTTACAGGTACTAGAGAGTTATGGAGACTTCTAAGAAGGTACCCCAGCCCACATAAGACGGCAAGCCAGGTTACAATGTCATCGGCCTTACCTTTTCAGTTCTTTAGTCAGAATTTGGTGATTATCCTTGTGGTGGCTGAGAGAAGGTTGGTAACACGGATGTCCGGGGCTATTTGTGTGAAAGGAGAAGTGAACAGAGAAAAAATGTGATCACAATGTGACGACAGGAAGCCCAGATGAGAAGAGAGAGAGGAAGTGAGGCTGAATTCGCCCCCTTAGCCTCAGAGATTCGATCCTGCCCCAGGGGCTTTTTAGAAGCTTCCTTCCACAGCCCACCCTAAACTGATTTCTGTGAAACAAAGAAAAACCCAAAGACCAAGTTGGTTCAGGCACTAATCTATGAGCGCTGGTGGATTCTAGGGTGGTTTTGGTGATAATTTTTGCTTAGAAAAGAACAATGCTTCTCAATCAAGGTGGCACCTGAGAATTAACTGTGAATCCGTTCAAAACTAAGTATGCTTGGTCCTACCAATGGAATTTCCCATTCAGGAATACTGAGACTCAAGGGGAACACAAGACCAACATTTTCAAAAGTTTTCTAGGACTGAGACTTAGGAACGTCTCTCTGAAGATATTCTGCCCTCCTCTCGCTCTCCCTCCAGTTGGCTTTGGCAGGTCTCTAGACTCCGGTGTGACTGGGAACTATTTTCAGACTTCTCTGTCTCAAAAGCAAGATTGTCCTTATGCGAGGGCATTGTCAGGGGTAGTCCCAAATGCATGATCCCTGGAGCACTGGTAGAAATGATTTGGTTGATAGAGGGAGCACTAGATTTTGAGCCCAAAGGTCTGGATTTTAGTCCTGGCTTTATCACTGTTCGCTGTGAGATCTAGAGCAAATCACAACCCTTCAGCCTCAGTTTATTAATGGTAACATCTAATAATAATCCTACTAGTTACTGTTATATCGTCATTTGTAGATGAGAAGAAAACAGAGGCTCAGAGAGGTTAGAAAATTTGCCCTACATCGCACAGCTAAGAAATAGTAGCACTAGGAGGTCCCAGAGAATACCGTTTGAGAAACACTATGACCAGTATATTTTGAAAACTATTTCCAGTTTCACTCTGCTGCATCTACTGGAATTTTCTTGGATTGAAAGGGGCAAGGGATTAGGTGACAACCAGAACATATCGTTAGCCATCTGTGAAATTTGGAACCCAACCATTGAGCCCCAGTTTCTTCATCTGCTAAATGAAGAGATGGATGACACTGTCCCAGGGCTTGACTTGGAAGCATGCATGGGGAGAGCTAGCGCTCTACCCTGAGGCATTCACATTCCGGATCTGGCTTCTGGGGAAAATTGAGTTAAACAAAGATGAAATGGTTCTTTCCTGCAGAAACTGTCAGTCCTTAATATTCTCTAAACAGGGGATATAATATGTAGATTTTCCCAAACTCATTTACCATGGAACAATTTGTGTGTGTGTGTGCGCGTATGTGTATGTTGTGTGTGATTTTTCTCAGGGAACAATTTTTCTGTGAAATTACGCTTTAGGAAATGCTGTTATAAACTCTCCTCTCCTCAGTTAGAATCACTGCCCCTCACCCAGAGCTGCTGCTTCACTAACAGCTCCCTGAAGTGGTGGGGCTGAGGACCGGTTTCCTGCTGCCCTCGCATTTTCTCAGTTATCTCACCCATTCTGAGGGCTTCAACTACGAACTCTGTTCCAAAAAGTCACAAATCTACGTGCACTACTCATTTGAGCTCCACACATATCTACTTACCTGTCTCTCAGACACCCCAAATCCAGTATCCTTGGCATCCCTCCTCTCAAGCCTGCCCCTCCCCAAGTGTCCATGTTATCAGGGAAAGGCCTAACTGGCCTCCCAGCCGCCTGAGTCAGAACCCAGGTGTTCTCTCAAGCTACTCTCTCTCCCACACCACCACCTGTTATCAACCACCAAGTCCTATATATTATTCCTTTGCCTAAATATTTCTCAAATCAGGCCACTTCTCTCCAGCCCCATAGACATTACAATAATTCTTATCTCTCACCTGGGTTACAGGACCATAGTCTCCTTCAATACCAGCTTGGATGTTTCTTCACTCTGCCCCCAGGTGGAGAGGAGAGTCTTCTAAAACAAAAATTTAATTACATCACTCCCCAGCTTAAAACTCTCCACTGGCCACTCCCTCTCCACCCCCATCCCCAGGGTCTCCTCTGCAACTGGATAACACTGGATATGGAATTCCTTTGAGTTGCCTGAACAGATCAACCTAGTTCTCATTCTCTCTCTCTCTCTCTCTCTTTCTCCCTGGCCCTTTCCTCCCCACCCCTTCCCATATCCTCTAATCTCTTCTCCTGACTAATTCCTACTCATCCTCCAGACAGGACCAGTGGCTTCTGCTCCACACTCCTATTGCCCACAAAGCATCTCTCCACCGCCTATTATTCCTGTTTTAACTGTTTTCCCAATCAGACTCAAAGCTCTGTAGGTTCTACGTCACTCTGTGTATTTTGAATGATTTTGTTTTTCATTGTATTTCTAGTGCCTAGTATTGTGTCTGGCATATAGGAGGTGCTCTAAAAACATTTTAATACCTTCAGGAAATGTGAAGCATGAAAGTTAGGATGGGAAAAGAGAGTAAGAGGAAGAAAGAGATAAGTAGAGTGAACATCTGCAGAGGGAGAAGTGGTTATTAAAGGGGGATCCCAGGAACATCAGAAAAAATATCTCAAGACAAGAGTTGCTCATAACAAAAATGGATGATCATTTTAATGAAGAAAATTCTCCCTCTAATGTGCCTCTCTCCATCATCCCACTAAGAAGGGCTGATCCAAGTGCTTGACAACCAGAGGTAGCTGTGGCCTGGAAGGGAGGGTGAGGTAGAGAGCTGTATGTCCATTTATACCCAAACCTATAAGATTTTATTGAGAATTAATTCTGATACTGACCATCAGGTGTTTACAATCCATTTGGAGGGACAAAAACAAAAATGCATGGAGAGCAAGACAATGTCAGGGCCCCCCATGTTGCTGAATGCTCAAAACTTTTAAAAAAACTGAATTAGAAAAGGGATTTAGCAGAAGCTCAGATTGATGGTTTGGTCTTTTCAATGTATGGTATATTGATCAACCATCGTAGGTGATAATGGAACCTGGGAGTTTAGGAAATTTGAACTTGGCCAAAGAGTGAGAATACAAGTTATTGATGCTCCACTATCATGCAGTAGTACTTGCTAAAATATATCTGCATAGACAAAACCTCATATGAACATGGTGAGATCATTGGTTCCCCATTTAGGCCTTTTAAAAAAAAAAAGTCTTCTAGGTGAATGAGGAATGAGTCTAACTGTTTTGATTATTGGGAAATAATCATTATTGAAATATGAGAAAAATACAAATAGAACTCCCAAGCCTATTTCAGCAAGTGACTCAAGAAGTCAGGATATTAGAGATTGGAAGACATAGATTCTTGTGAGAATTACAAGATTGGAAACTTCAAAATGGGAGATTAAATTTAATTAGTGGCACATTGGATTTTGCTTATGGACTCTAAAGTTCAAGTTGCGAAGACAGTACAATACAACATTGATTTTTTAAAAGAAAATTTTTCATATAGTTTGAATACTATTATAAGTTATGTCTTAGAAATAAATATTAGTGCTTAAAAATTCAAAC
>NW_012153408.1:202742-204163 GCF_000956105.1 Propithecus coquereli
TTCGAGACCAGCCTGAGCAAAAGTGAGACCCCGTCTCTACTAAAAATAGAAAAAATTACCCAGGCGTGGTGGCACATGCCTGCAGTTCCAGCTACTCTGGAGGTAGAGGATCACTTGAGTCCAAGAGTTTGAGGTTGCTGTGAGCTTGGCTGATGCCATAGCACTCTAGCCCAGGTGATAGAGTGAGTGAGACTCTGTCTTAAAACAAAACAAACAAACAAACAAACAAACAAACAAAAGTTGTGGACTGCTGCCCTAGGGGATCATTTCCCCCCCCTGCGGAAGAATATAGAGCAGGTAATCCATAATTCTCTCTGGGCCTCAAAAATTGTGGACATTTATCACTTTATAATACCAAAAATGAACTCTTGCTAGAGCGTAGCTTTGGTTAGGATTTGGTGAGGAAGGTAGAACCTAGAAAAAGAGTTACAAGAGCTCTTCATTTACTGAGCTTATCCTGTGGGCCAGAATGCAGTGGACATGTTCTCATTTGGCAGCAATATGAGATAGCCATGGAATTTCCTTCTTTACAGATAAGAAAGGCTACAATTAGTGATGTTAGGTGACTTACCCAAAGCCACACTGCTGCAGAAAGTGGCAATGCTTGAATTCAAACCTTGCCCATGATGCAAAAATCTGCTCTCTTATCTAGCCATCCAGCTTCCCCCAAAGCCAATCTGACATTGAAACTTGCTGCAGATAATTAAGAGCTGACAACTTTTACTTTTACTAGGAGTACCCTAAAATGAACTCAACAATATTCTCCTAGTTTGCAAGAGGATAAAAAAGAGGACAATTCTCTCTTCATAAAGCAATGCCTGAGAACGTTTTCAGACACCCAGGGCAGTCTTGTATGTGCTGTTTCCCAGTTTCCCAGTCCCATGACTGGTGAACACGGTCTCTTTGTTTAACTCAAAAAAGAAGAGAAAAGTTTAGGCAAGAGGTAAATCTGTGCTCAGCATTGGGGGAGCGCACTTTGTAGGAGCCAGACAAGGAGGCAGGCAGCACCTGAGTGTGCAATGCTGACCTTAGCTTTTCTAATCCGAAGTCAAGTCAGCTCTTTAGATTGCTTAAAGCTAAGAACAAACATATGCCCACCACACCCTGTGTTCTAGCTACCGAGAGCTTGTGCCAACAGGAAGGGGAGTGAGGACAGACAAGAGCCTGGCAAAAAGCCTGGCAGGAGGAGGTGGCACTCAATAAATGGGAAGCCCTAACTTCCAGCTGAGCCTACCACTATGGCAGCAAAGGAGTTGGAGCACCGGAGATACTGTTGGGGTCCTTTGACTAGCCTCATTTCCCCAAATTATTTTCCCACTTCCAAGTCTTAGAGTGCAAAGGATTAGAAAATGCTTTTCCTAGGCCAAATCTACTCCAGAGAGAGGGACTGAAGTTCCACATTCTTGATATAAAATTAGCAT
>NW_012153408.1:204213-206704 GCF_000956105.1 Propithecus coquereli
TCATTTAGCATCTTTGAGTCAATTTCTTCATCTGTGCCACAAGGATGGTTTCTACTTTATAGCTGAGTAAAGACCAAATGGGAAACTGTTGAAAAGTTTTGTGAAGTTTAAAGTACAGTATGAATGTTTGTTATTCTCAGTATAGTATATTCCTTAGAAAACGCCTAGCCAATCTTCCTGATTTTTCACATTCAGAGCCTGAGACCTAAATCTGTAAAGAGATGGGCCCCAGGTCTCTCAGCTACATAAGAAATATCACAACCCTTGACTCACCCAGTGGTTAGGGGGACAGGCAGACCCCAGCAGGATGTACAAAACATGATTCCCTGGTGATGCTCACTCTTGATTTCAGCCTAAAAATTGTGACTCTTTTTAAGGTCTCATCTTCTTTGAGCTCAGGTGGGTATAGATAGGGAGAAACCATCAAGACTGGATGATACTGTAGTCCAGACTGGATGGGCTTTCTTGCCCTCTGCCTGAATTCAGAGAGAGCAGGGTGACAAGCCTCTCAGTAAACACAGCTACTCCCCGTGCTGACAGCAGTGGCTATGGTACCCGCTGCCCACCACTTGGCACATGTTGAGTCACTGTGGCTCTGTAAGTGAAAATTTCCCCACACTCACTGTATTCAGTGGGCTAGAAGTCACTTAGAGAGATTCGGGAGGCTTTAAAAAATACAGTGCTGAGGCTGGGCACAGTGGCTCATGCCTGTAATCCTAGCACTTTGGGAGGCCAAGGTGAGAGGATCACTTGTGGCCAGGAGTTAGAGACCATCCTAAGCAACATAGCGAGACCCTCTCTCTACAAAACACAGAAAAATTAGCCAGGTGTGGTGGTGTGTGCCCATAGTCCCAGCTTCTTGGGAGGCTGAGGCAGGAGGATCACTTGAGTCCAGGAGTCTGAAGTTGCAGTGAGCTGTGATGACAACACTGTACTCTACCCTGGGCAATAGAGTGAGACCCTGTCTCAAAACAACAACAACAACAACAACAACAAAATACAATGCTGGTAACTATTATGTAAAAAATCATCTACAGAAGCTGGTCATCCTAGGAGCTGTAGCCTTCTCCAAATCCTCTCTCCTTATTCTTCTCTCAGCCAGGGCACACCAGCTTCTCCCAGACAGGACATTAAGCCAAACATGACCCCTGTGTTTTTGTGTACTTTTTCCAGCAGAGAAATAAGAGAAACTATAAAGAATGGAAAGGCCTGTTTTTTTAAAAAAAAAAAAAAATGTGTGTGCATGTATGTGTGTGTGTGCATAAATAGCAGCAAAAGTCTTTATTCAAATGAAGTTTTAAATGGAACAGCAATAAATGAAACAGATAAAAGCAGAACTGTTCAAGGAGCACAGGGGTGGGGCTATGAGACTGCTCACCCTCTTTCCTTTTTTGGTGGCTTCTTAGGCGCCTTTGCCCAACTCTACGGATAGAAAACCTCTGGTCCAGGTGGTCAGTCTTCTGGGGTCCTTGCCAGTGTTGGGGTTTATTTTCAGTTGTGAGACCAGGGGTATGACTCTTCTGGTCCCACAGCCCTCGCTGACTTGGAAGGTGACTCCCCCAGCTTTGTGCTTCAATATCATGTCTGAGTGGAAGTAGAAAGCCAGTTCTATACCCAACATCTCCCCCTCCCTATTTAGGAGGCTGAGACTTGTGGCTTCCTGCAGAAGGAACAGTAGGGAAATGTTTCTCCCAGCTGATAGGGGTTTGCTGAATGCTGAAGCTGATTCAAGGCTGTGACATTACAGAAGGTACAATGTGGGGCTCGGAGCTGGTGGGGGATGTCAATGGCAATGGCATGTGCTATGATACACCACACTTTGTCCATGCCAAATATCCTAGAGGCAGTTCTGGCATATGCAATAGTCCCACCTTATCCACGAGGCATACGTTCCAAGATCCCCCGTGGATGCCCGAAACTTCAGAGAGTACTGAGTCCTATATACACCATGTTTTTTCCTTTATATATGTATCTATGATAAAGTTTAATTATAAATTAGGCACAGTAACAGATTGACAACAATAACTAATAATACAATAGAACAATTATAACAATATACCATCACTACTCTTGAGCTTTGGGACCATTATTCAGTAAAATAAGGGTTACTTGAACACAAGCACTGCAATACTGGGACAGTCAATGTGATGGCTGAGAGTGTTACTAAGTGACTATAGGAAGGTATACAGAGTGGATACGTTGAACAAAGAGAGGATTCACAACCCAGGTGGGGACAGAGCAGGACAGCATGAGGTTTTATCATGCTACTCAGAATGGTGGGCAATATAAAACATATGAACTGTTTATTTCTAGAATTTTCCATTTAACATTTTTGGACCACTGTTGACCAAGGGTAACTGAAACCATGGAAAGCAAAATCACAAATAAGGGGGACTACTCTACAAGGTGAGTTCTTTATGTGTCCCTGGACAAAGAAAGAAGCCACTGAGATGGTAGGTGGTGTGGTATTTTTTTGAAATGGAGTCTTGCT
>NW_012153408.1:209654-216052 GCF_000956105.1 Propithecus coquereli
GTCTTTATGTTATTTATTTGATTAATGTCAGAGCAGAGACTGTCTCTGTTTTTGTCCATCATGTTAACACTTATGTCCAGCACCCTGATTTGGACATAGTAGACCCTTGACTATTTCAATGAATGAGTAAACAGCCTTACTGGCTCATTTTGGATATGGGCTTCTACACAAGAATCCAAATCTATTGGAGATGATGGGGCAGAGTAGGACCTGCTTATACCTTATCCTGGGACAGCATATCCTGAGGCTCTCAGAACTCAGAGGCATCTGGGTCATCTCACTTAGGCAGCTCCTGGTTTAGGTAGTTGCCTTTTATGTGGAATTTAAATGACTCAAACCAGTTCATCAACCCTTGAACAAATATAGCTCTTTTCCTTTTTGTATCATCTGAGGAAACCTGACTTCTTACTCAAGCACTTCTTCAGAGCTTCATGGATGTCTCTGTTTCTTAGACTGTAAATAACTGGGTTAAATATGGGTGTCCGGATGGTGTACGGCAGAGAGAATCCTTTGCACAAGAGTTGGGAAGGGTTGGCCGAGGGCACAAGGTATGTGGCAATCAGTGTCCCGTAAAACACTGACCACAGTGAGGTGGGAGGAGCAGGTAGAAAAGGCCTTCCATGGCCTGTGCCAGATGGAATTCTTAAGATAGCAGCAAGGATGCAGGAGTAGGAGGCCATAATAAGGAGAAATGGGACCAGAGTCACCGCAGAAGAGGTGGCAAAGGCAATAGTCTCAGTCAGTGAGGTGTCCATGCAGGCGAGCTGACCAGAGGGGTGAAGTTACAAAAGAAGTGATCAATTTCATTGGGTCCACAGAAAGTTAGTCTACACAGCAGCACCACAGTGATTTCTGTGAGGAGGAAGCAGAAGAACCAAGAGCTGGCAGCCAGCCTGATGCAGGGGGAGCCAGTCATGAGAACAGGGAATCAAAGAGGCAGATTCCCAGGTAGTGGTCATAGGACATCACAATGAGCAAGAGGAACTCTGTTGCAGCCAGGGATTCGAAGTAGAACTGCACCAAGCAGCCAGCCATGGAGATCATCATCTTGGGGATGATGTTGTTGGAGGTATAACAGATCTCCAGAAAGGACAAGTTCAACAGGAAGAAGTACATGGGGGTATCGAGGTGTTGCTTAAACAAAACTAAGAGGCCAATGAAGATGTTTCCAGAAACAGTTAAGATGTGGAAAACCAAAAATATCATAAAGAAGGAGATACTTAGCAGTACTTCAAGGATTCTCCTCCATCCAACAGCTGGAGGAGAATCCTTGAAGTACAAATTCCCCTATCATTCTTTTGATTTTCCAAGGATGGGATCACCATGCCTCAGCTTCCCTAGAAACAGAACACCCAATGACAAGACACACAAAATGCAGAAAGTTCTAGCTTACACAAATAACATAGAGAGTGAATGATTTTTATTCCCCACTCAGGTTTTTGGAAGGTTTTTTTATTTGAGTGGAGAGAGATCATCTTTTTTGTTTCAAGGTCTAAAATGGGAAGGAGAAGAATTTAGAATAAGAACCTGTGACTTCAACCTCCCCTTCTTCTCCTGCCTCAAATCTCCACTTCATCAGGAGCAATGTCAGGCTTTAGGGAAAGCAGAAACAGAAGAAAGGAGAAGAGGAATACAAAGGGAGAGAGGACAGAGAAGGGGAAGAACAATCATCTACTAAATGCCTTCCTGAATGTACTGTGGTAACCTGGAGCGTTATGGAAAGGAAAGAAGACCTAACAAGGAGGTGGTACAGAGAGGAGGGTGAGGAGCACAGTGCATTCCAGAGGGTTTGGGAACTCTCAGAGAGGACCTGCAGAGTTCAAGACAAAGAACTCCTCCCCTCCCGCCTCCAGCACTGTTTATCTTTAGAGAAATGGCCCCACCATATCAATTATGTATTCCTCTCCTTTCAGTTTCTTAGTGAGTTCGGAGGGAAGTTTCTTAATTCTGTTTTGGTTTCCAGGGCACTATCAAGAGAAAATCATGTAAGTGCGAGGTTTGAGATTTTTTGATTCTGAGGTAAGTGTTCATGCTGGTGAAACCTAGCGCAGGAATGCTTTCACTCACAATTTTAGATAGACGAAATCAGAGCATTAAAAAGATTTTATCTAGGGCTGCAATAAATGGGAAGAGAAGATTCAGAATCAGGTGGCCTCAGAAACTGTGTGCGGCCAATTGACTGGGCGTAAGATAGCCTTGGGATCCGGTGAGTGAGTTAAGGAAGCCCAAGTCTCTTCAGTTCTACCTTGGTCAAAGCCATGCACCCCAACACAAAGCTCAGAGTAGGTAGAGAATCTCGCCCCTCCCCCAACAACAAAAACACTTCCAGGGCCACAGGCAGGGCCTGAGGATGAGCCTATTTCTCTATTCTTAACCCACCTTGTACCGTATTGCACCTCCTTGAGGTAGTTATGGAGCGACCAGGTAGTTTCAGGTAAGCAAGTAGAGATGGGAAAACCTACACGCAGGCACGGAAAGCACTGTGTGGGCGTAATGAGGCAGTTACCACAAGTAGCCAGAGGGCCCTAAACAAAGCCAGGAGCTCTGCTTTATGCATCAGACTTGAGCAAGTTGTTTAACTTCTCTGAGTCACAGGTCGGCATCTGGAAAATGGGATACAGGAGCCTAACATGTACACAGCATATAAATGAAAAGATTGGGAAATCCCTGGCTATTCAGGGCTACAGACATTATTTAAATTTACCAAGGAATTGCACTTTCTTTGGAGGGGGCATTAGCAACAAATTTCAGTCTACTTTGCAGTATCCTGTGCTGTGTGTGCGCATGTAACTGTGTGAGTAATTAAGCTGTTATTGCTATCCTTTATCATACCAGCAGCCTTTGGCAATACACTGGTCGCATTTTAAAATTGATCCAGTGTCCTAGAGACCATCCTGTGGAGCACTAGTTCCAGTTTTCCAAGGGGCTTACAGAACTCACCTGGAATCTGTGCTGCCCTGTAGTACTGGTACCCAGAGGATGCCGAGCAACTGCTGATTCATTGAGTGGAGCATGTGGAAGGTGCAAAGAGAGAACTTCCCTCCACCCCCTGCAAAGCACAGATGATGACCTGAGAGTTCAGAAAGAGGGCTTCAGTTCTCACGGAACTTAGCAGGACTCCTGAATGCTGCTGCTATCGCTGCTAATGATGGTGATGTTACTCTATCCCAGGCACTGTTCTAAGTGCTGAAAATATAGAACTCATTTAATCATCACAACAACCCTACGTGGTGGGTACTTTTATTATCCTCACTTTACAGATGGAGGCATACCTGACATGGAGGCACAGAGACATTAAATAATTTACCCATGATCACCATCTAAAAAGTGGCAGAGATGAAATTTATACTCACTCCAGATCTCTTGCACCCAACCACTAACACTGCCTCTCATGAGGCTTGGGTACATAGGCTGGTTCGTATCATCTTTCGGAGGCAGGAAGAGGAAAGGGTCGACAGGGCAGCCTTTCATCCTAGTTTTAACTTCAGGGAAAGTGGGGCCAGCTTTCTTGGTTGTTGAGGGTACAATCTCATAAAGAGTCGCACTCTGACAACCTTCTATACTCTCTGCTGGACTTGCTGTCATGCGGCTACTTTTATAATCTTAAAAAAATCCGGGAAATCTATTACCTTAAAAAATATAAGAACCCTTTTTGAGAATGTGCATAGGGAATTACCACTTCTATCAGGCAGTCACATTTCCTGTGGGGCTGCTTCACCACCTGGATGCAATGCAGAGATCCATAGCATGGAGGATGGAAAGCTTGGTGAAAGGTAGGAAAGAACTAACTGGAAAGACAGTGAAGCCTGGTTAAGAGCACAGGCTCTAAAACTAAACAAGCTAAGTTCAAATCCCTGCTCAACCACAAAGATAGGCGAGCATGCAAATTTGTTAACCTTTAAGGGAAGAGCAGTTCTGTTGTCTCCAGGTGTGTGCACATGAGGCTTTCAAGGGCAGCAGAGGTCGATGCTGCCAACCTCCCCACCCTAGAGGCAGCCACTATCTCCTTGGCAGAAATGAGGAAATCACAAAATGGTATTATTGAAACAGCTGTTGGTGTGGACCACTAATATGCTCCTGTGCTAACTCTGCTGTACATGCTGCTCAACTCTAAAGCCACAAGCCCAACAGACTACACAATATATCTGTAAATCACAGGACCGAGCCCAGAGAAGGTGCTCAGTAAGTGGTAGTGCTTTCTCCTCCTCTACTCATTGACATTTTCTCCTTCACTCCTTCCTTTCTTTCCTCCTAGTTATCCTCAGCACAGTTAGTGTTGTCTAGAGGTAGAGGGACTCTTTTAGGGAGAAATCTGCTCCCCTTCACTGGAGATGTTCAACAAGAACAACGTGTGAAGACAATTAAAAGAGACCAAAGCACTGGAGAATTATTTGGATTTGATGATTTTTAACATTCCTTCCAAACTTGAGATTTTTTTTTCTAATTGGGAAGCATTTCATTCCACCAGGGCACACACATAAAGCAAATTTGTGGAAAAGATAAGGGGCTTATCACAAAGCAAAGTAAAAAAAATGCAAATAGTCAGTGAATTGTCACAGGTTTTGTCCCTTCCACTAACAACAACAACAAAGCATAGGAAGACAAGAGGTGACCAGGGGCTATCTGAATAGGATCCACTCTCTTGGCTACATGAAGTGATCAATAAACTAACCAATGAATTCGGCCAACATCCGGCTGATGACAAGGACAGTTGACTCATGCCAGCTGTAGTCAACTCAGGTGAACAATTAGTCAACTAGATAGAAAAATAGTTTGATTTTGCCATTAAACTGATACAGAGTAGTTGGTTTAGTACACTGGGAGTTGTACTCTCAGCCTCATCTAGCAAAGGACAGGCTCAGAGTAGGAAAAATCCACATGCACACCAGCAGAATAGATGACCTTTGCCCATCAGTGCCTTTGAGGGCTCTACTCTTATTGTAGGGAGCCAGGTCATAAACACTATAGGGTATCCACCTCCCCTGAATTCAGAGACCTGGGCCAGACATCTAGAATCCTGCTTTTATCCAGAAATACACCTTCCTGTACACTTGACAAAAACCAAGTCAGGGCTGTCTCTCCCCATGAACCTAGGAGCTTGGCTAAGTTTTGGCCTCATTTCTCAAACTCCTTTTTCCATGTAAATTTGAGTTGCTCTGTGGGCAAATCGACCACCTCCCCTAATACTGGTGCTCATGGGCATTTCCCAAATGACTCTGATGGGGAATTACCGTTTATCTTGCAAATTGTGTGGAATGAAGTTACCTTCACTTTAGAGGAAATCTTTTTTTCCTTTGTGTTAAGCTTCTGCTTTGATAATAACTCTTTATTTGACCTTTATAAAGAGTTTTTTTTTCCTGCATATTATGGGGGTACAAATGTTTAGGTTACATTGCCCTTGCCTCCACCCCTCCCCAAGTCAGAGCTTCAAGAATGTCCATCCCCCAGATGGTACGCATCGCACTCATTATGTTTGTATATACCCATTCCCTCCTCCCCGCTGTCCTCTGCCCAACACCCAATAAATGTTATTCCTATATGTGCACGTAGGTGTTGATCAGTGAAACCAATTTGCTAGTGAGTACATGTGGTGCTTATTTTTCCATTCTTAGGATACTTCACTTAGTAGAATGGGTCCCAGCTCTATCCAGGAAAATACAAGAGGTGCTATAATTGAAAATGCATGATTATGTTATGCTTTAGGGGAATGGATTGAAATAATATCAATATTTTGAAGGAAATACTCAACTTGTTTCTATTCTCTGGAAGAAAAATTACTATGCATCTCCTTATTGTCGTAGGTTTGGTAGGGAACTGAAACAAGTATCTATAGTAGTCACAAAATAGTCAACATTTATTGTCAAAGCCATCAATTAGGATTCTAAAGAACTTATGTTCTCCTGGATTCTTGTCATTGATAAAAATAGTAACTGAGGCTAGTGCTGTTCTGGAAAATGTAAATTTGTGAGTGACAACCTTATGTAATTAAAGCTATCATTTACTGACAGGCATTCACAAACTGGAGAAACATTTGCTCAAACTAACAAATTAATACAGCTTTCCAGTAAGTGTAACAAATGAATCAATGATAAAATAATCAATTGAAACTACTTCATGTGTTCTTTAGAACTGAAGTATTTTCTCTATGATATAGTACCCAAACTTTCTGTAGTCTTGTCCTTATTAATATCTATTTACTAAGTATCTGACTTATGCCACGCATTGGACTAAGCCTAACTATCTGTAATTCTCACAACCCATCTGCATATTACCAATAAATGACTCCTTCAAAATTGCCCAGGCTTGCAATTCCCTAATGACTGATGGTATTGAGCACTTTTTCATGTGCTTATTGGCCATTTGTATACCTTATTTGGAGAAATGTCTATTCAAGACTT
>NW_012153408.1:225803-227640 GCF_000956105.1 Propithecus coquereli
ACTGAGTTTTACTTCCATCTATGCATCTGTGTGCTCATCTGTTAGTTCCAATTTAATAGCAAGTATATGTGGTGTTTATTTTTCCATTCTTGGGATACTTCACTTTGGACAATGGTCTCCAGTTCCATCCAAGTTGTTACAAAAGGACTTAATTCATCCTTCCTCATGGCTGAGTAGTATTCCATAGTATGTATGCATTTATCACATTTTGTTAATCCATTCAGGAATTGAGGGGCACTTGGGTTGATTACACATCTTTGCAATTGTGAATTGTGCCACAATAAAAATTCTAGTACAAGTGTCTTTTTGATAAAATGACTTCTTTTCCTTTGGGTAAATATGCAGTAGGGGGATTACTGGATCAAATGGTAGGTCTACTTTTAGTTCTCTGAGGAATCTCCATACTGTTTTCTATAGAGGTTGTACTAATTTCCAGTCCCACCAACAGTGTATAAATATTCTTTTCTCTTTCCATCCATGCCAGCATCTACTCTTTTTGGATTGTTTAGTAAAAGCCATTCTAACTGGGGTAAGGTAGTATCTCACTATGGATTTAATTTGCATTTCCCTGATAATTAGTGACATTGAGCATTTTTTCATATGTTTATTGGCCATTTGTCTATCTTCTTTTGAAAAGCTCCTGTTGTGTCTTTTGCCCACTTTTTAATGGGTTATTTGTTTGTTCCTTGCTGATTTGCTTAAGTTCTTAGTAAATTCTGGTTATTAGCCCTTTATTGTATAGCTTGTGAATATTTTCTTCCATTCTGTAGGTTGTCTATTTTCTCTGTTGATTATTTCCCTGGCTGTGCAGAAGCTTTTTAATTTAATCAAATCCCACTTATTTATTTTTGTTGTTGCTTTGATTGCCATTGGGGCCTTCTTCATAAACTCGTTGCCTAGGCCACTATCTAGAAGAGTTTTTCCAACATACTCTTCTAGAGTTCTAATGGTTTCATGCCTTACATTTAAGTCTTTTATCCATCTTGACTTATTTTTTGTGAGTGGTGAGTGATATGGATTGTGTTTCATTCTTCTGCATGTGGCTATCCAATTTTCCCAGTACCATTTATTGAATAGGGCTTCTTTTCCCCAGTGTATATTATTGCCTGCTTTGTCAAAGTTCCGTTGGCTGTATGTGAATGTTTTTATATCTGGGTTCTCTGTTCTGTTCCATTGGTCCATGTCTCTATTTTTGTACCAATACCATGCTGTTTTAGTTACTACAGCTTTGTAGTATAGTTTAAAGTCTGCTAATGTGATGCCTCCAGATTTATTATTTTTGCTTAAGATTGTTTTGGATATTCAGGCTCTTTTCTGGTTCCAAACAAAATGTAGAATTATTTTCTCTAGGTCTGTGAAACATGACATTGGTATTTTGATGGGGATTGCATTGAATCTGTAAGTCACTTTGGGTAGTATGGACATTAATGAGTTTGGAAGTATTCCCTCCTCTTCATTTTTTTAGAAGAGCTTGAGAAGCATTAGTATTAGTCCTTATTTAAATGTTTAGTAAAATTTAGCAATGAAGCCATCAGGTCCTGGACTTTTCTTCTCTGGGAAATGCAACAGTATTTTGAAGAGATATCTGCAGTTCCATGTTCATTGCAACATTATTCACAGGATATGTAATCAACTTATGTTATCAACAGATAAATGGATTTTTGTTGATGTCTTTAGGGTTTTCTATAGATAAGATCATATTGCCTGCAAACAGAGATAATTTTTTTTTTTTGAGACAGAGTCTCACTGTGTTGCCCTGGCTAGAGTGCCGTGGCATCATCCTAGCTCACAGCAACCTCAAACTCCTGGGCTCAAGTGATCCTCCTGCCTCAGCCTC
>NW_012153408.1:227690-228661 GCF_000956105.1 Propithecus coquereli
TTTTTTTTATTTTTTTGTTTTGTTTATTTTTTATTTCAGAATGTTATGGGGGTACAAACATTTTGGTTACAAGTAATGACTTAGCCTCATCCAAGCCAGGGCTAGAGGCATCCCCTTCCCCCATACAGTGTGCTCCATTCCATTAGTTGTGAGTTTACCACCCCCACCTGACCAGCACCCAGTGAATATTACTACCATGTGAGCACCTTAGTAGTACCAATTTGATGGTAAGTACATGTGGTGCTTATTTTTCCATTGTTTTGATACCCCACTTAAAAGGATGGGCTCAAGCTCTATGCAGGATAATGTAAGAGCTGCTAGATCACCACTGTTTTTTGTAGTTGAGTAGTATTCCATGGTATACATATACCACATTTTATTAATCCACTCATGTATTGATGGTCACTTGGGTTGTTTCCACATCTTTGCAATTGTGAATTATGTGAATGTGGAGAGATAGGAACACTCTTACACTGCTGGTGGGACTGCAAATTAGTACAACCACGGTGGAAAATAATTTGGAGATACCTCAAAGAGCTAAAAATAGAAATACCATTTGATCCAACAATCTCACTATTAGGAGTCTTTTCCCTTCCGTAAAATGTCATTGGAATTTTGATAGGGATTGTGTTGACTCTGTAGGGTAGACATTTTAACAATGTTAACTGTTACAATCCATGAAGACAGAAATATTTCCATTTATTTGTGTCATCTTTTATTTATTTCATCAATGTTTTATAGTTTTCAGTGCACAGATCTTTCACCTCCTTGGTTAAATTTATTCCTAAGTATTTTAATTTTTGTAGCTATTGTAAATGGCTTTGTTTTCTTAATTTCCTTTTCAGCTAGTTCATTGTTAATGCATAGAGATGCTACTGATTTTTGTATATTGGTTTTATATCCAGCTACTTTATTGAATTTAATAATTCTAACAGTCTTTTGGTGGATTCTTTAGGGTTCTCTCTCTATCA
>NW_012153408.1:241031-241376 GCF_000956105.1 Propithecus coquereli
CTATTCTATTTCCTTATTTTGCCTTTTTTTTTTTTTTTTTGCTCTATTTAGATTTAGGCCCTGTTATTCCATTCATACAAATTTAGAAATTTCCTAACTTCCTGATGAATTTTATTATTATGATATAACTCTCTTTGTCTCTAGTTATATTTATTTCCATTTTTCTTAGACAGTCATGTGTTGCTTAATGCTGGGGATGTATTCTGAGAAACGCATTGTTAGGCGATTTTGTTATTGTGTGAACACCATTAAGTGTACTTACATAAACCTAGAAGGTATAGACTACTACGCACCTAGGCTATATTGTATAGCCTATTGCTCCAAGGCTACAAATCTGTACAGCAT
>NW_012153408.1:248435-250770 GCF_000956105.1 Propithecus coquereli
TTTTTATTTCAAAATATTAAGGGGGTACAAACGCTTTAGATTACATGGATCACTTTTATAATGCTTGAGTCCCAGCTAAAGATGTGCTCATCATCCAAATAGTGTTCATGGTACCCATTAGGTAGATTTTTGCCCCACTCCTCCTCCCCTGTCCTCCTGTTTGATTTGCACTGAGTTTTACTTCCTTCTATGTATGTGTGCTCATTGGTTAGTTCCAATTTAATAGTGATTACATGTGGTGTTTGTCCATTTGTGAGACAGTTAACTTAGGAGAATGGTTTCCAGTTCCATCCAGATTGTTGCAAATGGTATTAATTCATCTTTTTTATGGCTGACTAATACTCCACAGTATACATATACCACATTTTATTAATCCACTCATGTATTGATGGGCATTTGGGTTGATTCCACATCTTTGCAATTGTGCCTTGTGGTGCAATAAGCATTTGAATGCAGTTGTCTTTTGGTGAAAAGTCTTTTTTTCCTTTGGGTGAATACCCAATAGTGGCATTGCTGGATTGAATGATAGGCCTATTTCTAGTTCTGTGAGGAATCTCCATACTGTTTTCCACAGAGGTTGTATGGATCTGCAGTCCCACTAACAGTGTATAAGCATTCTTTTCTCTCTGTATCCACACCAGCATCTATTCTTTTTGGACTTTTTGAGAAATGCCATTCTAACTGGGATAAGGTGATATGTCATTGTGGATTTAATTTACATTTCCCTGATGATTAGTGACATTGAGCATTTTTTCATGTTTATTGGCCATTTCTCTTTCTTCTTTTGAGAGACATCTGTTCATGTCTTTTGCCCACTCTTTCACAGGGTTGTTTGTTTCTTGCTGATTTCCTTGAGTTCTTTGTAAATTCTGGTTATTAGCCCTTTATCAGATGTGTAGCTTGCAAATGTCTTCTCCCATTCTGTAGATTGTCTATGTGATCTGTTGATTATTTTCTTAGCTTTGCAGGTTTTTAGCTTAATCAAGTCCCCTTTATTAATTTTGTTGTTTCCATAATTGCTATTGGGGTCTTTTTCATAAATTCTTTGCCTAGGCCAATATCTACAAGAGTTTTACCTACATTTTCCTCTAGAATTCTTATGGTTTCATTCTGTAGATCTAAGTCTTTATACATCTTAAATTAATTTTTGTGAAAGACAGGGGTTGTGTTTCATTCTTCTGCATGTGGCTATCCAATTTTCCCAGCACCATTTATTGAATAGGGCTTCTTTTCCCCAGTGTACATTGTTGTCTACTTTGTCAAAGATCAGTTGGTTGTAGATAGATGATTTTATATCTGAGTTCTGTGTTTTGTTCCATTGGTCCATGTCTCCATTTTTGTACCAATACCATGCTGTTTGGTTTACTATAGCCTTGTGGTATAGTTAGAAGTCTGGTAACATGATGCCTCCAGATTTGTTCTATTTGCTTAAGGTTGCTTTGGCTATTCAGGCTCTTTTCTGGTTCCATAAAAAGCATAGAATTGTTTTTCTCTATATCTGTGAAGTATGACTTTGGTAACTTGATGGGGATTGCACTGAATTTGTAAATCACTTTGGATAGTATGAGCATTTTAATAATGTTGATTCTACCTATCCATGAGCGTGATATATTTTTCCATTTGTTTGTATCCTCTGCAATTTCTTTCCTCAGAGGTTCTAGTTCTCCTTGTACAGATCTTTCACCTCCTTGGTTAAATATATTCCTAGGTATTTCATTTTCTTTGTAGCTATTGTGAATGATAGTGAGTCTTTGATTTGACTCTCAACTTGACTATCATTAGTGTATAGTAATGATACTGATTTATATACATTGATTTTGTATCCTGAGATTTTGCTGAATTTATTTATCAATTCCAGGAGACACTTGGTGGAATCTTTGGGGATTTCTACATACAATATTATATCATCAGCGAAAAGCAATAGTTTGACCTCTTCTTTTCCAATTTGGATACCCTTAATATTTTTCTCTGGCCTGATTGTCCTGGCTAGGACTTCCAGCACTATGTTGAATAGGAATGGTGACAGTGGACATGCTTGTCTTGTTCCAGCTCTTAGAGGGGATGTTTTCAACTTTTCCCCATTCAGTATGATGTTGGCTATGGGTTTGTCATGCATGCTTTTTATTGTTCTGAGATATGTCTACGTTGTTCAGTGTTTTTTATTATGAAAGGGGGCTGGATTTTGTCAAATGCATTTTCTGCATATTCTGCATTGAGATGGTTATATGGTCTTTATTTTTCCTTTTGTTTATGTGGTGAATCACAATTATTGATTTTAGTATGTTGAACCATCCTTGCCTCCATGGGATGAAGTCCACTTGGTCCTGGTAGATTA
>NW_012153408.1:250820-252755 GCF_000956105.1 Propithecus coquereli
AATACCAATGAAACATTTACTACACCTCCCCATTATATGTTTTTCTTTCATCCTCTCCTATATTTTTCATTTTTTGACTCTGTGCTTGTGGTATATTAAAAATATATTTTCTTTCCCATTTTCTCTCTCCATACTTTCTGGAATACCAATGAAACATTTACTACACCTCCCCATTATATGTTTGTCTTTCACCCTCTCCTATATTTTTCATTTTTTGACTCTGTGCTTGTGGTATAAGAAAAATATTTGGTGTTTGTTTCCCCAGTTCCTGGCACAGTGCTTCTAAAACCCTTGGAATTTTCCTGATTGACAACAGTGTTCTTTGTGATTCAGAGCAAGCCCCTTTCTATTAATATCACACCTCAGTTTATGCCAATCAGGCAACTTTGGTAAGTACCCCTAGATAGACTCAGGGTGGCACTGGTCACCAGAAAGATCAAGTGATTAGAGTGTTGGAACTTTCAGCCGTGAACCTACCAACATCTGGGGAAGAGATGGGAAGGCTGAAGATTGAGCTCTACAAAAACTTTTGGACTATAAGATTTGAAGAGCTTCCTGGTGTTACAGCCCAAACTGGGTCCCCTGCCCACTGCCCAGTGAAGGCCAATATACTGAGACAGCAGGGGTTGCAGCAGAGAAGGAGTTTTATTTTGCAAGGTGCCAGATGCGGATATGGGAGTGATTTCTCAAATCTCTCTCAAGAATTTGGGAGAAAGGGTTTTTAAAGATAGTTTGGTGGGCAAAGGTCTAGGGAATTGGGTCTAATGATTGGCTGGAGATGAGCTCATAGAGTTGGGAAGCATAGATCATCTTCTCAGTTGGGAGATTTCCTGGGTGGGGCGATCTCAAGGCTGTTAGATCTATCTTCATGCCTATTCACAGGTCCGGTTGGCATCAGTGGGTCCTCCCAGTATGCAGAGTCTGAAAAATACCTCAAAGACCAGTCTTTGGACTTACAACAGCAATGTTATCTATAGAGTCACAAATTTTGGGATTTACAACAGCAATGTTATCTATGGAAGTAGTTGGGGGGAGTCACAAACCTTGAGCCTGTCAGGGGGATAGTGTCATTAAGCAGTAACCAGTTATAGCAGCAAGGAAATTAGGGAACAATGCCTGATTAACTTCCGGCTATATCTATACTTTTATAAGAATCAGATTTTGATTACAATTTATACCTTGTGGCTCTACATTATTTTAATATGGAAAGTTTCACTGGTTCGTGAACACAGTGAAGTGCTGGGACAGTGTCTTATCCATGAAGATCATGCAAGCTATATCCCTCTCCCTATACCTTACCCTATGCAGCTCTTCCATTTGGTTGTTCCTTAGTTGTATCCTTTAGAATAAACTTTATTGTTGCAAACGGTATTAATTCATCTTCTTTTATGGCTGACTAGTACTCCATGGCATACATATACCACATTTTATTAATCCACTCATGTAAACATAAGTAAAGCACCTTCTAAACTTCTGTGAGCTGTTCTAGCAAATTATCAAACATTGAGGCAGGGATGGATCACGGGAATCCTCAATTTATTGCCAGTTGTTCAGAAATATGGGAGGCTTGGAACTTACAATTGGCTTCTAGAGTGAAGGACAGTCTTGTGTGACTAAGCCCATAAGCTGTGGAGTCTGCACTACCTCTGGGTAGTGTCTAATTGAGCCAAGTTGTTGAACAACCAGTGGGTGTGTGGAAAATCAGAGAATTGGAGGTTGGTATTGAGAAACACTCCAGTGCTTTGTTCTCAATGGTTTCTTCTAGCCCATATTCTAATTTAATTATTCTCAGTTTAGTTCTGTTGTTAAACCTGTACTTTGAGTTTTAAATTTTGATTATTGTATTCTTAATCTGAAATTTTCTTTTTTGTCAATTCTTCTTTGTAAAATTTCATGGTTTTTATTATGCTGCCAAATTTTTCAAATGTAGTTTTG
>NW_012153408.1:264965-266768 GCF_000956105.1 Propithecus coquereli
GTAGATATTCTTCATACTTGTTTGGAGCTCATGAATTTATGGATAATTTTCTTTTTTTACTCTTATAATCAAAAGATATATTTTACCTTTAAAAAGTAGAATTCAATATTGTATTCACAGCATAAGTAGGATGAGCATAAAGATGGAAGAGTGTGCTCTACTGGATCAAAAAGAACTGAGGGAAGAAGAGGTTAAGTACCCTGAATAGTGCACCAGACACGCAGGTGTTCTGGTTCCGTTTGTGGCAAAAAGCTTTCATCCTGAGAACATGAGATTTATGTAGCTGGCTATATCTAACTAAAACAATCTTATTGTCAGAGCATCCTTGCCTATTTTTTTTGACAGCTTTTCCCCTTGAAGCTATGGAATCAACCTCATAGTTTCAAGATTTTCTTTGAAACAGGGAACCACATTGTGTAGTCTAAAGGACAGCGGCAGGGAGATTAAACCAAAGAAAGATGTTAGTAAACATCAATCAACATCTTAGAGAGTAGGGTAATTGTTGGAGAAATTTATCCCATTTGACTTAGCCCAAACACAAGCTTCAGATTTGCTGTTTTTAACCAGAGACTGTTCTAGATGTCATTAGCTAATCAATTTAACATCTTAGAATGTTATTCAGACTTGAATAGTAACTTTGATAGCCAGCTATTTTTTCTTTCTTTCTTCCTTTCTTTTTTCTTTTATAGTTGCTTTCCTCTCTCTGAGATCACAGGGAGGAAAATACTGATAAAGCACGGAAAGCTGAACTTTTTATGGATTTGGAATGAAACTTCCCTAATGATGATGTTATGTACAATCATACTAAAAGAGACCAAGATAAACAAAAATAGCATTTTCCATTAACTAGAGTTTTAAAAGACTAAAAATCTTATGGGAACCAGGGGTCCATATGAATAGTTTATCTTTCTAAATTAGGTTGGATAATCATCATTAACAAGAGAGAAACACTCTAAAAAACAATCTATAATGGCCTATGCATCCCCCCAAACCTTTTTGCCATGAGGAGAAGAACCTCATACAATGTTTAGTGGATCAGAAAGACACAAAGGAGACTGAGTCCTTGTGCCATCTTTGATTCAGGATATCACCACAGGACTTCTTACTCTTGTACTTCTCATTCTTTTGGAAAAAATAAACCTAGAAATTTGTAAAGAAAGTTTACAGGGTTTCTACAACTAACTACTAAATATGTTCTTCTTAAGAATTTGGGGGTAGTAACTACTGGAAAGCATTGCGCTTTCTTAAATACTGTATTAATTGGGCTCCTTAAGTACTTAATATTTATTATGTGCTTACTGTATGCTAGGCACTGTGTGACAGCCTATAGATACAAAGAAGATTGTTCTAAGCTGTTTGAAATGTACCTGCCTTGCCTCTTCAACATTTGGGAGTGCTATAGTTTGGATATGGTTTGCCCCCGCAAAAACTTACATTGAAATTTGATTCCCAATAAGACAATGCTGGGATGTAGGGCCTAGTGACAGGTGTTTAGATCATAGGGGCACCATCCTCATGAATAGATTAATGCCATCTCACAGGAGGGATGGAGTACTCACTCTTGCAGGAATGCATTAGTTTCCAAGAGAGCAGGCTGTTATAAGCAATACCATCCTCTCCTGCATGTCCCTTTGCATGTGCCTGTTTCCCCTGCCACTTTCCAGCATGAATTAAAGCAGCACAAGCCCCTCCCCAGAAAGGCTACCTGATCTTGGACTTCCCAGCCTCGGGTACTGTGAGCCGAATAAACATCTTTTTTTATAAATCACCCAGTCTTGAGTATTGTGTTATAGTAACATGGAA
>NW_012153408.1:270758-271853 GCF_000956105.1 Propithecus coquereli
TCTCCACTGGTTACAAAATTATTGCAGCATTTCCAATAATAATAATAATAATAATAGCCCCTTAAACAACTATACATGAAAGCAGAAATGGAGAGGCAAAGGTTTCTCCACATCCCTTATCAAAAAGGAAAATCTCCCAGCATTCCTCCAGGAGACTACTCTTTATGTGTTGGTTAAGATTAGGCCTCTCTCCTGTACAAAGCTTTGGAACTTGGCTCATCAATGTAATTCTTGTTTGTATCATTTTATGAAAACATCAATGTCAAAATATCCTAGCATCCCGTTTTCTTTACCTCCTCTTTCTTTCAACTGCTACATTCCTGACCACATCTTATACTTTATCACACTCCCTCTCTGAAATGATAAATGATGGTGACTACACCCTAATGTTCCTCAAGTTCTCTCATGCTCTTAATACCATTATACCTATGCTCTGATAATAATATTTGATCACTTTGTCTTTGCCCCCTCGTTGTCCTCAAAGTTTAACAGACCCTTCCAATTTTTACTTTCACCTCTCTCCAGCTGAGAAACTCACTGTGTCATTACTAGCCTTCTCTTTTCGACATTCTCAACCCTCTTGCCTCATAGTCTTCCTATGCCATTCGCCCAACACGAATTAGTACAACCATCTGGCCCTTCTTCTCCTGTTTGGACTGGTGGAGACCATAATGCATACATGCATAATGGTGCCACATCAAAACTATGGTGTCAGTTCTCCACTGCACTGTTTAGCAATCCTCCTATGCACAGAAGTCAGTCTTTTCTCATATTTTCAGTGACTATTCAAGACCTTTCCTGCTTTCCTCACCTCCCAAACATCATATCTATTTCCTATTTCTTGGCAGATAGACTCACTTCCATTTCACAGAAAAATATAGGAATGTCTTGTGTACCAAAATAGCAATAATTACTCACATACATTATTAAGATAATGAATTTACAAGTTTTCAGTTTATTTTACATACGATTGTTCTATGATAATAACAATAGAGAAAATGTTTCCTACCATTCCAAAAGTTTCCTTGAAACTTTTTAACAGTTTTTACTCCTTTCCTGCCCCCCACCTTGGCAAACACTGATCTGATTTCTTTA
>NW_012153408.1:280523-283234 GCF_000956105.1 Propithecus coquereli
TTGCAGTTTGGTTGTGTTTTATAGTGATAAGGTTAAATTCTTCTTTCTTTCTCCCTTGTGTATCTGCTCTACCAGTGAGTTTTATACTTTTGTAGCCTTTCATGATGGTGATTATTGTTTTATCACTTCCAGATACAGGACTCCCTTGAGCATTTCTTATAAGGCTGGTCTAGTGGTGATGAATTCCCTCCATTTTTGCTTGTCTGGGAAACTGTATTTCTCTCTTATTTCTCAAAGATAGCTTTACTGGGTACAGTATTTTTGGCTCACAATTTCTTTTTTCTTTCAGTACTTTGAATAGATCATTCCATTCTCTCCTGACCTGTAAGGTTTCTGTGGAGAAATCTGCGTAGTCTAACGAGGAGTCTCTTATATGTGACTTGATGCTTTTCTCTTGCTGTTTTCAGAATTCTCTCTTTGTGGACATGGAGTTTCTTCCTATTTTTATTTTCCCCATAATGGGAAGACTTAGCTGAGAGGATCCCTCTTGAGGTCAGGTATGGCAGCCTACAAGCACCTTCAGCAGTCCTGAGTTCCAGGTGCAGGTGCTTAGAGTAGCTGGGGGCCAGGGTCCTAGGCTCAGGTTCCACAAACCTATTGTGGCACTTGGGTCTTGGAGCATAGATTCACTCTTTGGCAGGATTGGATGTAGGTTGCCACAGAGCCAGGATCTGTAACTCTGAGGTACCCCCTATCAATCAGCTTGTACCCAAGGGGTCCAAACTGTGATTCTACCCCTTGCTTGGGGGAAGGGTACAGCCCTAGCCCAACTCCAGGGAAGAAGGAGTACTCTAGAGGTTTAGGTCTGGGGAGCAAAGTATAGCTGAAATTCAAGAATCTGAGCCAATAGGGCTCAGTGGCAACTAGGATCCCTGGGGATGAGATACCATGTAGTGGTGACTGTAGACCCTGCGATGGTGGGGCTTGGTAGTATCCCAGACTCTGTGAGGCCAGGCACAGCAGCAACAAATAACCCAGAATGGCTGAGCACAGCTGTCATTTGTGCCCTGGAGTGTAGAGAGCAGCACAGTGATAACTCCACTCCCTAGAGAGAGGGCTCTCTCAGCAGCTCAGACTCAAGGAGGCTAGTCTAGCTCTAGGGAAGCAAAGCACTAGAGTTTTTCGGCCTATAGGGTGGAGTGTCTCAATTCAGCCATTGCTCTGTTGCCCTGGGACACATCAGCTCAGGCCTGGACTGAAAAAGTTCCAGGGCATCAATGCCCCAGGGAACAATGTGTCACTTCAGCTCAGGGCCTTGTGGGGGAGGGGTATGAATGTTCTGGGCAACATAGGCACCATTTCCAGGAACAGCTTCAGGTCTAACCCAAAGGGTTTGGGGGAGAGGTGAGTTAAGCAGTTCCACCACTGCTTGGCCCCACAGCAAAGGGTGTAACTGTTGCTTGAGGCTCAGCTTTGGAATGTCAGACCACCAGGCAAGAGTGGTTCAAAGACAGTTTAAGCACAGGGATGAAGGGGAACTACTTGCCCCTGAAGCAAGACACATTCCAGCAGGAGTTCCAGTTCCAAGATAGTGTGGGGAGTGGCTGTGTGGGTGCAGAGAGTAGGCCACAGTGTCAGCTCCTTCTCTGGGGAGAGCACAGCTGTGTAGACTCCAGGCAGCTCCCTCAGCTGGGCTTAGGGGCAGTGCAGACTGCAGGGGATCCCAGTGGTGAGGACTGTAGGTGTCCACGGTGTTGATGGGGGTTACTGGAATCCTCTTGCTCCCCTTTTTGTCACAGAGAGAAGTTCCTTCTGGTTCTTGGCTCATCTGAGTGAAGGGATGGGGTGGTACAGGCCTGGTGTTTTCTTCCATTCTCTAGGTGGCTATCCTAAGTTTCTGCACTCACCAAGGTTTCTGTTACCTTTTTTATGTACTCTGGCACTCTCCTTTAATTATTTTCATTAAAATGTAGTTGTTTATTCATTATATTGGTTGTCTTTGTTAGACGGATGAATGCTGGGGCTTCTAGTCAGCCATCCTGCTGACATCATTCTCCTCCTAATTCTTTCTTCAGCTGTAGTAGTCTACTAACCCATCTGTTCAAATCTAAATTTGATTAGCCATATTTTTTATTTCTAGCATTTATATTTGTTTCTTTTTCAATTTACTGATTCTTTCCTCACAATGCCTTTCTCTTGCCTTGTGAAGTTTACTCCCCTTTTTTTCTAAGCTAATCTAATTTAAAGACTCTCATTAATTGTAGTTCTTTGTGTATGCTCTCTACCACTCCCTCTCTAGTCAGTTTGTTTCCTTATGCTACTTGTAATATTTTTAAATCATGAGCTCATCTTCAAAGAAAGTTGTTTTCCATGGAAGGCCCTCTGGTCCTGGGACCTGGGAACAATCTTGTGGGGGAATTTCAAATTCCTTTGCTGTGATCCTACAGATTTCATTGGTTTCAGGGGAATTTTGTAAAGTATCTTGTTTCTGTATTTCCATACTCCTGGGGTGTGCAATTAAGTGATCGTGTATGCTGAGCCAGCTTAAGGGGTTGATTTTTCTCCATTAATTTTTTTAAGTTTAAGGGGCTGATTTTTCTCCATTAACCTTTTTTAACCACATTCTCATGAGGCTATCAAGCTTCCCTGTGGTGTCTCTGGGCTACAGAACAGGAAAATTTCATCTCTTTCATCAACAGGTAACTCCCAGCTCTATGTGGGTGGTTCATTGCCAGTTCCCTGCCATGCAAAGGTCTCACCAACCATCCCTC
>NW_012153408.1:283284-284245 GCF_000956105.1 Propithecus coquereli
CACTACCTATTATGAGTGAAATTCAGCATCTTTTAAATTTTTTTAGGGGCCATCTAATTTCCTTTTCTGTTAAATTCTTTAAATTTACTCTACCCACTTTCTTCTTGGGCTGCTGGTGTCTTAATATATTTAGAAATTAGCCCTTTGTATATGCTATGAATTGAAAATATATTTTCCAAGCTGGTAATTTATTTGACTGTGTTTTAGTGGGTTTATTTCATGTCCTCTAGTTTTGAATTATAGTTTGAAAGTCCTGCTACACTCCGAAATTGCAAAAAAGAATCCAGTGTTTTTCATCAGATGCATGACAATCCTTCTCATTCTATCTTCTTTGTCTCTTCTTTTTCTTTTCCATATTTTCATTTATGCCTGCTCCATTATGGGTCATTTTTTTTAACAGTAACCTCCACTAATTCTCTCTTCATTACTTCTACTAATTTGGGGTTTGGCTTGTTCTTGTTTTTCTAGTTCCTTGAGATGTATTATTAGGTTGTTTATTTGAAATCTTCTTACTTTTTTGATGTAGGTTTTTATTGCCATGAGATTTTCTGACTTTTCTGTATCCCAGAGTTTTTAGTATGTTGTGTTTCTATTTCATTTGTTTCAAGAAAATTTTAAATTTTCTTCTTAATTTCTTCATTGACCCATTGGTCATTCAGGAGCACATTGCTTAATTTCCATGTGTTTGTACAGTTTCCAAAGTTCCTCTTGTTATCAATTTCTAGTTTTGTTCCAGAAAAGATATTTGGTATTATTTCACTTCTTTTAAACTTGTTGACACTTGTGTTGTGGCCTAATAGGTGGTCTATCCTGAAGAATGTTTCTTTTGTTGAAGGAAAGAATGTGTATTCTGCAGCTGTTGGATGAAATGTTCTGTAAATGTCTGTTAGGTTCATTTGGTCTAAAATTCAGTTTAAATCCAATGTTTCTTTGTTGGTTTTCTGTCTGTATGATCTGTCCA
>NW_012153408.1:287797-297991 GCF_000956105.1 Propithecus coquereli
CTACATGAGCCTCATATTTTAGGTAAAGTTCTATCCTTAATTGTTGTATCTGTTTTTGTGAGAAGGAAATTACACATGCCAATTCAAATCACTGTATTTTCCACAAGTTCCAGAAAAGCCTTTCTAAGGCGCAAAACTTATAACATTATTTTCCTACATAAAGTTCTTCAATGTTGTTTCCTTGACCTTAGGGTAAGCTCCAAAGTCCCCTACCTGGAGATAGTAGATCAGAACAGCTTAGAGCATGGCTTGAAGAGTTAGAATGTTCCGAGTGTGTACCCATGTGTGATTTTTTTTAACTATGTGACTTTGGACAAGTTAATGTCTTAGCCACAGTTTCCTCATCTATGGATAATTCTAGCACCTACTTCATAGGGTTACTGTGAACTTTAAATGAGACAAGGTTGATCACTATGCAAAAGTCGGATGGATCTCCACTCAAAATTTGGTTCAGATATTGAGATTGATGATGTCATACCTGCACCAAGAGGGTATGAAAAGGTTCATTGCTCACATAATGAGGCTTTCTGGGAAGTGCACAGCAGGCTCCAAGAAGGTTCAAAAATGGCATGAGAGAGCAGGAAAAAGATACTGTCTTGGCTTTATTGTAGTTAGGGAGTAAGGCTGGTTTGAGGGTTCAGACTCGTAGTTAAAGACAACACACATAAAACACAAGCATGGTGCATGCCCACATCGCAGGCTCTCGATAAACATTGGTTGTCATAGTAATGTTGCTATCATGGTTTAGAAGGACTTTTATGGCCTTGGTAATGTCATTTCTCTCTATTACCCTTCTCATTCTATACTCCAGCCATAATTCAATGTTCTTGGATTCTTAAAGATAATACAGTCTCAGTGTCTCACATCTTGTTTTCTTTATCTGCAAGAATTTCCATCCCACCCCATTTACTTGGCTAATTCTTACTCTCCCTTCAAGTTTTAACCCAAGTAGCATTTCTTTTGAGAGGGCTTTCCTGACTCCTCAACAAGTTTACACTCCCGGGTCTGCTCTCCCATACACATATATTGTAACTTCTTTATTCACATTTTTTTCCATCTGTTTTGTAAGCTTTATGGTGACTTGATCTCTCAGACCTAGCACAGTGCTTAACACATAGCAGACGCTCAATAAATATTTGTCGAGTGATGAAGTTATCTCATTTAGTCCTCTTAAAACTGTAAGTCGGGTATTATCCTCACTTTGCAGATGGGAAAATGCAAGCTCAGAGAAGTTAAGTAATTACCTAGCACCACACAAATATTAAATAATATATCAAAAATTCAAACCCAGATTTTCTGACCCTTCCTTTCACTAAACAACATGTCTTCCATTTCATACTGGCTCCATTATAATTAAGGTAGATGAAGTAGAAATAAAATGGATTCCCACCTAAATAGTGGGATTTGAGAGATTCAGGAAGCCTTCTTATCAACCTCATCTAGAACTGATACCAACATTTAGCCTAGAAGTTTATTCGTTAGTTCACATTAACCTGTGTGAATGCCTCTTGGTAAGGGGAACACAATGATTCTCCCAGTTAACAATGTGTCCAAATTTTTTCACTTATCCCTTCAGCCTGACTGAAAACCCTACACACTCTTGCTCCACCGTACCTGTGCAGCTATGTCTCTAGCCATTCTACCCACTGCCTCCTGCATTGCTCACTGCCTGTGCACGCCTCCGTGTCCTGGCACTCACCTTTCCCTCTGCCTGCCACGTTCTTCTACTTTCTTCATCTGAATAAACAACTCATGATTCAAGAAGACAGTTCAAATAGTCTCTCATGCATGAAAAGTTCCCTGATTCTCCCAGAAAAAGTTGATTTGATTCTTATTCTCCTGGGTATTTACACCACTTCATAAACAACAACCTTACGGAGCCACACCCACCACATTGAACTAATCGGTTCACAGATCATTTTCTTTCAGCAGAACGTGAGTCCTTCAAACTCAAGAACTGTAACTTGGCTCACGGTTGTTCCCTAAGAAGAACATAGTAGATAATAAATATTAATTCAAAGAGCGAGTGAATGAAGAAATGCATCCAAATGAATTTTCTTGAAGAAGGGGAAAGAGACAATATGAGAACACTAGGGCCGGGAAGTTTCATGGGAAAGTTTATGAGAATGATTGTCTTTATATTCCAGAAGAAGAGTTCCTTTTTCTGCCTTTGGAAGTTGGTGTATGACGTTATGATGCCTGGACCTGCCATAGCCATCTGTGACCACAAGGGGAACCATTCATCAAGCTGAGGACAGACGAGAAAGTAGATGGAACCAGCCTGGATTCTGGCTGGTTCCTGGCTGATCCTGGCATCACCCAGCTGCTGAATTAATCAACACCAGAAACACCTTTTGGGGACTTGGTGAATGTGAAATTATGAATCCCCTTTTGAAATTATTTTTAATTAGGCTTTCTCTTCCTTTCAGCCCAAAGTATTCCAACTAATACAAAAGGGAAAGAATGTTTGTCTTGAAGGGAGGAAGCCTGGGGTTTTGCCCCATGTCTGGAGAACAATGACAAGTAAAAATATCCTTGAGTTTCTATTCTTCTGTATTTTGAGGATAGCTGTCTTTACTTCACTTAGGATTGTTGTGATGATAAAAGTTAGATAATATACATAAAAGTTTAGTAAGTCCAAATTACTACACAAGTATACAGGACTTCCCAACTTCGAGTAGATTAACTCTGACTAAAGATATTTATTTGATGATCAGCTACTGACATCTACAAATGACTCACCTAGGAACCAATCCCAGAATTTTAGACTCATGAACAGTCTCAAATAAATAGTCACAAAAATAGTGTATTCCCAGGAATCTGGGATCCCTATAAAATGGGGCAATGATATTCAGCATCTTGGTTACTGCCTAGTTAGGGCTGTTCGTTTCAAAACCATGGATGGATTCCACCATTTACTTTGTAGCCTGAATTTAACAAACAAAGAAAAATTCATCCCAGGCTCTGAGTCTCTTACATAGCCAATTCCCTTTCCTCCTTATTACAGAAAGCAGCAATGATGGAAATACCAAGACAATAACTAAAATGGGCTTATAAGCAACACAGTTTTCTTCTTGGAGAAGTATCCTCACAGTGTGTCCAGCTGGATAATTTGTGATCAGAAAAAAAGCACTTCTCTGGCCAAAGAAGGAAGATGCAAATCCTATCAGCCACTGGGATTCTATCTTTGTGTCTTGATCACCAGCCTTTTGCTTTCAGGTGAAAGTCAGCCTGTGATAATCAAAGGGAAAGCAACTGAACTTCTCTATATCACCACACGATGGCCAAAGAGTCAAACCAGACAGAAGCAGCAGAGAGGAAAAGGAGGCCGAGATGAAGGTGAACACTGCCTGAGGCCGGCAGATCCAGTCTCTCAGACTGCTCTGTTCTTTCCTTGTCCTCCGAGATAGGGCAATGTGTCCTCACCCGTATTGTGGGCTAAAGTACACTTCTCCAGGTTGGGATTTTCCCATAAAATAATGAGACATCTAGTTGCTTGTAGGAAAACCTACAAGATTTCATAGGAGAAAAGCAGAAAAGGCATAACTTCTAAGATTGTCTAGAGTAACAGGTGTAGACATCTGTGGGCTATCCGGTCTCCTATTTGACACTAACAAAGACTCGAGACACCATAGCAAAGTGGTTAGGAGCCCAGAGTCAGGGGCCACGTTACCTGGTTTCAAATTCCAGCCCCATCACTTACTGACTTGGGTGATCTTGAGCAAGTCACTTCACCTCTCCATGCCTCAGTTTCTTCTGCAAAGTAGCAATGATAGTAGTACCTACCTCACTGGGGTGCTCTGAGGTCTAAAAGCACTCAGTTCAACAATTGTCAAGGACATAAAAATCCTCTGCTGTTAATATTGTTATGTCTTCCTCTCAAAAAATGTACTTTCAATTCCTGAATCCTTTCAATGGTCCCCCGGTGGAGAACTGTGGGTCCAGAACGGGCATCCCGAGGAGATTCCATTCCTCTTATCTTACTCCTTCTCTTCCTTCTGACCTGGAAAAACAGCACAGCATGGTGGATAAGAGACTGGACACTGAAAACACATCACCTGGAGTAAAATGCTTGTTCCGTCCCCTGTGTGACCTTGGGAAAGTTATTTAGTCTTTGGTGCCTCAGTTTCCTTATCTGTGAAATAAGGATGGTAATGGTCACTATTGTACCTCATGGGGATATTGTGAATATACGATAATGCCTGGAAAGCCCTTATAAGCGTGATTGGTATATGGCAATTGCTCTGTAAATGGTAGCTAATTTTTTCCCATTCTATTAATACATCTCACAAGCATTTGCTATGCACCAACCAAGCACAAAGCACTCTTAGACACTAGTCACTATTAAAATAATCTTTTTTCTCAAGGAGTTTCCAAGTTAAGATTTTCCAACCCTCGATCTATCTCATGGAAGCCATTGTTATGACCATATTTAAAAAGACAGGTGCTCAGAGAGGTCCAAGGCAGACAACATTTTCCGTGCAGAATTGGTTTTAGAGAGGCCACTCAGCCCTGGACTTCTTCCTTTGTGGAATCTAGGAATCCTATTGTTCTCTCAGATGGTTCCAGCCTCTCACTCTAATCACCTCTCTGCACCCAAGCTCTCTGCCTCCACCGATCTACTATTTTGAGTCAGGAGAAGGAGTAGAAACAGGATAGTAGAGTGTTAAAGTGATGTTCTAGGCTCAAACTCCATATTTGCTGCTTCTACCTGACAAGTTATCTAACCTCTCTGAGCCTGTTTTCTCATCAGTAAAATAGAGTAAAACAGAACCTACCTCATTAAGACTGTTGTGAGCATCATACGAGTAAATATATGAGAATAGTACTGCTATTTCTGGCATAGAGTAAGCACTATAGAATAATTTTATATTGTGGATATATATATATTTTTTTAATTGACAGGTAAAAATTGTATATATTTATGGTATACAATATGATGTATTGACATATATATATACATACACACACACATTGTAGAATAGCTAAATCAAGCTTTTGACATATGCATTACCTCACAGAACATTTCTATGGTGAGAACACTTAAAATCTGCTCTCTTAGCAATTTTCAAGTATGCAAAATATTGTTATTAACTTTAGTCACAATGATATACAATAGACCCCTTGAACTTGTTCCTCCTGTCTAACTGGAATTTTGTGTTCACTGGCCAACATCTCCCATATTCATAATTGCAGTTATTATTAACTTTAAAGAGAGTCAACATAGCACGGAATCTACCTGACCAACCTAGAGTATTCCCCCCACATGTGCGGCTAGTGATCATATTCTTCCAGTCCACCAACAGTCTTCTCTGACACAGTCTTGGTAAGTCCTAGTCTTAGGAGACAACAGAACAGAACTTTAGAGGACCAAGGGGCTGGAGTAAGGTAGAAAAAAAAGTGGCTATATAAACACAATTAGCCAGGAACATTCGGCTCTCCCCAACCCCTACAGCACTTCAGGAGTTAGATGAGACCGTTTCTTTAGAGAAAGCTGGCAGTTGTTTACACATCTGCAAAACTGTGCATCCAGGTTCCCAGTTCAGTGGGACCTTACTCTTGCCCGGGCTGGAGTGCAGTGGCCCGATCAGAGCTCTCTGCATCCTCAAACTCCTGGGCTCAAGCAATCCTCCTGCCTCAGCCTCCCCAGTAGCTGTGACTGCAGGCACTCGCCACTACACCTCGCTAATTTTTCTTCTTATTTATTTTTTTTTAAAGGTGGAGTCTTCCTGTGTTGCCCAGTCTGGTCTTGAACTCCTGGCTCAAGCGATCCTCCTGCCTCAGTCTCCCAAGTGAGCCACTGTGCCCAGCTCCAGGATCCTTTTCCAACCATATCCCTGTAAACTCCTTCTCTCCTCCCTGTTTGCAGGAGGCCAGTGGGAACAGGACCCTTTTCTGAAGGATTTCAAGAGAACACAGCTCAAGGTTTGGGGCTCAAATCGGCGATGCTCTTGGAATCAGGCCAGACATGATCATTTCTACCATTCACCACCAGAGGGCAGAGCGTCACCACAGGAAATCTTGAGGCAGCAAAACAGATCTCCCCAAGTGTTCTGGGGAGAATCCTCTAGAAAGCCTGGTTGCAGCTCTTCCAATCCAGTTTCCCTGGGGTCTGGCCCAGGATCTTAGACAGCACTTCATAATTAAAGACATTCTGCCTGCTCAGGCCCCTCACTCAGGGCTGTGCCCATGGAGGTGTTTGGGCATTTCTGTCCCTGATGTTCAGACATTTCTCTTTCCTGACGAGGAGAAAAGGGGGTAAGGGATGAGGGGCAGAGAGACAAAGTTTTCAGCTGGACCCCATCCCAGGCAAGGGGATCTCACTCCCTTGTCCCCTGGATACCGAGCGTGTCCATTTGATGCAAAGGAAGGAAAAGGAAAGCAAATCAAGGTGAGGGGCTCGTTTGCTCCTCTCTGTTGCTGCTAGAGCCTCACATTTTAGATACCCTCAAGACCTTGGCTCAAGTTGAGGGTCCTCTTCAGGGAAGGTTTAGTCACAGAGCATTTGGGTGCACTTCATTAGCTGGCATAAAGTGGCATAATTCCCCAAATCACATCTCTGCATCCCAGTCCTCCTCACTTTTTTACCTCTAAAGTCACGTGGATCACAGGAGCATGTTGATCAGAGTGGAGTTTGGGTGGAAGGCAACAGAAGTCTTTGTACCCCAGTGCCCCTGTAGGCGTTTGATGGGTGGATTATCCATAACCAGGCAGAGAGGGCCCTGAGTGGTCCCCACACACCTCACATGACACTCAAGCTTCACCAGCACTTTCGGCACAGACATCGTGTTACTAAGACAACACCTTTACCCTACGCAGGCACAGTATGGAGTCCTGCTAGGACACGGGGAGCCAGGGTGCCAGCTTCAGCTTTGCCCCTGCCCTGCAGCTCTGCTCTGGGGACACTGCTGGGGCTTTAGCTTCTCCAATTTGAAAATGAAGGTTCCTCTTGAAGGGCAGCCCCTGCTGGGGAGGGGAATTGTTTTTTTCATCTGTTAATCTGGGATCTGTCTATACCATTTCTAAATGATGCTTGCTCAACCCTTAAGAAGCTATGTGAATGAAGAATGAGGAACCAAGATTGGCTGAACGGAGATCTTGTGCCAAGGTCGGGGAAAGAGTGTGAAATGCCAGATTAGTCTGATTCTGCTCTCTGCTCTCACACACACTTCCCATCCCCGGAGCTTAATTAGTTTCTTCTAGCACAGGAAATGTAGTGCATCTGGAATATTGTCGACTGCTCTGCAAATACTGCACATTTAGTATATTATCAACCTGCTATGCGACTCCTCGTGTGATAATCACGTTCAGCAAAGTCTCCCAGGTAAATCTCTGGCAGCCGGTCTCGAGGGCAGTGTTCTCACCATAGTTGTGCCTACTCTACCCCCAACACACTTTTGGGTCATTTTTTCCCCATATAACCTTGGGCAAATCAGTCACCCTCTGGGGTCATCATGACATTTGCAGAATTTTTAAATTGGAGGTCAGAATAAAGTTCTATTCTTTCCCCTTGCTTCTCTTGGTACTCCGCCCCTTCTCCTTTCTCCTTCTCTCCATGTCCCCCAAAACACGAATCTGCAGTCCAGCCGTTCTGAAACACTTGTCTTCCGTGATGCAGCCATTCTTTCTTGCCCTCAATACATGCAGTATCCACTGCTTCGAATTCCCTTTCTCGAAACCTGTATTTTCCTACTAACTCCCACCAATCCTACATGATTCAGCTTCTGCATCATCTTCTCCACGAAGGCTTCCCTGCCCTCTCCCACCACCGCTTTGCAGGTTGGATATTCCTGCTTGATGCTTCCATAGCACCTATACTGCCACAGTTGTCTAACCCATTTGTCTTTCCCTTTGGACCCTCCACCTCTTATTTGTTTGCACCACCAGTGCCAAGCACAGCGCTCTGGCCTTCATCACACCGTCTTTCTTGCTGGGTTTAGTTGCTAGTATAGAATTGCCTGCTCCTCACCCAAACCCTGCTCTTGATGTCAAGTAGAAAGTCATGGCTTCGCTCTCAGATACTGCCGCATCTGTGGTAGGACTATGCTCGTGAGAAGCAAGGCTTTTAGTCTCCATCCCAAAGACTGGAGGTGTTTGTAAATGGTTGTTGAGCACCAGAAATTTCCCAAGAAGAGGAAAACCACATCCGTCTCACAGGACTTGACGGTGTGCCCTTTAATATTCCAAACTAGCCTCAGATAAAATTATCTTCATTGATAGATTAGGAAATTGAGGCCCAAAGAGGGGCTGACTCAGGGCTCCAGAGACAAGGAGTAGTGAAGCTATGACTAGAAGTCTGGTGGCTTCTGATCCTGGACTTCAAGCCTGGGAGAAAATTACTTCCTCACTCTTCCTCCCACCTCCTACCTACTTCTCCAGACGACAGTGTCCACACTGTGCTTGTAGAAGCCCCAGGAAGGGTCACAAAGGCAGACAATTGGAGCAGACAGCTCTGCCAGGGCCTTCCCTCTGTGGACTTGGGGAAGAACGCTGTGTACTCTTCCTCTCTCCTTCTCAGCATTGCATCGATCCTGCACTTGGAAAAATCAATGTTGGCTAGGACAGGATAACGATTACTTCAAATACATTTGTCATTTGAGGTGACTTCAGACATACCCAGCAATAGCCCATCAATTTCTGCTCTCCATCACAGCCAGTGTCCCAAACAAGAGCAACTGCCACCAGCAGGGCTGGGCGTGGGGATCGGAAGCACGGAGTGTAGGGGTCACGGGGATTTTAGAGGTCCCCTGCTCCAACGCCTCACTGCACAGTTGAGGAGTCTGAGGCCAAGAGGTGAGTGACCTGCTCGAGGTTACACAGCTGTGTGGTGACAGGGCCAGGACATGAATGTAGGTATCTGGATCACATTATGCAGGTATGATTCAGTGCCAGGACTCCTTCCCTTCCCCTGGGCCCTGGGGCTCAGCACGCCCCTATCGGGGTTCAGTGCCCTCATAGAAGCAGTGTAGAGCAGTGGGTAAGAACACAGGCTTGGGGTCACATGGACTTGAGTTTATTAATTGCTCCTTCCAGAAAATTATTTAATTATCTATCTTGCAGTTTCTTTATCTGTGTCAAGGACTGTTTTAATTACATGTATTAGCACCTAAAATCATTAAAACCCATGAGGCTGGTACTATTGCCTATGGTTATTTTAGGCAAAGACAGATTCAGAGCTTGCCAGAGGCCACAGAGCCAGGAAAGGGCACAGTGGGCACCAAACCCAGGCAGTGCCACTCTGGAGCCCATGCTTTAACTGCGGTGCCGTCACGCTGCCCACTGAGCTCCCTGCACTCCCACCCCACCCAATCCAGCAAGTGTAAGCACCCGCATGCACGTGACAACACACCTACGCCATGTCTACTGAGCCGCATGCCAGACCATTGGTCAGTTTCTCCCAATGTGGATCAATGAGTGCAGAGAAAAAAAGAATACCATGAGTCAGCTTGGCTTCTTTGAGGTGCCCGAGACTGTGTTGCTATGTTCCTCCATAAATGTAAATTTCCAAGACATTCTTTTATCACAGTCTGATCTGTTTGGGGCTGGCTTATTTCTGAAACTAAAGGACACAGTGGCATTTGGGCATATCCAGTAAAAGCCTGGCAAACAGAAGGCTGCTTTTGACCCCAAAGAATTCCACAGTAATTCCGTTTCACAGTGAGGATGGCCCAGGCTAGGTACTCTCAAATGTCTCTCCATCCAGCATATTAATTATTTATAATGTCTTTAAATACCCTTCTATGATGAAATGTTAAGTGACACATTAAATATTCATCATGATGCACCTAGAGCAGGGCCAAGGGTAGAATTAAGCAGAACAAATGTGATTTCTGATTATATCTCTTTAATTCTAGGCACCAAACACCCCCAGACAGCTAGGACTCCCATCCTAGTCTGAAAGAAAGCCAGGAAAGTAGATTCCACAACATCCCTTCGTATGCTGCCAAATTGTCTTTAGAATCTTGGCAAGAAGTTCTTTCCTTTTTCTTCCTTTATTTTTAACTTTTAAAAATTGAAGTATAAGTTATATGCATATATGTATGCACCCACATAACCAGCACCTAGATCAAGATATAGAACATTTCTAGCGGCCCAGAAGTCTCCCCCATGCTTCTGCCCAGTCAACACACACACACACACACACACACACACACACACACTCACACACACTCACACACAAAATCACTACTTGAC
>NW_012153408.1:298041-309897 GCF_000956105.1 Propithecus coquereli
AATTGTCTTTAGAATCTTGGCAAGAAGTTCTTTCCTTTTTCTTCCTTTATTTTTAACTTTTAAAAATTAAAGTATAAGTTATATGCATATATGTATGCACCCACATAACCAACACCTAGATCAAGATATAGAACATTTCTAGCGGCCCAGAAGTCTCCCCCATGCTTCTGCCCAGTCAACACACACACACACACACACACACACACACACTCACACACAAAATCACTACTTGACAAAAAATGTGTCTTAAATTTAACTTAGATCCTTCCTTCTGTGATGGCTGTTCACTTCCTATCATTTTAAATTTGAAGGCAAAGGCCAGGGAGCCCACTGATTTGAAGCTCTCTAGAGTGGAAGGCTAGAGAACAAGAGGCTCTTGGGGCAGTCCGGGGAGAGGTGATGCTGGCCTGGTCTGAAGATGCCGGGGCGGTGGGGAGATGGAGTGCAAGAGAGACTTGCGGGGTGTATTTTGGAACTAGAGGTGACAGGATTGGAGATGTGACAGTGAAGGAAAAGGAGAAGTCAGACATGACCTGTCGGCTGTGGCATGAGTTTCTCGGGGGAGCGGTTGCCATTTGCTGGGAGAGGGAAGACAGCAGAGGAGCAGGCTGGGGCAGGTTGGATCAAGAACTCTGGACTTGTTAACTGGAGACACCTATTAGGCATCCACACGTGGAGCCCTAGTCATCCAGAGCTCAGGGAGATGGCAGGCCTGGAGAAAGGTATATACCTGGGAATCATCTGCCTGTGGTTGGGTTTTAAAGCCTGGGGACGGCACAGATTCACCCAGGGTAGACAGAGCAGAGAACGGGACCGAAGACAGAGCGAGCCCTGTAATCGTTCTTGGTGATGCTGACACTTGCCTTCAATAAGCTCTAACTAACAATTGGAAAGGGGAAAATAAACATCGTCTAATATATAATTCAGTCTCAAGATTTAACAAATTTACCTCCAGCCTGGGGGGAAAATGGCATTTTAAAATGTTCTGTAGTCTCTCATGATGATACGAAAGGATTCTGGCTCTTTGGCCAGAGCAGCCATCCCTTTAGGACTCCAGGGGTTCCTAGCCCAGGGAACACAGACCGCCAGATGATTTCCCAGGCTCTTTTCACTATTTCAAAAAGCTCAATTGAAATTGCACGTTTACCTGCCATAAAGATGTACAAGCTCATCGCAACATCAAGTGTTTCTGCTTTGACTAGAATTATATCAATTGGCAACACTGGATATCTTATGATGATCAGAAGCTTTGCTCGATAGTAACATACCTTCGATTATTTTGAAAAATGCGAAAATATACAAGCACCTAATAAATGCACTTTTTAAGGAAGCCAATTCTTTCCAAGATTCAGTTTATTCATCTATCACAATGGGAATAATAAGAGTACCTACCTCTTTGTATTATCCTGCAACATTAAATGAGACAATGTACATGAAGGGCACCTTGTAAGTGCTCAGTCCGTGGTAGTGGTGATTATTGTTATTGTGAATATTCTCGATATAACATGGAGTTCAAGAGGAACAAGTAATGAAAGGTGCCCTCTGTGTGAAACGTGTGGAGACCACATGACCCTTCTGTTCTGTGACACATCCCGGTGCCAATCATAATAACCCACTGCGTGGACCTGGTTAGCAGCGCTTGTACTCCTGCCCATGCTCAATGACACGGCCCCGTCCTTACTCAAGAGTCTTTCTCCAAGAGCACTGGACAGTTGGCCTGACTCCCTCTCCGCTGGGCTCCCACGCTGCAGGAACATGCTCAGCAGCTATGATACGTGAAAAGATAACGTCAGTCTTTCCTAAACTGGCTCATATGATCAGCCAGAGAGAGAAGTAGCCTATAATAGTCCAGCCTTTCAAAGTAATTTCAGCTGATTTGTTATTTTGTTTACTGGTAATGTTGCTTTTGAAACTCTAAAATAACATGTCAGAGCTCTGCTTCAAACTCCTAGCACAAATGGAAACATTTCCTGTGAAATCTGGTAAATGATGCAGTGGGGTTTAGTCATGAAACAGCGAGAAGGGAGGCAGGTGTGCCCAGGCCTAAGGTAAAAGGAATGGCATTTTAACAAGAATATCTGATTAATGCCTTAAAGTTGTTTAATAACTTCCACGTAAGTCATCCATCCCATTTGATCTTCCAAATGGCCTTGCCAGGCTGGTAGTATCATACTCATTTCAGAAATGGGGATTCTGATGGTCAGAGAAATTAAGACACTTGTCCAAATGCTGGAGGGAGGACCCAAATCCTGCCTCTGTTCCCATAAACTGATCTTCATGGAAAATCTCAATGATCCAACACAGCCTAAGGATCTGCTGGCTGCATCAGGCATGGGTCTGCGTGGTCTGCATCTGTCCTAGCCAAAGTTTCCACCATCAAAATAGGGGTAGGGGCCCAGGATAATTATTGAAGACAACTTTCAACATTTTAAAAGATTTGTTAATAAAAACATTCAGACATTTGGATATTTTACACTAGCTGGAGTCAATTACCTGCATATTTTTCTTTAAATGTCTATATATGCATCTCCATTTTTGTTGTTTTCTTTCAAATATTTTGGTGCCTACAACTGGAATAATTCATAGAATCATTTCTATTTTGGTAGAAACATAAGATACAGAAAAACTGTGACTATTCATAGAGTTTGATTTGAATGTTTGATTTGAAGAGCAATTCACTGAACCCTCAGCCAGTAGAACCAAGGTCCAATAGAACCTTCTGGAAATGTTCTAGATCTGCACTGTCCAATACAGTAGCCAATAGTAATGAGTCTATCGTAACTTGAAATGTCATCAATATGACTCAGAAACTAACTTTTACGTTTTAATTAATTCAAATTTAAATAGCCACATGTGGCTAGTGGCTATTGTATTAGATAAAGCAATAGGCTTATATCCTCAATGATAAAATGAAGTGTTTACGCTAGAATCAATCTCTAAGCTTCCTGCCATAGTTCCTAGCATAGTGGTGCCTCTATTAGGCACTAAATAAATATTTGTTGAATAGATAATGCTTAATGAAAGAATAGCCAAATGAATAAAGATATGAACAAATAAATGAATGTATCTTTAGGGAATATCATAAATAGAATTACTTTAGGATGACTTCCTAGAAAACCTAGAATTTTGAAGGAGGAAGAGAAATACTGGCATTGGCTGCAGTGGGGCGGGACTCTTGGCAGCTATTCACATGGGGACAGAACCAGGTACAAACCAGATCACACTTGTCCTTCCACTTCCTCCACGTTGGAAAAGCACCTTCCTCTTTGGGAGTATTTTCATAACCCAGGTCTCCTGGTGAGAAGGGCTCTCAGTGCTGGAACTACGGGCTGGGAAGAATGTCAGGAAAGAGGAAACAATTGTTAGGAAGCCACAGTGACAGCTGCCAGGACCTGCATTCCCATGCTCAGGAAAGACTTCCTCCAGACACAGCTCAAAATAGCCACTGCCCCTAAATTTGCTGGTTAAAATAAGTGGGTGAGTCACAACCACCCTTCTTGGCTTTGACTGTCCCTCTCCGTTTCTCTTTGGAGGAGAGTCTCCCTCCCAGGGTGAGGCCTGTGCTCCGGCCCACTTCCTCATCTCAACATAGCCTATGGCAGGTGCCTGAGCATTTTCCGAAGGGGATGTCCAACACAGAAGGCTCGTTCCCCCATTGCTGGAAGACCCAGCTGAAAATCTTGCCTTTTCAAAGAACGCAAACACGACAGGCAAGTGAGAGTAGGGCCATCGTATTCATACTCTCCACCTCCTCTGGGAAGGAGCACTGCACCTCCACCAGACACAGTTTTGTTCAGAGTCAGAGCTTGCAGGCGTAGCCAAAGTTTCTCTCTCTCTCTCTCTCTCTCTTTCTCTCTGTTAGCTATATGTTCCTCTACTCTACGAATTCTTTGATTTTTAGGTTTCAAGGTGGGGGGGACTTTTTTATTGTGGTAAAATATACACAGCAAAATTTACCATCTTCATAATTTTTAAGCGGACAGTTCTGTGCGTTAAGTACATGTACAATGTCGTGCAACCATCTCCACTATCCGTCTCCAGAACTTTTTCATTATTCCAAAGTGAAACTCTGCAGCCATGAAACACTAAGTCCCCATTTCTCCCTCACTTCCACCCCAGTAACCACCATTCTACTTTTGGTATCTGTGAATTTCGCTACTGTGGCTACCTCATGTAAGTGGAATCATAAAGTGTTTGTCTTTCTGTGACTGTTTCATTTCACTTAGCACACTGCTTCCAAGGTTCGTCTATGTTATAGTGTATGTTGGAATTTTCTTCATTTCAAAGGCCAAATAAGATATTCCATTGTATGTATATACCACATTTTGTTTATTCCCATTTTGGGTTCCAGAAACTGGTCAAACATACCCCAGCTTGCAGTAAAGGTATGGGGCCAGACAGATCTGGGCTATGATTCCTTACTGGGAGCAAGGGACAAATTATATAATGATGAAATTAGTAATAATTACAGGTAACAATTATTAAACATTTAGCATGCGCCAAATGCTGAATGCACAGGAATGCACAATCCTGGTTCTAAGAATGTTACATGAATAACCACATGTAATCCTCAAAAGCACTCTTGTCAGTACATGTTAATTTTAGTGCCATCTGACAGATGAGGGACTTGAGGTAGAGAGAGTTTATGTAACATGCCCAGAGTCCCACAGCCAGGGAGCAATGCAGCCAGCTGCAAACCCAGGCTCTGGCTCCAGGGCATTTGCGCTGTGACCCTTCCTGCTTTGCTGCCCTACCAGAAGGCCAGGGCAGTGTGTCCTCCCTTGAAACATGGCCAGTTGAGATTCCACGGGAGGGATTCTTGCGTATTAGATTTTCTGAGGGTTTTAAGGTCTGTTGCTGAAGGGTTTTAGATGCCTGAGTCAACTAAAGCAACTGAAAGCACTCAAGGGGCCTCGGAAAAGGCAGAAGCGATACCTTCAGTGTACAGATCCCCCCCCATCGGATCTCGAATATTGTCTAAAGCACACTTTAAACGGTCAACCCTTTGTTCCCCTCACACGAACATGTCTACAGGAAGCTTTCATTTTAGAACTTGCTTTTTTATGGGTTTAAGCCACTTATTTCTGTGGCTATCAAGAAGCAAAAAAGAAATTTTGATATCAGCTACAGTGGATGAGCCACCCTTATCTCAGTCAACCTCTGCTCCACAGCATGGGGGCGGGTCTGTCTTCTGGCCTCCACTGGTTTTTCCGATAGGATGAAGGTGCTCTGCCTTACGAGTCACACTGCCCTGTCTGCCCAGACAGACAGTATGATGATTATCTGCATTTACTCTCCAGCCTCAAATAACATCTCCAGAGACCTAAACACCAGGATTGGCAGAGATTCCAATGAGTCCTCATTTCAAGCTTTTAGAGAATGAATGGATTCCCTTGGACAATTCCTTCAGACATAGATTTATTAATCTAAATGGAAAAAAAATGCTTGCCAAACTTACTTTCCCCTGAATACAGGGGTACTAAATAGTAGTACATGGAATAAATCTCGGGAGAACTTCACTTATGTTTCTATCTAAATTGTATGTTATATATTTCAGCTGACCATTTTTGCTGTGGTCTGAGCAAAAATATACATTTCCCCCTTATCTTTGCATAGCTTCTGTGGAAGCTATCTGGACTTACGATTATGCTGGGAGGTTAGGGGACTGACAATAAATACACCAGGATTTTTTTTAGCTCTATTAGAGCTGTTACTATCAAAGAATCTTTTAAACCTCGAATGCCTCAAAGGAGAGGCTTGTCCTCTTATCTCCTCTGAATGGATTGCCATTACTTTAAAATGATTTTATTCACACACTCTTCTAGCAAATATAGGGTTTACCCTCCTGGTGCCTTGCTTGACGAAGAAGAAACATGTAAAGCAGAAATCAGAAGAGGCCATCCAGGAATTTTTCAATGTATTTATCATAAATTTCTCATTGCAACAAAACAAAATAAAACAAAAAACAACCCACCTTGAAGCCACAGGAGAGAACCTAAGCATGCCTGCTACAGCCTCTGCGGACAGGAATTGGTTATGAGAAAAGCTGTATGATCTTGACCATTGACCACTGATTACTGATACTTATGCAGAACACACCTTCCACTAACCAAAGAGTTGGAGAAATTGGAATGTATTTTTGACCTATTTGCACCATCCAAGTAGAGTGAGATAAACAGTGATGAGTTTAGAACTTTTAAAAAAATTGTAAATAAATGGCTTGATAACACTGGTGTATACGTATTCCCACTATAACAAAGATCATACAAAGATAACATTCTCTTGTGTTTAGAATGGCAAAAAGATGCTCACCATCACCAAAAGTCAAAAACACAATGAGATACCACATCACAGCCATTAGTATGGCTACTATCGAAATCAAAACAAAACAAAACAGAAAGTAACAAGCGTCGGCAAGGATGTAAAGAAATTGGAATCCTTGTTCTCTGTTGGCGGGGATATAAAATGGTGCTATGGAAAACAGTATGACAGTTCCTCAAAAAATTAAAAATAGAACTACCTATGATCCAGCAGTTCCACTTCTGGGTGTGTACCTAGAAGAATAAAAATCACGGACTCAAATGGAAACTTGTACATCCATGTTCATGGCAGCATTATTTACAATAGCTAACAGGTGGAAGAAATTAAAGTGTCCATCTATGGATGAATGAATAAACCAAATGTGGCATACATATGCAGTGGAATATTATTCAGCCTTAAAAAAGAAAATTCTGACGTATGTTATAACATGGATGAAATTCAAAGACATTATGCTAAGTGAAATTAGTCAGTCACAAAAAGACAAAAACTGTATGATTCCACTTACGTGAGGTACCTAGAGAACTCACATTTACAGACACAGAAAGCAGAAAGGTGATTTCCAAGGGCTGGGAGTGGGGAATTGGGAGTTATGGTTTAACGAGCACAGGGTTTCAGTTTTGCAGGATGAAAAGCGTTCTGGAGAGGGATGGTGGGGATGGTTGCACAACGATGTGAATATACTTAATACTGCAGAACTGTGCACTTAAGCACGGTTAAGAGGGTAAGTTTTATGTTACATTATTTTACCACAGTTAAAAATTTTAAAATATCATTAATGTCCTGAATTAGGAATAGCTTAATAAATCATTGTTCCTATTATGTAACTATAAATTTAAGGTAAGGATATAGATCACCTATTCTGTAACCAAAGTCGCTGGTTTTGACAGGAATCCTCTAGCATGTAACTGCATCTAGTTAACAACCATATGTGGCAAGTTAATTCTTCAGTTACTGAGGCAGGTACGTCGTAATCAGTTTACCTCGACAGTGCACCAAGAAGGGTTCACTGCTCACAGCTAAACGTTCTGTGAATGTCCTACCGACAATTGTTATGGCTGAGCTTAGACTTTCACCCGCTTTAGTTTTTTCCTGCTAAATTTATTGTGGCTATGCTCGATGGCTTTGAGTCTTTGGTCACCCAATCGGCGGTCCAGCTGGACTCCAAATTGCTTCTTGTTGGGAGTGTGGGGGTGCTGTGGCCATCCCCACAGAGCTTCCCTGCAGCCCGCTTTTCACACACTCATCTGGGAAGGCTATTCACTTTCACAGCGGGATGCCCATCTTGCCTCCAGCGTAGTTCACTGTCTAACTGGTCCAGAAGATGCTTCTCACGGAAGGTGACATTTAAGCAGAAAGTTGAAGAAAGGAGAGAGTTTGCCAAGAAAACCAGAGGAAAAGGTCACTGCAGGCAAAAGGAAGAAAGTGACACAAAACATTGAATTTTAAAAGTGCTTAGAGCCTTTAAGATAACAAGTGATCCACTGTGTTTGAACACATAAAGAAGTGAGTTCGGTCAGTTCAGATTCGGCCTGTTCAGAAGTTCTTGAGCACGTCATCCCTAAGAGACTCACGCTGCTTCATTCCTTCACTGTCCCCTACATGTCTCTCTGAGTCCCACTGAGAGAGAGAAAGAGAGAGAGAGAGAGAGAGAGAGCAATAACAAGTGAGAAAGAGAGAGCACCAGAGAGACAGAGCCACAGAGAGAGAGAAAGAGAAAGAGACTGTGTAGATAGACTTCTGAGGGCTGAAATGCTCTTAGGGAGAAATATCATGGTCTACAGGTGATTCATAAAGGAAAGGATCCTTACTCCATCCAGGACTGTCCGTAGACATGGACAAAATGACTATGGGGAGCCTTCTGTTCTATTCAAATTCCAGGTGGGACCCCAAAGGTCACCTGGTCCACTGACTCCTTACTCAAGCATTAAGCCACCTAGGGACTGTTCGGGCAAGTGGGTAGGTGTAGGCATGACATGAATTGCTCAATTCTGAAATGCTCTCTTTCCCAAAAATATCTCTCCTCAGCCTACCAGAGCACATACCATTCTTTTTTCATGTTATCTCATTTTTTTCCTGCCACCATCCAATGAGATAGGTATAATTCTTTCCATTTTACTGCTGAGGTTAAAATTCAAGAAGGTAAGTAATATTCCCAATGTTATCCGTTATCAGTAGTATATCAGTTAAGGTTAGGATTAACTACAAATAACAAACACTTGAAAAAATAGAGGCTTAAATGAGACAGGTCCAAAGGCAGGGAATTCAGGGCTGCCTTGGCCATTGCACAGTCACCAGAGACCCAGAATTTCTCGGGTTCCATCATTCCTGGTATGTGGCTATCATCCTCATGGTGCAATATGGCTGCTAGAGCTCCAGATGTCATACCGACACTCCAACAAGTCGTATGAAGGAAGAGGAAGAAGGGCTAATTACTTCCAACAAAGAAAACTTCCAGAAACTCTACACAACATTTCCACATATACATCATTGGCTAAAATAGTCACATGATCAGTCTTTTAGATAATCAGTGATGTATCTAAAAGTCAAGGTTCTATTATTTCTACACACAGGGAGAGTGGATATCCAGAACACAACTAACAAACTCTACCGTAGATGGAAAGAGACTAGACAGATATAGATTAATTTAGTTCCAAACCCCATCCATTTTCTATCATTCCACTACTCTCATTCCAAAAGGAAGGAACCGTATTAGACAAGTCCCAGAGGTGTGAGACCAGAAGGGTAAGAAGCTCAGTGCAGCAGGCACACCTGGGACATGGTAAGACTGGGGAAAGTGATGTTAGGTGTTGTCTTGAAGACTTTGAAAGCCAAGGTAAGAAGCCTGGATACTCTCTACCCAAAAGTCAGTGGGAGTCGCTGCAGGCTTTTGACGGGGGCAGAAACTCTTACTTCTCAAATGAATGCTGCAGGCCTGGAAGATGTGGTAGGAAGCCCAGTGTTCTGGGGGCCTGCCTCTAACAGTTGTCCGGTCTCTAACATTAGCGAGTTGTTTAGCCTCCTTGTGCCTCATTTTCCCCCTCTGCACGGAAGTCAGTGTAAGTGCTGAGAACAGTACCTGCATATAGTGAACTCTATGAAGTTATTGTTGCTGTTATGAAATTCCATGAAGTCAAACAGAAAGTGAAGCAAGAGGCATTCTCTTGGGGCTGGAAGATACCAGAACAGAGGCAACTAGGGGCTTCCTCAACAGCCCACGTGGTTTTACAGGAATTTGTCACTGTAGGGAGACCTCCTTCCTGTAGCTAGAAGAGGACAGGGATTTTGGTGAAATTGGAACAATGCTCCACCCCAAATTTTTCCACCTCCCAAATACTCCCCAGTTCCTTCTTAGGCTCAGGCTCTGGGCTAGATGCCTCCAGGCTCAAGATCCAATTTGTCTTCTCCCAAAGTCAAGCCTGAATTGAGTTGAGACGGCATCACTTTAAAGTTCCTATTGTGTATCTGCTCCCTGGGGAAGGGAAGCTGTTCTTGCAGCTTGGGTGCTGCAGCAGGAAAGAGGTTGCTTTACCTGTCCGGCAAGAGGCCAGCAATTCCTACAGCTATTCAAGACCAGAGAATTCCGTGGGATGCTCCAAGAGCCTCCAAAATCCCAGCTGCAACTCTCTGCTTCAAGAAAGTGGACCTTAACCCCAGTCGAATTTTTAAAAAGTATCTTTCTCAGGATCTTGGTGATAATTCATATAATTTTGAAAATAAAATTAATTTTCAATAGCATAACCCTTTCTCCAGATAATACTTAGATTAGTGTAAGGAGAGTATGGCCAATATGTAAAACTGAGTGCTGAAAATGATGTCTTACTCCAGCAAGTTTGTCATACTGTATTTCATGAAAGCAGCAGCAAAAAGGTGTTGTGAGGCTGGTGTCAAGCCCACCATTTCTAGGTAAGGAAACAGCAGTTCAGAGTGACAGAGCTGAGACGTGGTGCCTGTATAATTTCTCACTTACCAGCATGTGGCGCTGTTGGCCATTACCTCCTGGAAGCTCTCTACTTTTATGATACTAACTTCCTTTGTTCTTTTCTCCTCTCAATTTAACTGATTATTCTCCCCTCTTCACTGTCTGTCTTCTTTTCATCTGCCTATTCCTCGGAGACTGCCAAATCTAATGAGTCTATGTAGGAAGCATGTCTAAAATCCATCTTCTCCCTTTTTTATTTTAGATATTTTGGTGACCTAATTCAATCCTCTCATTTTATTTTTTAAATTTTTTATATATTTCAAAATATTAATGGGGTACAAATGTTTTTGTTACATGAATAGCTTTTATAATGTTTAAGTCAGAGAGAAGTAAAAAATCATCGGAAATCAAGAAGGAAGGAAGGGGAGGGGTAGAAACCTGCCTATCAGGTCCACTATTCGGGTGGTGAGCACACTTACAGCCCTGACATATTTTAGAATTTTAAACAATTAAACACATAATTTTAAAAGACAAATAGTGCTAAAATGTTTACAATGGAATAGAGCAGCCCCACTCTCATATCAACCTGCCCCAACACTGGCTTCGCTCCTAAGAGGCAGAGCTGCCGGGTAAGGCCGTGCAGGTTTTGCAAAACAGCTTTGGATGCGAATGGTGTCCTCTAGCGTTGTGCAGTGCACAACCCTCACCACCGTATATAGTAGCCTAGCCAAGTTGTAATCATTTTCAATTCTTTTAGCTGTTTCTTCTAGTATTTATCTTCATGATTCTAGATAATAAGATTGCATAGCTTTCTCTTGATTCTCCAATATCGGTTATGTATTGACTTCCTAATGGATGATTGCTTAGCTCTCTCAAACTTTCTCCAACCCCTCCTCATGACTTCTACACTTTTATCCTCTCTCTGCAGTTATTTCACAATTTTGTTTCAATCAGTATTCAATATTTGCCTCATTAGGACCATGTAAACACTGTTTATTGCTGACTCAAGTAGTGTGCTGCTGTTATGGTCGCTTCCTTGTTCAACTTTAGGTTTTTTACATGGTTAATACTTGCTTTCCTTTTTTTTTTTTTGTTTTTCATTTTCTTAGTAGTCTGTGTAGCAATGACTGGCTCAATCTTCTCATTTCCTCTAAGAACTTCCCAAATAGAGTTTCCTATCACACCATATTTATTTTTCCTCGAGAGTTCTCTCCTAAGCCTTTAATCTTCCTGCTCTATGGACTGGTGACTCTCTAGGTCAGCTACAAAGCTGTTGTCCTGAGAGTTCCCTTCACCAGCATCCTGGAAATTCCCTTCACCTCTCTCCTGTGTTGTATCCGTCCTTCCTGGAGCTCATGCTTTCTCTCGCCCTGCTTGGTGGAGCATACTGTCTATTAGCCTCTTGAGACATGATACATTGAAGGTAAGTTTGTTGAGATTTTTGTATGTCTAAAATATATTTATTCTATCATCACACATCTTGACAGTTTGGCTAATTGTATAGTCCTAGATTGGAAATAATATTTCTTCATAATCCTGAATGTAGTTCTCTGCTGTCTTCTAGCTTCCAGGGTAGCTGCTAAGTACTAAGCCTTCGTATGTGACCTGCTTTTCTC
>NW_012153408.1:310407-312891 GCF_000956105.1 Propithecus coquereli
TTTTTTTTTTCTTTAAAGTAAGTTTTCTTCTGCTGTTTGTTCTCTTTCCTTTTGTCTCTGCTTTTTATGTGATAGGCCTTTCTCAAAGGTCTAGACCCCTGCTTTGCATTCACTTTTTAAGAGTGAGACCCTGACAGACTGACTGAAAGCCCTCTCTGACTGGGCGAGGCTTGATAACTGCTGGGATCTAACCTGTAGATGTTTTCTTTGGGGAAATATACGTGTGTGTGTGTGTGTGTGTGTGTGTGTGTGTGTGTGTGTGTGTGTTCCCCTCACTGCCAGCCATTGAGATTCCCAGAGAAGGATGCACCATCATTCCACTGAGGTTTACACGTAGCAGCTGGTGTTCTAGGGGGTACGGAAAGGGATCCAAGTGCCTCATCACTCACGATGCAGCCTTTCACATAATCCTCTCTTTTCAGTTGGCCACCTCACTCAAGCTCTCTGCCATGCCTGGTGTCTCTGAATTCAGAGGCCCTCTGGTTCAATGGCTTCAGAAAATAAATCCCCCCTCACCTGCAGAAGTGAGAGGGGGACAGTTACCTGGATGTGCAGGGTGGAGTCCCAGAGGTCTAAATGATTCTTCTACAAACTTTCAACCAATTCTCCTGTTTTCAACTATACCACACTTCCACCTTTTATATGGACTGAGCATTTGTGTGTATCACCCAAAAATTCGTATGTTGAAATTCTAACCTCAATGTGATGGTATTAGGAGGTGGGACATTTGGGAGGTGACTAAGTGATGAGGGTGGAGCCCTCATGAATGGGATTAGTGCCCTCATAAAAGGGACCCCAACTCTCTCACTCTCTTCCCACCACGTGATGACACAGGAGAAGTGGGTGGTCTACAACCTGGAAGAGGGTCCTCACCAGAACCCAACCATGCTGGCATCCTGATCTCAGATTTCCAGCCACCGGGACTGTGAGAAATAAATTTCTGTTGTTTATATGCCACCCATCTATGGTACTTCGTCATAGAAGTCCAAACTGACTAAGACAACTTTCCACAGCACCTAGTATCTCTAGTTTCTTGGTCTCTCCAGGGTTCTTCACAATGAGTAGAATTGCTTCTCACTGATATACACATCCAAAGACATTTAAATTTCATCTTTTGAAGTGTTTTCTGCTTTACTAAATCAATTCACAGCATCTTGTATAGTTTTCATTCTTGTATGTTGTAGTTTGAGGTTATGTATATTCTCCTAGTTTCACCAGAGATAGAGTGCTATGTTTTATTCTCATTCTTCTTATTGCTTCAGGGTGATTTTTTTTTAATTAAGGATATTATGGGGGCACAAACATTTTGGTTACATGAAATGCATTTGCCTTGTGCAAGCCAGGGCCACAAGCATGTCCTTCCCCCATACAGCGTGCCCCATCTCCATTAGCTGTGGGTGCAAAGATGTGGAAAAAACCCAAATGCCCATCAATACATGAGTGGCTTCAGGGTGATTTTTAAAGAGAAGTAAGCAGAAATGTCAACTTAAACCAGAAGATCCTCTTCCTTTCCTTGCCTCTTCCACTTCTACTGTTTAACTCACATCCTTGTTGACTCTCACCTGGACGTTTGAAGTACGATCTAGCGGCTTCCTCAGTCTCCAGTTTCTTTCTCCTACAGTCCGTCCTTCACGTATAACCAGATGTGATTACATCTCTCCCCAACTCAAGAACCTTCAATGGCCACCCACAAAAAACAGAACTACTTCCTTTACAACTTGATTTCAACAACTTTTCAAGTCTTATTTACCTCTATACTCACAAGTTTTATTTGCCAACAGGCACCTATTGAAAAGTTACCATATGCCAGGGCCATAGTAGACACTTGTGGATACAAATATGAAAATACAATCCATACACTTGGAAACCTCAGAGTCCTTCACTGAAGTCTGTAGAATGAATGGATGGATGGATGAATGAGTTCAAAAACAAGTAAAGGAAGACAGCTCTTCTTTCTATCTGGCATCTGCTTCCCATCCCCATATCTGTCTGTTAAAACTCTACTCATTCAAAGTCAACCTCCAGCAACAAGCCTCCTTTATGTCCATGTTGGAGTTAATCTCTTCCATCCCCCACACTCTCCTGAGCACCTTCTCTGTACTGCTGTTAGAACATTGAATCCAGATTACTTGAATATGTTTATAGCTCCATCTGCCTACCTCATCTGAAAGAGAACTCCTGAGTAGTAGAGACCACAAAGATCTCATAACATCAGAAAAGTGTTTTGCATTAAGCAAGAACTCAATATTATAAAAATGTATTGAAAATATCACGTTTTTCTGTCACTGAATTAAAGGAAGAAATGTTCAGTTGATGCTTATATAAGGGACACTGAATTGCTTTATTCATTCTTTTACCACACTCATATCCTCAAGTGGCACACAGTCCAGCAAAGGAGGCAAAAGTGAAACAGGTATAAAAGCATGTGATAGGCCGGGCGCGGTGGCTCACACCTGTAATCCTAGCACTCTGGGAGGCCGAGGC
>NW_012153408.1:314144-369625 GCF_000956105.1 Propithecus coquereli
CAAGTAGGTGCTCCATGCCCAGGGAAGGTTATAACAGCACCTGTTTTGTGCTAGACCATACTCTTCCTTCCTAATTTCCCTGAATGTGTGGAGCTCATAGGTGGAAGGGGACCATTCACATTTCAAAAGGACCAAGAAGCTCCAGGAAGCTAAAAAATGGAGACCAAACCCCTTCCTTTTGAGATTCAACATTATTAGAACCTCTTTGATAGATGTTCTCCTGACTTAAATGTCCTCTCCACAAAGCAGGGCTCTCTGTAACTACAGGACCCAGATGGTGGCTAGCACAGTAAATATTGGTCAAGTGACTCTTATTCCTCAATTCTTTACCCCATACTCCTGCTCCCAAGTTTACCAGATTAGATTTGACTGTTCCTTTCTTATTAACCCTCCCTTCACTAGTTTTCCTGAAATAATTAACCAAAACTTTCAACAGCTTTTAAAGTCTTTTTATATCTTCACACCCAATAGAAAGTTATATAAAACGTGGCCTCAAATAGGAGAGTCTATCTTCCTGTTAGAACCAGAGAATGTGCAACCAGATTATTTAATATGCCAAGTTGTTTACATAAATAAACTAAAAAAAGAGGGGGTAAGTAATATGAGAGTATTTTAAACCATTTAATATTGGAATTGTATACATTATTAGGTAGGTACTACTTCGGATTTTAGTAACATTTCTTCACTGGAATCTAGGATAAATTTATTGTTTTGAGATGACATTTTTGTGAAAATATTTAAACATCAGTCTTTGAATGGCTTTAGCTGAATTTCATACAAAGTGTTTTAAGTGAATTTACCATCATTATTTTGATGTTTTTAGAAATCTTTATAAAACCAGGAGATAACACAGGTAGACAGATTGGATTTTAGCCTTTCAATAATCTGTTAATCTATGATTTGAGAGGAAGTCAATGCCATTTCAAGTCAATTCAATAAACACACATTGAAAGCAACTATGTACCAGGCCAGGCATCATGGTATGAACAAAAGACGTAGAGATGTAAAACATGGTCTGTGCCCGTAAGAAGCTTATTGTCCAATAGAGAGAAATAAATCACTAAGGAAATGGCTGTAATGCAGAGAAAATAAATGGAAATCATATCTAAAGGGCTGATCTTTTATAGGACTAAGGCAATGTCTATATACTGTAAAAGCAGAGAAGGCAGAGTATGAAGTTACAGATATAGGTAGTTTCTGTTTTGAATTGTAGAGAGCTTCTTTTCATATTAATCTTCTTTATCCACTTAATCCCTCTATTATTCTTATGGGTACAGTCAGATTTAGGGCAATAATATTTAGGTTCAGAATAAGCTTAAAGGGGAAATGCTGACCTTCGATCTTGTCTGGAATATATATCTGAAGAACTGAGATAAATAATGAAAGATAGACAATTAAATGACCAATAATACTGGCTCCTTGGTTAAAATGCAAATGAAATTTTCCCTTAATTTATTCTACAAACTATCATAAATATTTTTAAATTGCTATGGTAAATGATCTTAGCTGTGTTTTCCTCTTTTGGTCAGGCAGCTATCTTTGAACGAGAGACCAAGGAAGAGTAATCCTCATACCAGATATTCTAGAAATCACTGCTGTTCTGGCGGGCACCTCATCTACACCATTATATCAGTCAAGAGATTCTGAAAACTATCCAATTTAGGAAGGTGTTCACATTTTCCTTTCTAAATATGCTGCAGGGGCACCATGCTAAACACTTTACCTACATTATCCCAATTGAGCTCACCACGATCCTATAAAGAAGTCATAAAGCTGCCAGGACGTAAGGCACATGCCGTCAGACACTGCTGTCTTTTTTGTTACCTTCTGTCTCCCCAGAACCTAGCACAGAGCCTGGAATAACACAGAAACTCCTGAATATTTGTGGAATGAATGAAGGGATGTCTCACTAAATGTTAAAGAATGTGCTCAAGGTCACCTAGCTAGTAAATGGTAGAGTCAGGACTCTAACTCAGATCTATCTAATTGCAAAGCCCCTGCTTCTAACCTGTATGCTGTTACCTGCCTCATCTTGAAACTACCTTTTCCATCAATTCTAGGATCAGGATGTCCAATATTTCCAGAGGCACATACTGGGAGACTGACCCAGTTAGTCTTGACAGGAAGCTAGAGTGGGGATTGAGAGAGCAATCCTTGTTTTAAGGAGATCCGGAGGCAGGGACAGTGATAGCTAATTCACTTTTAGACTCCATCAAAGTTGGCATCTTTGAAGACATGTTGTGGGGTTTAAGTAATATTCTGTATATAATGAACTTAGCCTGGTACTGGAGACTCAGTAAGCATTCAGTACACCATTGCAGGAACAAAAGTGGTAACTAAATGTTATAGAACATAGTAGGTGCTATTATTCTAAAGTTTTGAAAGCAAGTGACGACAGAGCTTTAGAGTGACTTTAGATGGTAAGACCAATGTCCAGCACGGTTGCTTGACTCAAACAATAAATAATCTTTGAATGAATGAATGGGCCTCCTATTCGCTTTTCTATTTTAATACAGCAAGAATATTAATAGATATATTTTTGAATTCTATTCTGAGCACTTTACCTAACTCATCTAACCCTTGTAAAAACCTTACGATAGATATCATCATTATATCCCTGCTTTACACATGATTTCACTTAGATTTGATTTCAGCCTGTCAGAAATCTGTTTACCTATCATTAATATTTCAGGGGAAATGGAGGCACAGAGAGGCTAAGTAATTTGCCAAGTTCGCACAGCTGGTAAGTGCCAAGGTAGGATTAAACCTAGACAGTCTGGCTGCAGGTCTGTGCTCTTAACCAGGACACTCTAGAAAAAGGAACAGTGCAATCAGCCCTAACTCCTATGCCAGGTGGGACCCTGAAACTGGTTCTCTGGATGGCCCTCGGGTAAAGGCTGTGTAACAAGCAGACAACAAAGTACAAATGTATAATACTTCAGAAATTTGTAGTTTTAACTGTCTTTATTAGAAAAAGAAGAAAGGCATAACACCAATGATCTAAGTTTACTACCACCTTAAAAGCTGGAAAAAGAACAGCAAATTAAATCCAAACTAAGTAGAAGATAGAAGAAAATAAACAATAAAAATAAGAACAGAAATTAATTACATAAAAAATGGATAAATAACAGATAAAATCAATGCAAATATTGATTATTAGAAAAGGTTAATAAAATTGGTAAGCCCCACCTAGACTATGAAGGTTATAAAATGTATTGAAATATTTTGATTCAATCAAATAATGATACATTACTTTTATCAATAACATTTAAAACGCTGTTCACCTTTCCATCAAGAAGTGGAGTCAATATTTCTTCCCCTTAATTTGGGCTGGCCTTGGTGACTTGCTTGTAACCAGTAGAATTTGGTGGACATGGTATTGCTTTACTTCCAAGCTATGTCAGAAAAGACCGAACAGCTTCCACCTGGTTCTCTTGAGATGCTTGCTGTGGAGGAGACAGCTGCTACGCTGGAGCGGCCACATGTGTGCACTCCATCAACTGCCTCACCAGCTGCCAGCTGTGTGTGGAAGCCATCTTGGGCATCCAGCCTAGTTGAGTCTCACACGACTGGAGCTCCAACTGCCGACTGGATTCAACTACATTAAAGACTCCAAGCAAGAACTGTTCAGATGAGCTCGTCTCAAATTTCAGACCCACAAAATCACAAGTAAGTTAAATTGGTGATTTCATAATAAGCTGTGAATATTAGGGATAATTCGTTATGCAGTAATAGTAATCCAAACACTGATCAGAATAAAAAGAGAAAATATAAATCTCCAAAATCAGAAATGAAGGAGGGGACATCACTATAGATACTACAAACATTAAAAGGAAAATAATGCAATATTATGAATAAATTCATACCAATATATTTGGCAATTTAGATTAAATGGACAAATTCCTTGAAAGACACCAAATTACCCAAACTGACCCAAGATATAGAAAATCTAAATAGCCATATATCTATGTGATAAAAAGAAGAAATTAAATCATATTTAAAAATCTTCCCACAAGGGAAATTCTAGTCCCAGATAGGTCAGCAGTAAATTCAAGCAAATACTTAGGGGAGGAATAATACTAATATTATATAAACTCAGAAAATATACCAGCTGGCAATACTTCCAAACTCATTTTAGGAGACCAGAACAATCTTGATATCAAAACCTCACAAAGACGTTAAAGAAAACAAGACTTCAGACCACTAGACCCTTGTGAACATAGACACAAACATCATTAACAAAGTATTGAAAAATAATATACAGATATTTACAAAAAGATAATACAATCTAAATGAGTTTGTCCCAGGAATGCAGAGTTGGTTCAGCATCCAAATGTAAATCAAGTTCAATATAGAAAAATCAATTGTATTTATATATATTAGAAAGGAAAAACAAAATTTAAAAATGCTATTCACAATAGTATCAAAAAGATTGACTATCAGAAGTCTAATGAAAGGTGTGAAAGATGTCTACACTGACAACTACAAAACAATGCCAAGAGAAATTAAAGAAAATTTAAATAAAGATAAAGACATGGAGATATATAACATGTCCATGAATTATATGATTTAATATTAAGAAAGCCATTCTTCCAAACTAACCGACAAGTCAACGAAAAACCCATCAAAATGCCAAGAGCTTTTTAAAAGGAAATACGAGAAGTTGGTTCTAAGATTTTTATGGAAATATAAAGGATCTATAATAGTTAAAACACTCTTTAAAAAGGTGAAGAAAGTTGGAAGATATATACTAATTCATTCCAGGAGTTACACTAAAAATACAGCGATCAAATTGTGTGGTACTGGAACAAGGAGAGACAAATCGAACCAATGAAATAGAACAAAGTCTAAAAATAGTCCCCCATTCACAAAGTTAACTGGCTTTTGACCAAAGCCCAAAGTTGATGTTATGGGAAAGAAAATTCTCTTCAACAAATGGTACTAGAACAATGGCATCTATATGGAATAAAACAAAGCTCGACCTCTGTTCCATACCTTACGCAAAAACTAATTTGGGATGGATCATAGACCAAAATGTTAAAGCTAGACACATAAAACTTCAAGAAAAAAGCATTAAAAAATATCTTCTTGACCTTGAGGAAGGCAAGATTTCTATGGACATAAAAAGCACTAGCTAATAAAAAAAAATGATACATTGTACTTCATAAATATTAAAAAATCATTGTACTTCATAAATATTAAATTTTTCTGCTCATCAAAAATCACTATTAAGAAAATGAATAGGGAATCCAGAGACTGGGAAAAAATATTTGCAATCGGTATATCTGACAAGAACTTATATCCAAAATATGTATAAAGAATTCCAACAAATCAACAATAAAATATAACACAATTTTTCTAAAGGCAAAAAGTTTCAACAGACATTTCACAAAAAGAAATGTATAAGTGAACAATAAGCACATGAAAAGAGCTCAACATTATGAGTCATCATAAAAACGTAAATTAAAATCACACTGAGGCTATATCGTACCTACTAGAATAGCTAAAATTCAAGAAGATTGATATCAACTGTTAAGGTGAAGACATGGACCCATTAGAACTCTCATACATTGCTGATGAGAGAAGCTATTAATAAAATGTTACCACCATTTAGGTAACATTTTATTGTCCTTATTTAAGCATATATCTATCCTATGACACTCCTGGGTATTTATCCCCAAGAAATAAAAAGCAAAAAAAGGTCCACAAATGACTTTTATAAGAATGTTTAGCACAGCCTTATTCATTAGAAATGGAAAGCAACCCTAATATCCATTGGCAGAAGAATGGATAAACTAATTGTATTATCTTCACACAATGGACTACTACTTAGCAATAAAAAGGAATGTATTACTGATACATGCAACGATATGGATGGATCTCAATAACATCATGTTGAGTGAAAAAAGACAATAGAGTATATACTTGATCATTATACCGTACAACTCCCTTTATGAAGTCCAAGAACAGGCACAATTAACCTGTGGGAATAAAAATCAGAGACTGCCTCTGGGTCGGTAGGGAGACAGGGGGATTGACTGGAAAAGGGCACATGAAAACTCTCCGGAATAATGACAATATGTATCGTGTTTGGTATTTACATAGGTGTATGTATACAAGTGTTAAAATTCATCAAATTGAGCACTTAAGATCTGCATATTTTATTATGAATAAATTATATCTCAGCTTAAGACTGCATGCGTGCACACTCACACACACACATACACACACGTGTGTGTGCTTGTTCCACAGACAGACTTCCAAACCAAGTCTCTATCCTTGGTTGGAGGGATTCAGTTTAAGACTCTAATTAAATGAAAACAAGAGAATTAATTGTAAAATAGAACTAGCATGCACTGACACCCCACCCCTGGGGAAGGTCGCGGGTGTCCTGCTGGGATGGGTGAACGACTGGGCAGTTCTGGGCAGGTACGTCAGGGGGGATCCGGCAGGGCAGGGCTGGGAGTGCTGCCTCCCCTCTCGCTGTGCTGGGTGGGTCTGAGCTCACGCATTGGTGTTTTCCTCCTCTCTGTCAGCTCCCTGGGTGAGTTTGCAGCTAAATAAAAGTTCTTCCTTCTTTTCTCCCATCACCTCACCACAGCAGTTTTCTAGTGACTGTAAGGAGAAAATGCATCCCGTTTTACTGTATCTTGGTGGGCGGAACATTTTTTTAACATCCTCTGCGTCTATTCTTCCCCTCTTCTCTTTTCACTTTCACTAATGTTTTTAAGCTTACTCTATGCCTGTGCCTCTCCAAGTTCAATATGCATGTGAATCACCTGTAGATCTTATTACAAGTCAGATTCTGATTCAGTAGATCTGGGGCAGGGCCTGAAATTCTACATTTTTAAGAAGTTCCCAGGTGGTCCAAGGATCCCACTTTAAAAAGGTCCTTGTAATATGCTAGCAGTGCAACGAATGCTGTTCTCTCCTCTCATTTGCAGGTTAAGATAAGCTAGTGTGGAGTCAGCGTTAGATGAGAAATTTTAAAAAGCAATTTTGATTCTCTTTCACTCTTTTTCTTCTCTCAAGCCCTGCCCTTAGTGCTTCTAGCTACATGTGACAAATGGCTCTGCTTTTCTCATGCACACCCACTCCCAGGGACATCTGTCTTCTTCTAAAGATGTATCAGAGAGGGAAAGAAGGCAGATTACTCATGACAGTCATGATTTGCTCCATCCCATATTGCAGATGTAAAAACTGAGGCATAAAGAGGCCACTTGGTAAATCCTTCTGAACTATAAATGAATACAACATAAAGCATCCCCATTTACAACCAAAATAGCATAACATTAGAATCTAGGTATGTTCACCAGGGTTTTCTTACTGGCTTATGTATTGAAATTAGAACTGCTCCTTCCATACAGCTCTTAGATTAAATCTTAGATCAATCTGGCATTCTAGGAGGGCTCTAGATAAAAAAGCAAGTTGTTTCTTTCCACCTCACATCTTCCAGGTTGCCTTCCCTAATTGATACTTACTGTTTTCATTCAAAAAACATTTATTGAGCACCTACTAGTCAGGCTTTGTGCAGTCCTTGAGAACACCAAGAAGAATAAACTCATTACTTAACCTGAAAGGGAAACAGACATGCAAATAAAGAAATGGTGAATAAAGGAAGAGAATATTCATCAAGTAGCTACTACATGCCAGAGACTAGGTAGCCTCTCTCAAGTGGCCCTAATGGTGATGGGCACAGAGTGCTTAATTCTGCCAGGGAGGATGGGATGACTCTAGAGCTGTTTCAGTTGGGCTCAGCCTTGAGAAATGAGTGGGAGTTCACAGACAGCACAGGGGGCATCCTGGGCAGTGGCAGGAGGACAGTTTGAGCAATGACTTGAGATGACAAGGTGCCCTCAGGCCTCTGAGTGGCCCTGGACGACAAGAGTATGAATCGTGTAGGGTCGGAGCTAGCCCTTCCACTTGTGGTCTTCTCAGTTTTCGCAGTGTCTTCACATGCATGCTCTCACTTGATCTAATCAGCCTGGGCCTCTCTTCCCAGCCAGAGCACTAATTACCTGTCAGCTAGAGCGAGGGAGGCTTAGGACACACCTAGGAAGGGCTAGAGACAATGTTAATCAAAGCCATTCTGAGAAAGTGATTAAAATGTCCAGTGTGTTCTACAAGTCTTCTGCTTCTCCAGAATTTTCACTGCAATTATTATCTCTTTCTTTGGGAGCAGGCAGCTCTCCAGAGAGGCTTCCTAGCAGGCCTGACATTTCAGAATCAGAGCCTGCGCTCCCAGCTGTCTCAGACGGCCTGACAGCTCCCTCTGCATCTCCAGCAGTGACCTGGCTGCCTCGCCTGAGGTGGCCTTTGTTTCAGACAGGAGGCCCCAGCTCTCCTCAGCTGGAATTCTCAAACACCTCTGGCACATGCCCACGCTCAGTCAGAGGCCCTGCGCCTCTTATGCCTGACGCATGCAGGATTCTCAGGAACAGGAGCTCGAATACAATATTCTAACTTCTGTGTGCATTTTACACCCTCGAAGCGCTTGTTAAAAATGCAGATGATCTGTTCCCAACCTGAAGAATCAGATTCAGAGACTCTGAAGCCAACTCTGAACATCTACTTTTTTGAAAAACAAATATTCCAGATGATTGGGATATAAAGTTTGAGAATATCGGCATTTGGGTTTGGAAATCTGTCTAATCAGCATATGAACTCACTCTATCCATATTATGGGTTTTCTCCCATACAGACCTGAGCTCAGTAGCTGATGGTTTCTGATGTGAGACAAAGGTGAAGTTGGGGATCACAGATCAAACTTCATAAAGTTTCCCAGCCCACACCATGCCACCGAAGTGGAAGAGAGAATGATCTTTGCTATTATCCCTCCAATCCCCTTTGCTGTGACATGCCTTTCTTGCCCCATCGTTCTTGGAACATACTACTAAGTGTCCCAGCAGACACTGAGGGCCTCCGCTCCACCCCTTGCTTATACTGGAAACAGTTCTAGGCCCTCCCATGGGACACTGAGCCCCCCCGCACTGTTCTGTGGCCGCCTCCACAGCCTCTCTGACCCTGTACTGCCTGCTTGAGCAAATGAATCTTTGCAAACCATTTCCAGCCTGGCTAATGATGCAGTGCTTTGAAAAGTGCCACCAAGATGAAAACAGCTCACAAATGGGGAGTCCTTGTTATTTTACCAGCACAGCCGGCAAGAAGCTCCTGCCAAGCAAGATCAAACTTCTCGGGAATGTTTTGAAAAGCTGATGGAAACAAGGGCCTCTGTCACACTTCTGTCACACCTCGCCCTGGCGTGTGGGGAAAGCTCTCTTGGAACGGATATTAGTCGGTTTCAGAGACACACAAAATTGACGTCTCCAGCAGCATTGCCATTTCCACTGCAGACTTACAGCTACATCCTTCTGGTTTCTAATGCAAGAAAAAATGGTTAGAGGAACCATCCAGCATTTTCTAAAATAATTAGAGCAGGTCGAAGTTGCTATCTAAAAAGATGCCTCCCAAAGCTTTCCTCCTGCCCTTCCCTACCAGGAGCCTGAGCTGGGCACTGCTTAATTACCTACATAACTTTCCCGGCTCTTGTGCTGTGGTCCAGGTGTGCTCCCCATCCACTGGAAGCTGAGCCATCTGTCAGCTCTCTCTGCCTCCCTAGGCTCCCCTCTCACCTACGCTTCTCGATTAGCAGATGACAGTTCTGCTATGATGTTTGTGTTACCTCTGACAGATTTTCAGCTAAGTAGGTAAAGGGGGGCTCCTCTGCCCATAGCCAGTTCTGCCCTTCCTTCAGCTCCCCCTTCCAATCTGCTAGGAAAAGGAACCTGGAGGCACTTAGAAAGGGAGGAGATAATGATTTTCAGCTGTTGAGTAATAACAGTCTGGTCCTCCTTGCCAACCACAGAGCAGAAAATTACTTATTTCTCCAAGTTGCACTGTTTTGTCTCTGTGAGCAGCAGGAAAACTAGAAAAGGGAATTCATCCTGTTGATCAGACCAAAGACAGGGGCAATGCAGGGAGTGTCTTTTGGAAACAAAAAAATCACATTGAATGAAATGACCATCTAAAAATCTTCTAGCCATTTTTCCTCCCCTCCACCACCTTTCAGCCTCAGTCTGAGTTTTCCTGGGAGTTAGGTAAGGTCTCATGAGAGAAACGAGATACGGCATATAGACATGAGAGCTGTGATGGGGATTGGGTGGAAAGGAGCACATTTGTCTATAGATCGCTCAGCCAAATAAACCACCTAGAGAGTCCATGCACAGATTAATTCATCTGATGAATCGGTGACAGGCAGAGTTTAATTGCAATACAGTAAAGCCAGAAACCTGGAAGCATCCTCCACTCTCCCCCCTGTCTTATTCTCCACATCAAACCCATCATCAGTCTTAGAGTCTGACTTCTAAATATCTGTCAAACCCACCTGCTTCTCTCCATTCCCATGGCTACTGCCCTAATTCAGCACCATCACCTCTTGCCTGAATGACTGTCACAGCCTCCTAACTATGCTACCTGCCCTTTCCAATCTACTCCCTGCAAAGCACCCAGACAGACCTTTCCTAAGTGCAAATCTCAGGCCCTTTTTCCAATAAAACCTTCAAGAATATATTTATTCTCCTCTTCTCCAGGCCCTGCTTTTATGTCCAAAGCCCAAAGCCTTGCATAATCTCACCCACACTTATTTCTCTAGCTTCAACTCTTATGACTGCTTGCTTCAAACACTAGGCTCTAAACTTCTAACTAAACTTCTCTTTTGCAAAATAGACCAAGTGCTCTTTCACTTTTGGGCCATTTTGCATGCTGTTTTTTCTGCTTGGAATAATCTTTCCAACACTCCCAAGCTCCCTTAATTGGCTATTTCCTGACTGAACTTTAGGTCTCAACTAAAACATCACTTCCTCTAGAAAGCCTTTGCTAACCCTCGAGGCAGTTGAGCTAGTCATCTCTGTGCTTCTGCAGCAACTTACCCAATCACGTGGCCAGTCTGTAAGCCACACGAACAGGAGTCGTGGCTATCAGGGTCACCATTGTGTTCCTGGCCCTGGAGAAGAGAACAAAATAGGCTCAATGAAGATTTTTTAAATAAATTTTTTCCTACTTAATTTTCAAGATACTACAACTATAGTTTACTTCAGCCTCATCACCATACAATTTTTACTCTTACTTCCTGGGGTTTAGGGTAAATTAGCAACTTTTCCTCTCTTCCTTTTTTCCTCAAAGCCTGCCTTTCAAGGGGATTGCCTTCATTGCATTTTCGTGGAAATTTTGGTTAGTGCCTCCTGTATACCAATTTACCCCTTGAGCTAAACCCAGTCCAATTCAATCTCCTGAAATCAATATATAATATCTCAACACTATGGCATCCTTGTCTGCACCACTTATTTGGCAATCAATCAAGTGCTACCTTGTGATAGCTCTTGTACTCTTGTCTTAAATTGTTCTTATTATGACTCAACATTTCACAGCTTTATAGCATATCTCCCAACAATATTGTAGGTTTCTTTAGGACTTCATCATTTTTGGATTCCCTCAAAGATTTCCTATAAGAAATCAAACACACCTAACAAGGGAAGAAAGTCACTAAATATTGAGTGCATAAATGAATGTTAGGTACTTGATACACATTAGATCTGTTTATTTTTTGGCCAGTGTTGAAAGAGTAGTTCACGGCAATTGGTTTAAATTTAAGAATGACTGAAGCAAATGACTAAAACCTTTAAAAGAAATTATAAAATGAATAGCCTGGCTTTAAGGTAGGAGACAAGATTTCTAGAATAAATTAAGCCTGCCAAATAGAATAAAGGCACACACAGATAATTCTACTGATTTTGTTAGCATCTGTGAAAAGCAACTCTATAACTTGGAGGAAATGGTTCCTATCAGGAAACCTTCCCAAAAAGGTCTCCACATGCCCACAGATCGTATGAGCACTGCTGAGTGGAGCAGCTAAGTTTCCGAGGAGTTTGTCTTAATTTTTTCTTGTCCTCAATTGAACACTAGATGAAACTCTGAGTTGGAGATCAAGAGACCTTGATTTTTTTTTCAATGCTAGCTATAACTTACATTGTTTTGTGACCAAGACATTTAATATCTCTTAACCTCAGTTTTATCATATATTTGACATTCTACTGCTTGGTCTGTCTATTTCATATGCATGTTGCAGTGATCAAACACAGTTGTATATGATGACACTTCAGAAGAATATAAAAAATTGCAAATGTGAAATATTAACATTATTATCTCAGACCCATTGTCTAACTTTCTTAAGCTTTGGCTTTTCACCCCACATGCCATCCTCAATATGACAATAGGGCATGAGTTGTTGAGTAATTGGTAAAGCTTTGATATTATTTACCAGAAAAAAACCATGCCTTTCGTATTGACAGGAGACAGTACACAGGAAAATAAAATCCTCCCCAGTCAATGGTCTTTTCTCCAGATCCTTTCCATAGATAATCAAGTATTAACTATTTATTTTTATTTTCAAATAATTTGTTGAGTATCCAGCATGTGCAAGTATTGTACTAGGTATTGTGACAAGATAAATAAATCCTAATATGATTTATTATGTGTTAGGAAAGACCCATAAACATGTCAACCTGATTTCTTTACATGTAAATCCCAGTTGAAACAGCATAACAGCTGCAAGGTGCAAAGAAGAGAGAAGAGAGCATAGCTTTGAAGCCAGGCCTGGTATTTACAGTTTTAATACCACATGATAAGAAACACACATGCTATGTCAAGGGCATAAAGAAAGCTGAGGCTGACTTCTCACGCTGATCTCAGATATCCATGTCAACCAGGCACACATCCAGTACATTTTAGTATAGATCACCACCATCCCCCTTCTCCGTGAAAGTGAGGTGGAGAGCTATGTCCCACCACTGACCCCACCACCACAATGTCTCAGGGACAACAGGCACCTCAAGGGCAAGGGCCCCAACACTGTGGGCTTTGTTTCAGCACCAAGGACAGAGACACAGAAACGCTTCTCCAGGTTTAGAAGTTGACCACGGTTTAGGGACTGAATTTAAGATTGCACCAGTCAGTTTAACCTAAAGTTTATTTGACTGGTGTTTGTTCCTCACTAAGCTGAATAGTCATGTACCTTAAGCAGTAGAACTCACTTTAACGTCACGTGGCCTTACTGACCTGGACCCTGAGATGTAGAAACCATGTGCTTAGAGGCCATTGATAATATTAGGACTGACATTCTTGTTCATCTACAGCCCAGCTGCCTGGCCCTGTACCTACTGTTTAAAACCCATCTGCCTGCATCAAAAATTGCTCTGTACCATGGTGTATTAGTTTCTGTTATACTTTGAAATCACATTTGCAGGGGCTAATCCAGATGAATCCTACCAACACTGTAGAACTCAATTCACCTCTGAAGCCAAAAGAGAGATTAGATACTTGGATTATGGCTTGAATTGGACTGACTAGGTGAGGATTAATCAAGTCTACAGAACAAGACGAGAGAGGACACAGGATCAGCGAGCCCTCTTCCATGAGAGATTTTGCAGTAGACTGTGAACTCCTTGAGGACAGGGAATAAATCTTTTTACTACCCTGTTTCAAGTATCTGGTGCATAGTACTCATCTTTTAAGTTCCTGTTAAATAAATAAATAGTTATAAAATGTATCTCAGAGCCCCATATAATTTTGATTTTCTTTAAATCAGACATGGCCCTACCTTCAAGAAATTCACAGTCTAATAAGATAAACAGTCAGAATTATGGAAGTATAAAACAAGATGGTTGTAAAATACAAAGCTGTGCACAAGCTGTATAGAGGAGTATAGGACACACCCAGAATGGGGGCATAAGGCAAGGGAGAATTCAAATAAGTAGGAAAAGCACTGACTTTGAAATCAGACAAGATCCCTACCTATGTGGCCTGGAATAAGCTAACTAACTTCTGGTCTCTATTTTATTTGAGATGGTGGTTTACTGCCATCTTAATGGAAAAACCATTCCCTACTCACTGTATTCACAAAGGAATCAGAGAGTTTCATTCTCTCCAAGCCAATAGAACTAGTAAGTTTTCTCTGGCTCTCAGCCTATTCTTGCCCCGAATCATTGGGATTTGACCAGGTGGAGAAGAGTCTCTGGCTTGGCTTCCTCATGTTGCCCCGGAGCTTCTGTTCTCATCCTTTCCCCTGCTTCCTGGAGTGACCTGGTGCTCCTGGCTCTGCCAGTGCTTGCTGTGTGTCCTTGGACAATGCAGTCTCCACTCCACTTTTCCTGCCTATTTCCCATTATTGCCTATAGGCTCTGGGAACCGCACAAACCAAGCCGGCTGTTCTCTGGTCATGCCCCATTCTTTCTCACCTCCACATTCTGCTCATGTGGTTCTTTCCACCTGTCAAAGGCTCCCTCATCCCAAGCCCCACATGTGGAAATCCAACCAATTCTTTAAAGCCTATTGGAAAAAACCTTAAATTTTCCTTGTTCCTCCCTCCCTCCATAACCCTTAGCTCTGCTCCTCTCTGCTCTCCAAACACAGTAATTCTCAACTCTGACTTCCCATTAGAATTACATGAGGAGATTATAAAAACACCAACATCTGGGTCTTGTCCTCTGGACCAATTAAATCTGCACCTCTGGTGGTGGGGTCAGTATTTCACTGAAGCTTCCCAGGTGATTCTAATGTGTAGCCAGGGTTAAGGATTTTTCTGCCCATGTCACTATAGCTACATTTCTCCTGGTGTTTGACACCAAATCATAAGTTCCTTGATGGTAGAGACTGTCCACTCATTTTCTGATTCTAGAACAGTGCCTTTCCCAGGGTAGCTCAATAAGAAATTGTTGGATAGAATATTATACTGTTTTTTTTTTCCTTTCTTTCTTTTTTTCTTTTTTTTGAGACAGAGTCTCACTCTGTTGCCTAGGCTAGAGTCCCATGGAGTCAGTCTAGCTCACAGAAATCTCAAACTCCTGGGCTCAAGCGATCCTCCTGCCTCGCCTCCTGAGTAGCTGGGACTACAGGCATGTGCCACCATGCCTGGCTAATTTTTTATATATATATTTTTAGTTGTCCAGCTAATTTCTTTTTATTTTTTAGTAGAGACGGGGCCTCGCTCTTGCTTCAGCTGGTCTCGAACTCCTGAGCTCAAACGATCCACCCACCTCGGCCTCCCAGAGTGCTAGGATTACAGGCATGAGCCACCACGCTTGGCCTGAATTATACTGTTTTGGATTGATCACCACTGAAACAAAAACATATGGGCACTGGCACCAGATCCACAACTAATCAACAGGACAGGTATGTGCAACTCCCTCTCCTTCTTTTATCCTCACAGCAAGAAGGAGAACTCTTGGCTCTCTCTTCCCAAAACCATCTCTCTGCCTTCCTCTCTGCTCACCTGTGCTCCTTGCTTCTCTCCAGCAGGAGGGAAAGCTGTCGTGATTGGTGATGAGAGCCTAATCTGTTGAGTAGAGCACATTTTCCTGTGGGCAGAGATCTGGCCCTTACGTAGGTCAGATATTTTCTCTCTCCCTTTCTCCCCTCCCCGCTTTCTGAGGTTCCTGTCTTTAAAGAGTTGGCCGGAGGGTAGGAATATCCTAAGGTTTAGATTCATATTTTAAGAGGTTATTGGAGGCTCATTTGAGGCAAAAGCCACATTCTCCAGTTCGTATTTACATAAAAGACCCACACTGGCTCTAACCATCTTGGGACATTTTGTGTCCTATATGGCTACTATTCCTTGAGTGTTTCTCCCTCCATACTATCGGGAGGAAAGATAATTGTAAAAACTGGCCTATTTCTGAATTTCTGCCCATAGTACCATCGAAACCCCATCCTCGCTTCTAATCGTCTTCTCTTTGAAAAATGTTAATGTTCACTTAGATTGCCAGGGTATCTTTTAACTCTAGGATTCAAGAATTATTGTGTAATAATTGCATAAGAGAAGAATAAGCCTTGGGATTGACCAGGGGTCAGGGGAGAGACAAGTCTTTGTTCCTTTTCTAAAACAACTCTTCTCCCTCATCCTATCCCCACATCATGTGCCACCCACAGCCCAGCGCTCCAACACCTTCCCTGACTGTGGGAGGTGTGAAAGGAGCTTGAACTTCAGCTGAGCTATTTTGGTGCTGCCCAGAAGGCACGTGAACTTGAAAACAAAGTAGGTGAGGCAGAAAGTCAACGATCACCCTGCCTCTGCCGTGACACTGGACAGAAGCAGACAGAGCTCCTGCTTCTCCCGCCAATGACATCACCTACCAGAGAGTTTTGACATCAACAGTTATGACCTCCTTTCTTTGATCTTAAATCCAGATCTGTCCTCCAAAGAGAGATGCAGAATTGTAGCAAGAAGCCAATTTAAGATTAAAGAAGCCTCACATATCTAGGGGGAAAATGTTAAATGTGATTGCTCTTGTTTTGGTTTTATTTTTCACCATGCATAAGCTTTTTTGTCTGTATATGTTGTCACCTTATCATGGTCAAGTTTGCACCTTATTGGAAATTGTCTTACCTTCTTCAGAATGTTTACCAGTTCCACAATGACAGGGTTGGTTTATTCTTTTTTTCTACATGTACACCATATATATATGTAGTTTTTCTCTTTGCCACAACACTGAGCACAAGAATGCTTATGTATTACTAATATTATTATATTAGTTTCTTAGGGCTACCATATCAAAGTGCCGCAGACTGGGTGCCTTGTAACAATAGAATTCTATTGCCCCGTAGTTCTAGAGGTCAGATATCTAAAATCAATGTGCTGACACCTCTGACGGTGCTGGGGAAGGACCTGTTTCAGAACTCCCTCCTAGCTTCTGGTGGCCTCAGGTGTTCTTCGGTCTGTAGAGACATCACTTTGATACTCCTCTGCATGTGGCGTTCTCCCTGTGTCTCCACATCATCTTCCCTTCGTGCACGTTTCTCTCTGTGTCCAAATTTCCCCTTTTTATAAGGAAAGCACTCAGTGGCTTAGGACCTGCTGTCATGATCTCATTTCAACTTGATTACCTCTGTTAAGACCCTACTAAAAAACAGGATCATATTTTGAGGTACTGGAATATTTTTTGTGGGGAAACACAATTCAACCCATAAAAATGTCAATTCTCCACTTCTTTTGTATTAGTATAGAAATGACCAAAATACCTTAAGTAATTGGCCAAATAATGAATCCAAAGTTCTTTCATTCTATGTATTTGTGTCATTGCCAGTAAATGTGCAGTTGCGTCTGCTTCTCGGGACCATCCATGGTGTTGCTGAATATCAAAATCCCAGGGTACCTCAGAGACCATCTGCCCTAACCACTTATTTGTGGCTTAAATCTCCCTCAGAACATCCCAGACCCGCAGCCATCCAGCCTCTGCTCACATACCACCATGGCAGGGAACTTGCTGGGGCCTATCCCTTCTATCGTCAGCTCTGCCTGTGAAAAAGTTCTGATACTGAACCCAAATCTTCCAAATTCTGCCCCCAAGAGTCAGGCAGAACTAGTCTTGAGTTACACAGAGGGCCTTCAAATATTCCAAGGGTGTGAGGGTGGTCATGTGTCCTGTGTGTCATCTATCCCAGACCAAACAGCTCCAGTTTCCTGTGTTCAGACCAGCACACAAGACCTGAAGTGTGATCTGTGCGGAGTGGAGCAGAACAGTTACATCCTGTCTATGAATTTCTGTGAACGTGGTCTGAGATTACATTAACTCTCATAGCAGCCACCTATCTAGGCCAACTTCTCTTCTGCACAGTTACGTTCACTTCCTGTTTAAGAGTACACATGATCAATTACACATCTTGATCAATTCGTGTACTCAACAGTTATCGATCTCAATAAGGACTTCGCTAGATACTTTCATTATCATACTTAGCACTCACAGAAAGTCTGGGAGGTACAGCTATTTTTTGTCCTGCTTTAATGATGAGAAAACTGAGATATAAGGAGACTTTGGTCCCAGGCCTATTGGTGGCAAAGCCCAGGTCCGAGCCTGTGTTTTTTGATGCCAAGCAAGGTATACTTTCCATTACGCTATGTCACTGCATCAAAGTTGCTATTTATGACCCCCAGTTTGTTGTGGCAATGAGTTGGGCACTGTACAAAGCACGCATCCAGCTCTATCACAGCTTTGGCTATGTCTACAATTCGTAAGTGAGAAATGCAGTCAAGACTCAGATCCAAAGTAATTTCTACCTTTCCAGCAAATCTTGTGCATTGGCTAGGTTCAATGAATAGTGTCAATATCTGGAAACAAGATGCTAGGCCACTTTGCAGTGACATGAGTATTTCTGGTTCATCTGTTCCTTCTATGCTTGCAACTCATTTGGATCCTTTGCTCTCTGAGTTGGTAGTATATGCAACTTGTAAGCCCGGAGGATACAGATATGAGACATAAATTATATATTATTATTATTGAATATTTTAAATGTGGTGGGCACTATGTCAATCCTTTTCAAATAAAACTCATTTAATCCTCATAACAATTCTATGAAGTAGGTACCATTATTATCCTTGTTGAAACTATAAGGATATTGAGACTTAATGGAGTACAACAAATGGCCAAAATTGATTAAATTGTGGTATGTCAGTACATTATATGCCAGCTGAAAAGAGATATATATTTTTTATGTATTGACATGAGAAGATATATAGGATATAGTAATGGGAAAAAGCAAGCTTAATAATAATAATAGCATATGACCACTTGAGAGAAAAATATTTTTATTTTACAATATCTTTGTAAAAAGTACGGGAAGAATGTATATCAAGCCTTCAACAGTAACAATTCTGGGATGAGAATAGAAATTTTAGGTCGGGAACTTTTTACTTTTCATGTTAAATATTTTTGTAATTTTTTTTATTTTTTCATTTTAATGGGTATTACTTTTGTAGTCAGAGAAAGTGTGTTTTTTATTTAGTTTTAAAATTTATTCTCTTAATTGACATTGTAATTGTACATACATCTGGGGTATAATTTGATGTTTTGCTATGTGTATAACGTATAATGATCAAATAAGGGTATTTAGCACGGCCATTGCCTCATGCATTTATCATTTGTTTGTGGTGAGAATGTTCAAAATCTTCTCTTCTAGCTATTTTGTAATAAACCATACCTTACTGTTAACCATTGTCACCCTACCGTGCAATAGAACACCAGAACTTATGCCTCCTAATTGTAACTTTGTATCTGTTGACCAAACTTTCCACATCCTCTCCTGCCCTCTCCACTCCCCAGTCTCTGGTAACCACTGTTCCACTCTCAAGTAAAGAAAAAATGGTTTAAATACATTGTCTACATAGCTAGTAAGTGATACGGTGAAACTTAAAGAAACTTAGGTTTGACCGTCACTAAAACTTGCACTCTTAATCATAATGCTGAATTGATAAATGCTATTAAATAACAGCATTGAGGCTCCATTTCTCTGAGTTGAGTCAACTTCCTCCTGGAAACAACAAGAAGGCACAGACTAATTCCCTTCCACGATGATCAATTTAGGACGAGCAGGTTTAGGGATGGGCGATGCAGAAGTCTTCCAGAGTGTGCACGCATCTGGGTTCAGGTCATAATCAGGCCCTAGATCCCCGTAGAGATTAATCTTAGCATTCTTCCCTCTCCTCCCAATCCTGGGAGAGATCCAAGGGAAAAAAAATTAATGAAAGCAGGTCAGGTTCCTTTGGGTCATTTAACACAACAAATCAGCCTCCAGGAAGAGCTTTCCCTGGACTGAAGAGAAAATATAAATGCCACTGAAAAATTCATAGGTCAAAATTTCCATCTTCACTGAGTCTCCCTCAGGCCCTTTGTGACAAAAATAAGTACAGCTAGCTCCCCTTTACCCACGGGGCCCACTCCACCGCAGATGCCTGCAGTACACTGTGCAGGGAAATGGCTCTTTCGGGACCCCCTTCACAAAAGTCTAAAAGTCCTTAGGCGAGCTGAACCTCCCCGTGCCCCACTACCCAAAGTGCGGACCATGGGCCAGCAATGTCCTCATCCTCTAGGCCAAAGTCAGAGCCCAACCCAGCCTTCCATGACCACTGTCCATTTTTGTCAACAAAGTTTTATTGGAACACAGCCACATCCATTGTTTTATGTATTGTCTAGGGCTGATTTCGCACTACCATGGCAAAGTTGAATAGTTGCAACAGAGACCATATGGCTTGCTAAGCTGAAAATATTTGGCCCTTTGCAAAAAAATGTTTGCCACCTCCTGGTCTAGGAGCTCACTGAAAATGCAGAACCTCAGGCCCCATTCATATCCACAGGGGACTGAAGCACATTGAAGTTTGAAGAGCAATAACACTGCTCTGGAGGTCACTAGGCCATTCCTCTGATTTCTCAGGAAGTGCCATGCCTGAAAACGATGTTCTGAGAGTTTAGGGGCCTAATGGCACCTTGGAGTCAGAAAGGATGGAAATGTATTTATCAATTAAAATTGCAGGATAAGAACTGACCAAAGCCTCCAGAGGCTGCAGAGTTGAGCTAACCTTTAAGCATAATTAAGATTTTGAAAAATCAAAAGGATATAGACAATGAAGAACCTCCTTCTTAACTGACCTTACAGCTTCTGCTTTTTTTCAGTCTGGATACAGTGCTGTCTGGGAAGAAAACCCTCCTTAGAAAGAGGCTCTATGTCACCCTACAGAAGCTGTTGGTGTTCCCTGGGCAGGACAAGGAGAGACCAATCCGGAGGAGATACAACAGGCTGCCAGCACCCTCAGAGATAAGGGAGTCCGAGCTGGAGTCACTTCCGTGCAGAGACTCAGCGGGGTAGGAACATGCTTGGGGGCACAGAGGGCCATCGCCTTCTCCCTTCTGTGTGGCTCCCTTCCGCACACTGGTGCCTGACTCTGGGAGGCACTGCAGGGCTGAAGTAAAGCCAAGGCCTCACCCGCAGGAGATGGGAAGGCGGCCCTGCTTGTATGTATGTTCGAGGCTCACCTGGCCAAGCTTCTTTAAGCAGCGCCCACCTCAGTAGCCCTGCTGCCAGTGACCCCTCAGGGCTGGGCTTTCCTTGTCCTGCCCAGGGAGCTCCTAGGGGCTTCTGAAGAGTAAAATGGAGCCTTTTCTAAGGCATATTTTCTTCCCAGAAAACAATCATATTCAGATTGAAAAAAAAAAAAAAAACAAGAGTTTTGTGGTGGTTTAGGAGGGTTTTGTGGTCGTTTAGGAGGGTATTCCTCAGAGGCCCTGACTCTGCCTCTAGCCCAGATTCCCCTTTCTGGCAGAGCCCAGCTAACTACCCACCGTATACACACCATCCCACCCCCTCGTGGGTTTGCCTCTGTGCTCTTTGGATGTCCCATCCAGGCCCAGCTTTGCCCTCACGTGCCCCACGGCCCGCCTGGTCATGAAGAGCTCTTTCTGATCATGACATTGCCTTCTGCCCCACAATGTACCCTGGCTGGGCCTACGGTGATTCCTCTGCTGGCTTGGCAGGCCCCTCCATTCCTAATCCCAAAGCAGGTCTTCAAAACCAGACCGTCTTGCTCTGTAACCTCTCTCCTCCTCCCCTGTGGAATCTCCCAGTGCTGGCCCAGGAGGAATGTAAGAAACAGTACGACTGACTTCCTAGGAACCTGTGTACCCTTTAAAGGCACCGAAGAGACATGCAGGGCTCCAGGGAGGGTTTATCATGGAAATGGTAGAATTGTCCTGTTTTTTTTAGATATTAGGGGAGTGAATGGCTCCTTAGCCTGGGCCTCCTCATGACTCCAGATCTCTGGCAACTGCTGGTCATTTTGTGGGTTGGGAACAGGGCATTTCCTTTATTTTTCCCATTTCTGCTCTTCTTTGGCCTCTGACCACTAAGTCTACAAAATCACACTCCTGAGCAGCTTTTATGTGTGCACAGCTGTGTGTGCCCTGCTAATTACCTGCAGAAAACGCTCCTGCGCGAGCATTTTGGCCTGCTGCTCTGCTGTATCTTTGGCTCTCTGTCTACTTTTGAGTAATTCTTGAGTCCCATATTCTTTTTTTAATTTCAATTTTTTAAATTTTTAATTATTATGGGTGTATAATATGTGTTTATATTTATAGGAAGTCCCGTATTCTTGCACTCACTGTTCTCACAGGTCCTCCTCTCCCCTCTACACCCTCTGCCCCTCCCTGTTAAGACCCAGGGGCCTGGCTGTGGGGACGCCCAAGTTCTGGTGGAGCCTGACTGGATGCTGAGACCAGCAGAAACAACAGGCGAAAGCCGAACACAGCGAGGACCGCAGGGCAGTGGGGCAAGGAGAGAAAGGGCCAGTCCTTCCAAGCCTCTCTGCCCCTGATCTACAAACAACAAAAACCACCCAAGTTAAAGAGCTGGCTTTGCACTTATTCTTTGCCTGATGATTGGAATGTTAATCACTCTGCCCAAGGATTTTACATGAAAAATGGGAAGAATAACATCCACCTTGTCAGATTGTTATGAGAGTTAGTGAGGATGCGTGTCAGGATGAGGATGAGGATGAGGGTCAGGTTTCTTTTGTCCTGAGGATTCCTTCTCTACTTTTCTCCAGTGCTTTCCCCAGAATTTAGTCTCCCGCAAAGAATAGGACAGTTGAATCTATTTATCCCCTGACCGTCACCCCAGCTTGACCCCGTGTCAGTTAAGGAGCAGGAAGCAAGAAGAGTTTGAGGAGCAGCGAGTGGCTGGACGGTGACTAATACTAAGAGCAGCCATTGGTTGAGGGCTATTCTTCATCCTCACCACCACCCCAATGCTAAAATGTTCAGGATGCTGAGGCTCTGTCAAGTGAGCAATTTGCCCCAAATCACACAGCCCAGCCTTAATTTGAACCCGTGTCTTTTTAAATTATATCCTGATGCATCCTAAGAAAATGAGGAGATTAGTTAAAAAGGGCTCGGAAGGTGACGGAGTGAGCATGGGGAGACAAGGGAATGTGGGTAAGATGGGAGCACGCAGGGAGAGTTTTAGAGAGGAGAGAGTCAGAGGGACAGGGCTCCAGAGCCGCAGGGGAGCAGGGAGGCTGGTGTGCGGGTGCAGCCCCCCACAGGTGGTTCGCGTGCACGCCCCGGCCCCCCAGCGCGGCTGCAGCAGGATTGCCCTGTAGATGCCACAGACCAGAGCTCTCAGTGCCTGATGCTATGGGCAGCTGAGTGGCCGTACAGAAGGAGCTGGCGACTCTTCTTTATTTCCTGGAGGAATCAGATTTGAATGCTGCTCAGTTATCTCTGCTCTCCTTTAAGTGATGAATCTAGCAAGAGCTGCTCCCGTATTTCCTGCTTTTCTTCCCATCCCCCTATTCAAGAACTATTCTGGCCACCCACAAGCTCTCCTGCCTAGAGCCAGAAAAGGAAAGAGCAGCCTTGTAATCAGCTGTCCACACCCAGCCTGGACCACTGCTCTCATCTGTCATCCTCAGCTCAAGCCAGCACACGCCCTTTGAGACCCAGCTTCGTGGTGGCCTCCCTGAATCCCCTGCTAACCCTAGGGCAGGGCTGTGTCTCGGCTGGGCTCCCACTGCACTCTGTCTGCACTGCAAGCACGCAGCTGCACTGTTTGTATTTGTTCTCACGTCTGTGTCCTCCCTGGCACTCTGAGCATCTTGAGGGCAGAGGCTGTGTTCCACATATGTCTGAACTCCCGGGACCCAGTACTGTTTCGGTCTCAGAGCACAAGTTCAGTGAGTGAGTATAGAAATGAGATTTACTGACCACCCACTTAGGGCCAGGTGCTGGGGACACAGGGATAGAGACCATGCCCTGATTTCAAGTTGCTGATGGTCCAATGAGAGAGATTTTCATTTGTTTGTTTGTTTGTTTATTTTTTGAGACAGAGTCTCACTTTGTTGCCCTGAGTAGAGTGCTGTGGCATCAGCCTAGCTCATGGCAACCTCAAACTCCTGGGCTCAAGCGATCCTCCTGCCTCAGCCTCCTGAGTATCTGGGACTACAGGCACCTGCCATGACACCTGGCTAATTTTTCTATTTTTAGTAGTGACAGGGTCTCACTCTTGCTCAGGCTGGTCGTGAACTCCTGACCTCAAGCAATCCTCCCACCTCAGACTCCCAGAGTGCTAGGATTATGGGCGTGAGCCACTGTGCCCAGCCTGAGAGAGATTTTTTAAAGTACATGGTAGATATATTAGACATACAGTGGATCCCTGGGCAGGAAGGTTTTGTTATCATTGTTTTTATCATCAGCGATGTCTTCCTAGCCCTTGAGAAGTCCTCCCGGATATTTTCAGAGGACTATAGCTCCTCCTCCTAGAGAAAGCACCACTGCTACTTCCTACCTAAGTTCTGGTGGTTCTGCAGCCCCTACTGCTTAAGGTACCCTGGAACACATGCCCACATACCTTCTAAACATAGTTCCTGACCTCCCAAACCCATCCCAGTCACTAGCCACTTAGGTGAGCCAGAGGCAAAACCATCCTCTTGCATGGCCAATAACTGCCCTCCTCTTTCCCTTAACCTGAAAGGGGCTCATGCCATCATCTCTGCAGTCCCTGGCTACAAACAAAACTTACCTGGGAGCAGAGGACTAAGGACAGCAGGAAGGAGGGCTGCAGGGTCCTCACTGTTAGGGCCTAGAGACCATAAGCAGCAAATAACCAGCCATTGGCTTCTGTATATGCTTGCTTGCTTGCTTAAGAGAGTGGAAAGTTTTCAGCTGACCCTTACTGACCCCGAACCTGCTATCTGGCCTTCGTTAGGGCACCTAAGAATGTAAGGAAGAAAACGGTGCCTTTCACACAGGCGTCCACGAGATAAAATAGTAGCCTGGGCCAGAGGGTCGGAGCGCCCCGGAGCACTGAGCCGCCCAGCAGTGCCTCTGTGTGGAAGGTGATATGGCTTGGATAATGAGATGTCAAATGTATATTGGCTAAGATTAATGTTGTTATACTTGCTTCAAAGTAAAGTTGCAGCTGTGACTTGTAACTCCTACGGAACTCATCTAAGGAAAGGGGAGAATTCCCAAAACCTCCCAGACCATGTCGGCCCAAGATAAGATTGCACCATGGTTAGGACTAACGCTTTTTTGCTTCTGTAACTGTGCTTATGCAAGCAATTAGATGATTTATCAGTGTGTGGTTTTTGTCTTTAAAAGAGCTGGCCTCTCCTGGCTCCAGGCTGCTCTCTGTGCAGCCGTCTGAGGCGGTGCAGAGGGTAGTCGCTGGCCAGCTAATAAAGACTCATAATTTGGCTCAGTTTCGGTCTTAAGTGGTCTTTTCTCGCACTTCGAACCATAACACTCACCAGGGAACCCCAGATCACAGCACAGAGGCATGGAGCCTAGAAAGAGCATCAAAGCATTGTCATGGCCCAGAACCCTGGGAAAGGGGAGGTGAAAGATGGCCCAGGGGCTGGCTCTGGCTGTAAGGGACCGCAGCATCATTCCTCTAGGGCCAATGATCTCAGCAGCCTAAAGCCATTGCTGGCACTGCCCGCCCCACTCAGTGTCCTCTGCTCTTTGTGGATATGACCTGTGGCAAGATGGAGGATGACCAAGTGAGTGGGTACTTCTACCCTTTCCATTAGTAATGGAGATGAACGAGGGAGAACTGAGGCAGAGAGTGAGCCGGAGCGAGAGCACTTTGGCCCTGAGACAGCTCTACCCTGAAAAGGCTGTGACAGGACACTGCTGCTCGGATTTACATCCTGGAGCTCCAGGCAGCCTGACGGGGATGGAGGACTTGGCCCCCAGGGCCCCAGCCTATGAATCTAGCCTTGATTTCAGAACTGACTGACCCTTTTCTAGAGGGTGGTGGCTTCCCACAGGGGCATCCCTCAGTGCTACTGCTGTACTGATCACAAGCCTAGCCCTGTCAGCTCTTTAGCCTGGGCCCTCGTTTCTCTCAATGCCCCTGATCTCTCCTGTGCCTCTGAGCATGGCCAGATCAGCCCTGAAGAATCAGGGGCTGATAACCCAGTCCCCCTCCGCCCTACCGCCCCATCCATGCCCCAGTGCTCCCAAAAGGGAACAGACAGGTAAAAAGGGGGACAGGATCAGGATATGGAGGGGAGAGGTCACATCTATGAGCAGCCTTTCTGGCCTTAGTGGAGTTTATGATCTAAAGCCGAGCTAACTTCTTGTCTGGTATCTGGGATGTATCTGCTTTGGGAGAAAAAGGAAGGAAAGGAGGTCAAACTCTTGCTGGAAGTCATAACTCTCCTCTTAAAAGCCTTCAAACATGTGTATATAAAGGTCTGCAGAAGAATTATTTTGAGACTGTGTCTCCATTACCTTTCAAAGAGACTGTTCTGAGCACAGAAGTAGTAGCTACCCGAGAGGCCAAAGAGATGCCATGAAGTGTCTCACTCTAGGGTGTGACACAGCAGTTGAATAAAATACTTGGAAAGAACTATTTGGGGTTAGAAAAGAGACTGAAACAAAATTAACCATCTCTCCCTACGCTACCCCTCTCTTCTACATGTGCAAGACATTCCAGGATCCTGGGACTATGAAGCAACAGCAGCTCTCTCTGTGTGTTTGTCAATCAGGCTGGAAAGAGAAAAGGGGAAGGAAGTGTCTAGAGAATGACTGGAGAAAGAACTGAAAGAACTTCATGAAGTAGAGCCTTGTTAAGGTTTCAGGCTGTGAAGTTAGAGGGGTGTGTGTTCAAATCCTGGTTGTGCCACCTATGAATTATGTGATGTTGGGAACATTATCTGACCTCTGTAAACTTCAATGTCCTCATTGGTAGAATGGATTATCTACTTTATAGAATGCCAGAGGGTCAGCTGAGATAATACACTTAAGACGGTCAGCACATGCCAGCAATGAGTATTTGTTATTATTATCTGAGACATTAAGCCTGCCCTAGACCTGATGTTATAAAAGGTGTATAGACAGAGAGCACTTAGGAAGAAGAGACGAGAGGGCATCAGTGGGTTTGCTAGAAAGCTCAACCAGGTGTGACAAGCTCTCTGGGGCAGTATGCCAGGAGTCGCTTCTTTCTCGGCCACCAATTCTGCTGTCACTACAAAAGCCTTCAGGAAGCAAGAAGAGTCTCCTCCATCACAAATTAACCCATATAAACCCTTCCGTAAAAAGGGTCTTCTAAAGATTGCTCCCGTCTCCAGCTAAAAGGAGAAGGTGTTATCCTATGCACTGGGTTGGATATGAAAGTGAGAGAACCTCCCTGGTAAGGGGCATAGAAGACCCTCTGTAGCTATGGATTCAACCAACCATGGATTGAAAATATTTTTTTAAATTGCATCTGTACTGAACATGTACAGATTTTTCTCTTGTCATTATTCCCTAAACAATACAGAGTAACTATGACATAGAAGGCAGAAGGAAGAGTTCCTATGGAAGAGAAGATCAATGACAGAAAGATGGAAGGAGAGCTTTGGTCTGGAGTTCGTAGCCTCTGGGTGAGGTGGTGCTCAGCTGTGTTACTGGGAAAGGTCAGAGGGATCTGGGACTTTGCCTGGTTTCCTTCCTCTTCCCTCTCAAAACTTGCTTTGATGACAATTGTTGACACTAAAGTCAAAACCTAAGATAATGTGTTATTGCCCTCAGGCTACTTGCATGTGAACTCCTTCGTGTTTTGTTTTGTTTTCTTGCAAATTGGTCAACTGTTAAAGAAAGATTAAGGTAGCAAGTGGAAAAAGTATTTGAGGGCAGAGGGTATTTTCTCACTGAATGAGACCCTGTGGGCAATAGAGTGTGTGTGACCCAAGACTAAAGGAAGGTAGACCCAGAGGACTAAAATCAAGGGAGGCACCTCTATGGCCTCCTCCAGGGCTATAAAGAGGGGAGATAGTGAGATGGCCCTTGGGGAAAACTGAGGAACTCCCGGCACTCTTCTTCCCCCTCCATACTTACAGCTTCTCCTCTCTTAACCTAGTACATTCTCTCTTTCATTGTGCTTCTTATCCAGTTTTCTATCCAGAGGCTTTGAAGTTACCTTGAAAATACGGTCATCACTCAGTATCCTGTGAGGGTTAGTTCCAGAACCCCTCCACAGATACCAAAATCCACAGATGCTCAAGTCCCTGATATAAAATGGTGTACTATTTGCATATAACTTACACAATCCTCCCCTTTACTTAAAATCATCTCTAGATTATTTATAATACCTAATACAATTTAAATGGTATGTAAATAGTTGTTATACTATATTGTTTAGGGAATAATGATGAGAAAAATCTGTGCACGTTCAGGACAGATGCAATTTAAAAATATATTTTCAATCCATGGTTGGTTGAATCCACAGATACAGAGGACTGACTGTATTTTTGGAAGCTTATTAGGCTTCAGAACATTTTCTCTGCCCACTAGTGAGCATCAGTCTGATGTTTTCAGTGCTTCGACACTCTGTACAGTGCCCACCTCCACCGTTCTCACCCCTAAGCTCAGAGAACAGGTGTCTGCCTGCAACAAACACAGACCGGGCCTCTTCAGACTCAGGCCTGCAGAGCAGCCCTGTGTGAGACAGAAATAAAGGAGAAACAGAGCCTGCTAGATTAATTGGGGTTTCCCACCTAATTAATGAACACTATGGGCAGCCTAGAGAAGAGAAGTAGGGAATTAAAAGAAAAATAATAAGAGGGAAAAAAATCTCCACCTTGTATTAACATAACACCTTATATTTTCCACATTTCTTTTATATTTTGTTTTCATGTCTGTCTTAGTTGCTTAAGACTGCTATAAGAAAATACCACAAACTGGGTGTCTTAAAACAACAGAAATTTATTGTTTCATATTTCTACAGGCTAGAAGTCCAAGATCAAGGTGTCAGTGGGTCCATGCTCCCTCTGCAGGCTCCAGGAAAGAATGCTTCCTCCCTTCCTCCTAGCTTCCGGTGGCTCCCAGCAATCTTTAGCATTTCTCAGCTTGTGACCGCATCAGTCTAATCTCTGATTCTGTTATCACATGGCCTCTTCCCTGTGTGTATCTCTGTGTGTTCTTACCTCTTCTTATAAGATCACCAGTCATTGGATTTAGGGCTTACTCTAATCCAATATGACTTCACCTTAACTGATTATACATGCAAAGACTCTATTTCCAAATAAGGTCACATTCTGACGTTCGGAATAGTCATACATTTTGAGGAACACTATTCAACCCAATATTACTCCCAGAGCTCTTGTCCTCTAAGTAGCCCCTCGTAGGCTTAGTATTCATCTATGATCACAAGAGTTCATCTACCTTTCGCCTACCTTCTCCCAGCTCTGCTTCCAGCGGCTCAATGGTAGAAACTTCCTCCCCATCCTTGAGGATCCTATTCCAATATACTTACTAAAAATTGTGTCTTTTAAGTTAGGTTCTCCCAAAAGCACACCTGAAACAAAAATTTAACTACAAGTATTTGATTTGGAAGGAGATCCCAGGAAGCACCAATATGGAAGTGAGGAGCAGGGACGGACAGGAAATCAACAAAGATTTGCTGTAGGAAACTGGGGCTCACTTCCACCGGGCCCCTCTGGGAGACTGTGCAGAAAAATCTCAGAATTATTCCAGCAAAGGAGTGAGGAAGTTGAGATGTTTATCCCCCAACTCCCAGCTGTCATTAGTCAAAGACATCTCTTGGAGCATTGACTCCCCTGCACTTCGACCTGGCACTATGCACAGACCAAACATCCTCCTTCAGCCAAAGAAACTCACGAGACAAAGAGAGTCGCAGATGCTTCCGGTAAGCAGCCAGTGACTTATTCAGGAATGGTGAATGTCAAGAGGATTTGGACACAGGCACGGACAATATCTGCCACGACTAGGAAGACACAGTCCTCCCTAGGGCTTACCAGATTTCCTTTATATAGTAGGTGCTCAATAAATATTTGTTGGATTGAATTAACATAGGTCATTTGAATAAAGGAATAAAGAACAAAGATGTGGTCATTTAACAAAGATTTATTAAGCATTTACCACATTCCATGCATGATGCTAGACCTTAAAGATGCTAGCCCTGTGTAATTTTGAGTTTGGTACAGAATTATTACCCTTAACGACCAAACAACCAATCCTGGCCTTCACCCATTACACCATTACAATCAGTCAACAACCCTAAGGTCTCCCCAAGAACTTACCTTGGCTGAATTAGAAAATTCAAGCCTCTGTGTGATTCTGATGGTGAAAACTCTGCAGTACTTGGGGATGAGATTATCCTCCTATGCACCCTCATTAAGCTCTTGCTCTTCCCAGTTTTCAGATTCACAGAGCAGAAAAGTCCTTTATTGGGTCATCTGGACCAGCTGTGACAAACAATCCCCAAATGTTTACTGGCCACTTTCCTAGACTTTCACCAGTTTAGGAATTTAACTTGGAGAATCTGAGCCTAACCAATGAATAGATACAAAAGAAAATGTTGGTACTCGTGACATTGGGACCTTTTCCATCCATCCTCCCTGTACTCCAAAACATCCCAGACCAGTGGGACTTAATACTCCTTTTCATGAGATGTCCCATTGCAGAAACTCTCCCCCTTAACCTTGGTTCTGCCCAGAACAAATTATTCTCGAGGTCTCAGAAATACATTTTCTTTCTTCCTGTTGTTATTCTAGAGTGAACCAAGCTCACAGTGCAGACAATTTCAGAAACACCCCCCTCCCGATAGCAGAGCAGTCTAGCAGGCAACGTTCCCCAAGGGCAGGCTCGTCAGAGACCACAGCAGACTCCAGGGCAGTGGCTCCTGTCTCATGTCACACTCCTGCTCTGTCCCTGCATACCGAGGAGCTCCCTGTCTCCCTGACTTGCTCAGTCCCTTGATGTGTGCTTTTAATATTCATCTCCTTCTCTCTCTTGATGTGAATTAAAAGAGCAACTTGCAAGGCAAACAAGAGGAAAATAACAGATTGCCGCTGCTCATTAAAGCTTCAGCTCAATAGAGTCTGATAAGAGCTACAAGACTGACTCTCCCTCCCAACAGAGGATGGGTGAGTTGGGGGAACAATAATTACAATACCTTAGATCTGCTCTGAGCTCAAGGGATTTTACAGATGGAAATGCATTTTTCTTCCTGAATCTTTACTGTCAGGTAGAACTCCAGAGTCTAGGCTGTCTCTCTTATTATCCTGACACATAATCTTAGAAAAGTCACTTCACCTTTCTGGATTTCATTTAGTTTCCATTTAGTTTCCCTACCTGAAAATGGAAAAAAGATTAATAGCCTCGTAAGTGGTCTGTAAAACTAAATAAATGAATAAATATGAAAGCACTTTAGAAGAAATATCTTCTCTCTCTCTCTCTCCCCACCCCCCTTCCTTCCCATCAGTATTGAAACATGCTTAAATAACTTCTTGAAATCTTTTCACAATAAAGTCCTCCTCCAGTCATTAGGTCCCACTTTAGCTACCACACTATTTCTTTTCTCCCCTCTGAAGTCAAGCCTCATGAAATGTTGTCTATATTTGTCACCTTCGTTTCCTCACCTTCCACTCCCACTCCTCCACCCACTGCAATCTGGCTTCTACCCCATCGCTCCCCTGAAACTGTTCTACTGTGACCACCAATGACCCTGTTGCTAAATCTGATTAATACAATTTTAGTTATTATCTAACTTTAGCTTTTTTTTTTTCAGCTGGTGATTCTTTTCTTCTGTACTTAAACAATTCTCTTCCCTTGGTATCCAAACATCACTATCTTTAGGTTTTATTTCTACCCCTCTGGCTAATCTTTCTTAGGCAAATTCCTTTGTTTCTCTTTAAATGTCAGTGTTTCCAGACCCTTTTCTCATCACTGATTCCTCTGGGGATCCGATTCTTTCCCAAAAGGTAACTTCTGTCTGTATAACGCCCAAGTCTGTACCTCCAGCTCAAGTCTGTCTCCAGAGGTTCAGAGCCCCATACCCAGCTGCTTACCGGATGCCTCCCAGATCCCTCAGCGTCAGCATCATCTTCTCCCACTTCCGTGTTTTCCTCCCCTGTTCCTGCTCCAGAGAATGGCACTGCTATGAATACTTTTCCCAAGCTAGAGGCCTGAGGATGGTTTTTTATTTCTCTTCCTAGCCCCATATAGTCAACCAATACCCAACTCCAGCCCATTCTTCTTCCAACCTGCCACCTTCTTGCCCCCACCATGTCATCCTCCCTCCTTTAGTCACCGTTTCTCTTCCTATTCCTTTACCTCAATGGATGCAACATGCCAACTGGCCTTCCCGCCTCAGCCTTTCCACCTCTCAATCCACACTGCTTCCAGAGCTGTCTTTCTAAAGTGCAAACCTGATAATGATATCTCTCTTTCCAAAGAATTCAAAGGCTCCCCTGATGGCCAGGATAAAGTTCGAACTCCCGAGCATGGTACCCAAGGCCCTTCTCATTGTCCTGTGTCTGCACTTTGCCCCTGGAACCCCATGCTCCATGCACTCTGCACCTACAGTCCCCACATAGAACGTACATGTGCACTTTCCCCTCTGAGCCATCGCACATGTTCCTTCTCCTTCCAGGAATACGTTTTCCTTTACCCCTTATTTCCATGGTCTGACAAACTGCTACCTGTCCTTCAAGACTCAGTGTAGGTGTCATCTTTTCTGGGAATTCTTTACAGTTGAGTTTGGGTTTCCCTTGAATGCTCCTCAGCACCCTGTGGGTCTCTCGTCATGGCAGTAATCACATGGTGTTATGGTCACCTATTTTCTTGTGTGTCCCTCACCAGACTGACAACCCACTGAGGGCAGTGACTATATCCTTGTCTTTAGTACCAAGTCCAATACCTGGTAGGAAATAGGTCCTAATAAACACTCAAATGGTGAATGTATGATATGCTGACAGTTAATTATCACTACATATTAATAATAAATAAGACTCGGTTTTCCTATTTGGATGAAAGAAAGGTTATGGCATCAGAAAGTTAAAAAGCATATCCGGCAAAACCCCACTCTGCTGAATCTAGTAGACATCAATGGTTATTTTCACAGTTACAGAGCACAGGCTTGCTTAATTTTTCTAATCTAAAGCCCACATTGTTCTCTTAATATGCTATTTCCACCCCCCCCAAGCAAAAAAAAAAAATTAATATCTGCATTGAATTGAAAAGCTAATGGAGAGATGTTCATACTAGCTATGGGTAAGATGATTGGACTTGTTAATACTCTTTTTGCTTATCTTTATATTTTTATATTGAACATGTATTATTTTTAATAAGAAGAAACAGCAAAAGCAACTTCATTTTGAAGTTACTTTTGGAGTAGAACTGATAAACATAAGCTGAGTGATGATACTTTTAAGAGGAGATTACAATTAGGGACATGGAGAGAACAGTGTGACACAGGGGAAATTTTAATTTAATTCAACCCGCAGGCATTGATCTCCTGCCAGTCACAAGATGTTGCTCTAGGTGCTTCAGGGAATACAGGTCTCAGTAAGGCATGGTTCCCAACCCCAGCAGGGGACGAAAGTGTTAGGGGGAGCTTTTATTGAGGGCTAGCTCATGCCAGACAGCATGCTAGGAGCTTTGCCTGTGCTATTTCTTATAATCCTCACAACAGTCCTATGGGGTAGGTATCACAACCCTGTTTGTGTAGATGGGGAAATCAAGGCACAGAGAAGGTTATTGACAAGGCCCAAATCACAGTTAATAAACCAGGATCTAAACCTAGGTATATCTGACTTCATCCTCTCAGCACCACACAAAACTGGCTTTGGTAAGTATCTCTTGAACAAGGTGTGAGCACAATAGGTCTTCTATCAGTGGTTCAGCGGAGGCTTTCCGGAAGCCTCAGGTGGGCTAGCCTTCATAAAGGGGATGTGTAGATGGGAGAAAGGTCACAAGATGAGCCTCAGGGAAAGGCAGAGTCCTTTGGGAATATTATGCCAACAGCACAGGAGAGACGCCAAAGGCAGCCCCAGCCTGATGGGGTCCAGGAGTCAAGTGTGTAGATCTCCCGAGCCTGATACGGGGAGGTGGAAGCAGAGCAGGGGGCGTGCGAACGCTGGAAACCGGCAGTTAGCAGGCTGGGAAGGGGGCTGGCACAGGAGCCAGAGCAGGCACCCACGAGCTTGGTTGCTGATGGAGGACAAGGCGGGACAAGCAGGAAGCAGCACAGGCGCAGGCAGTGATGTGCTGTGGTTAGGGGGTCTGGGAGGTCTGTGTTTGTACCAGCCTGTGTTCGCTGCTTCTGAGGGCCAGTGCTCGGAGCCTGGCATCTGACAGAAGAACATTCCAGTCAGACGGAAGAGTATGAGCAGAGCATATTACAACGTGAAGCAGTCCATGGTTTGTTAACAAAAGCAGAGATATTGGATGTGGTGGGGTGTTCAAGAGCTATCGGAGGAAAGACCACAGTTTTCTGGGAGTTGTCATTTTCTTAACTCCCCACTCATGGCCACTGCCACCAGTGTCAGGAGGATGGTGAGTATGTAGGAGTGGTGGCCAAGACTTGTGTTCATCAGTTCACTAGTGATTGCTGCTCCCTGTGGTTCCAGGACTATTTTTGACCCCGGTCATACAAACATAGGCAACCATCCCACCCAGGGCTAGCTACATAATTTGCAGGGCCAACAGCAAAATGAAAATGTGGAGCCTCTTGTTCTTAGAAAAAGTGCCACTAAAGGTTATTAAAATATAAAACTTTTCCTTTCTTCTGCAGTCTCTCTTTCGACTAGTCATGGTGGTTTTTTTTTTGTTTGATATTTAATGTCATTTTAAGTAAAGAAAAATTTAAATTTTAATTATTAGCATGAACTTTACTGTTCTTCTTATATTGTGTAATGTCAGTTGTAAATGAAAATATAAGTGCGTTTAAATCATATGTGGAATTATTGAAATTGCACAGACCCTATTTCCTAGCTCTCGCATGCATACACGTTTCATTCTTACCAGAGCAGTAGGAGCACTGCACAAAACTAACCCAACCGATTTCGTTTTACCTCTTGGTAATGGGCATGTTCATCAACACTTTCTACCTTCAGCTTACTGATGAGTAAGGAAGGACTGAAGGCCCTGTCCTTCTTCCCCTTTCCTTCTGGGTCCTCGTTTTCAGCAGAAGTGGTTGGTTAATACAGGGAAACAATGAGTAAGAAAAGAAATGATGGCGCCCCTTGCCCACTCATGCTTCTCAGAGAGCTATTGCTTTCTCTCTGCGTGAGTCAAGTCCTGGTTTGAATGGAAAGCATGGCCACCTGTGCTGTCAGCACCCGCGAGTACTCAATCGCATACGTAACACGCTTAACCTCACACTCGCTTTGAGTCTTGTGGAACTCCCACACACACTGCTCCACCAGAATTCTGTGTTCACGGGACATCGTAAATGCCATATGCAAATGGGGCAGCAAGAAACAACTGCATGCGTCTGTCTGTTCCAGTCCAGTCTCTCCTTGCTCCTGGACCCTTCCTTCTTTCTTGAGCACATTGTTGGCGCTCAGTCTCTGGCTTTTCTTCTTTCAGTACACGAGTCTCGCCCTTCAAGCACAGGGGCTCATTCCAACATCCCTCTCTAAGAAGCAAGCTCCCTGCTTGGCTCTCGATTCCTAATTTGGGCATTTCCCAGAGTCGGGAGAGAGGTTCTCTCCTCAACATCTGCCTCACAGGACCCAGCAGCTGAGTCAACCTTCCCCTCACCTCAGACGCCGCCACCTCCCAGTCAGGGCAGGAGAACTCAGGCATCAGAGCTCAGTATTCGGTCGGAACACACACACACACACACACACACACACACACACACACACCCCTATACACCCCCATACACAGCTCACCCTTTCACACACATGCACAATCACACCTTGCACACACACATCACACACACACACGTACCACATACCACATTCCCCCCAACACACATACACCACACACACACACTACATCCTCCACACACACACATCACACACACCACAACCTACACACACACATACACACCCCATTTGATTATCCTTCCATCTTTATCACTTTACTGAAACTACACTTTTAAAGATCATACTGCAAATCCAACAGTTGTCTATATCCTATTTCCTTGATCCCTTTGGGGCAGTTGCTACTATTGGCTAGTCTTTCATTTCCTCAAAATCCTCTCCTTTGGCTTCCATTACACTTTTCTTGTTCTCCCACTTCTATAAGTGCATTTTTGAGTGTACCTTCTCTCCTCTGCTCCTGGCTGTAGGTTTCCCTGGAGACTCAGGCCTTAGCAATCAGCTCTCTTCCCATTTTCTCAATTCACATCCCCCTCAGTCCTTGGCTGATGGCCCCCAGATCTGTATCTTACAGATTGTAAGGAAGGACTGAAGGCCCTGTCCTTCTTCCCCTTTCCTTCTGGGTCCTCGTTTTTAGCAGAAGTGGTTGGTTAATACAGGGAAACAATGAGTAAGAAAAGAAATGATGGCGCCCCTTGCCATCAGTTCTGAAATCAGTTGATTAGCACCAACCTCAAGCCACGGTCCCTCTCTGGGTCTCTGTTTCCTAATCTGTGAAGTGAGAAGTTTGGACTGAATGGTCTCATGCTATACTCCCAACTTAAACTGTGTCTTTTCTCACAAACTGACTCCCTTCTGATTCCCCTAATCTCACTGAAATCTCAAACTGAAAACACCAATATTCATTTCAGTTCACTTTCATGGCTCTTAGTATCCAAGAAAATTAATCTGGGAGGGATGACTACTTTTTCATTAGGATCTGAGCCCACAGCCGTTGAACTTGGGTCCTTGGTGAATTTTTTACTCATTTGTCTCTTCAGAATAAAGAGCATGTAATAACTGAAAGAAATCTCAGGTCACAACACACATCCTAGTAGGCAGATTACAGGTCTGTAGCTTAATCATTCCTTCTTGACTACAGCTTAAACAGTAAGTCTATGTTTATACATTTGTTTGTTACCATGCTTATTTGTTTGTTCTCCAAGGATTAGCTGATTTACTCAGGCCCAGTCTTCAAAAGACTTAATTCTTCCCTGATGACTGGCACACTTCAGCCCAATAGGTCCTTTCTGTAGCCACCTCTCCCTCCACCCAGTAATTCTCTAGCTTTCTCCCCTAAAACGCCTCAGTGAGTCTGTTTTATGGAACCTTTGTGTGTTCCACTACATTTTCCTAAATCTGAATTCAATCACCCTCTTTTTATCCACCAGAATCTATAGCAACTGAAATAGTTTTCCTGGTCTTTGGAGTTGTTAACAGATTAAAAAACCACCCAGATCATATAACCAATGAGGAGATAGCTCAGTTTTTACTTTTTTAATGTTTTATTTTTAATTATTATGGGCACATGATAGTTGTATGTATTTATAGGGTACATGTGATGTTTTGATACAAGCATACAATGTATATTAATCAAATCAGAGTAATTGGGGTATCCGCCACCTCAAGCATTTATCATTTCTTTGTCTTATCATTTCTTTGTCTTATCATTTCTTTGTCCAATTCTATTCTTTTAGTTATTTTAACATATACCCTCACTTACTGTTGACTACAGTTACTTTGTTGTGCTATCAAACATTGTTCATTCTATCTAATTACCTGACTATATTTTTGCACCCATTAGCCATCCCCATTTTATCCATCCCCCACTACCTTTCCCAGCCTCTAATAACTATCATTCTTCTCTCTGTCTCAATGAGATCAATTGTTTTAATATTTATCTCTCACATATGAGTAAGAACATGAGATTTGTCTTCCTGTGCTTGGCTTATTTCACTTAACATAATGTTCTCCAGTTCCATCCATGTTGTGGCAAATGATGGGATTTCATTCTTTTTTATAATTGAATAATATTCCATTGTGTATCGTGTGCCACATTTTCTTTATCCATTCATCCGTGATGGACACTTAGGCGGATTCCAAACCTTGGCTGTTGTGAATCATGCTGCAATAAACATGGGAGTACACATATCTTTTCTATATACTGAGTTCCTCTCTTTTGGATATATATCTAGCAGTGGGATTGCTGGGTCATATAAAAGTTCTATTTTTAGCTTTTTGAGGACCTCCATACTCTTCTCCATAGTGGTTGCACTAATTTACATTCTCACCAACAGTGTACAAGGGTTCTCCTTTCTCCACATCCTCTCTAGCATTTGTTACTGCCTTTCTGATAAAAGCTGTTTTAACTGTGGTGAGATGATATCTCACTGTAGTTTTCATTTGCATTTCTCTGATGACTAATGATGTTGAACATTTTTTCATATACCTGTTGGCCATTTGTATGTCTTCTTTTGAGAAATATCTGGTCAGATATTTTGCCCATTTTTTAAATCAGATTTTTTTTTCTATTGAGTTGTTTGAGCTCCTTACATATTCTAGTTAGTAATCCCTTGCCAGATGGGTAGTTTACAAATACTTTCTCCCATTCTGTGGACTGTCCCTTCACTTTGTTGATTGTTTCCTTCGCTGCACAGAAGCTTTTTAGCTTGATGTGATCCCATTTGTCGAATTTTGCTTTGGTTGCCTGTGCTTTTGAGGTATTACTCGAGAAATCACTGCCCAGACCAATGTTCTGAAGTGTTTCACCAATGTTTCTTTTAGTAGTTTCACAGTTTCAAGTCTTACATTTAAGATTTTAATCCATTTTGGTTTGATTTTTGCATATGGCAAGAAATAGGGGTCTAGTTTCATTCTTCGCCATATGGATATCCAGTTTTCCCAGGCCCATTTATTGAAGGGGCTCTCCTTTTCCCCAATGTATATTCTTGGCACCTTTGTCAAAAAAGAGTTCACTATAGATGTGTGAATTTATTTCTGGGTTCTCTACTCTGTTCCATTGGTCTATGTGTCTGTTTTTATGCCAGTACCATGCCATTTTGGTTACGACAGCTCTGTAGTATAATTTGAAGTCATTATGCCTCCTGTTGCTCAGGATGGCTTTGGCTATTCTGGGTCTTTTGTGGTTCCATAAAAATTTTAGAATTATTTTTTCTATTTCTGTGAAGAAGGTTGCTGGTAATTTGATGGGGATTGCATTGATTCTGAAGATTGCTTTGAGGAGTATGGACATTTTAGCAATATTGACTCTTCCAATCTGTGAGTATAGGATATTTTTCCATTTTTTGTGTGTCCTCTTCAATCTCTTTCATCAATGTTTCATAGTTTTAATTATAGAGATCTTTCACTTCTTTGTTTAAGTTTATTCCTAGGTATTTTATTTTATTTGTAGCTATTGTAAATGCGATTACTTTCTTGGTTTCTTTTTCAGATTATTCGCTGTTGGCATATAAAAATGCTACTGATTTTTGATTTTGAATCCTGCAACTTTACTGAATTTGTTTATACATTCTAACGTTTTTTTAGTGGAGCCTTTAGGTTTCTCTAGATATAAGATCATATCATCTGAAAACAAGGATACTTTGACTTCTTCCTTTCCAATTTGGATACCATTTATTTCTTTCTCATGTCTGACTGTTCTAGCTAGAACTTCCAGTACTGTGTTGAATGATAGTGGTGAAAGTGGGCATCCTTGTTTTTTTCAATATCTTGGAGGAAAGGCTTTCAGTTTTTTCCATTCAGTATGATATGAGCTCTGGGTCTGTCAAATGTGGCTTTTATTGTGTTGAGATAAGTTCTTCCTATACCTAGTTTTTTGAGAATTTTTATCATGAAGGGGTATTGAATTTTATGAAATGCTTTTTCAGCATCAGTTGAAATGATCATATGGTTTTTGTCCTTCATTCTGTTGATATAATGTATCACATTGATTTATTTGCATATGTTGACCATCTTTGCATCCCTGAGATGAATCCTGCTCGATCAAGATAAATAATTGTTTTAATGTATTGTTGAATTAGTTTTGCTAATGTTTTATTGAGGATCTTTGCATCTATATTCATCAGAGATACTGCCCCTTAGTTTTCTTTTCTGTTGTGTCTTTGTCTGGTTTTGGTATCAGGGTGATATTGGCCTTATAGAATGAGTTTGGGAGTATTTCCTTCTCCTCAATTGTTTGGAAATGTTTGAGTAGGATTGGTATTAGTTCTTCTTCGAATGTTTGGTAGAATTCAGCAGAGAAGCCATGGGGTCCTAGGCTTTTCTTTGATGGGAGACTTTTTATTACTATTTCCATCTCATTAGTTATTGGTCTATTCAGGTTTTGGATTTCTTCCTGGTTCAACCTTACTAGGTTGTATACGTCTAGGAATTTATCCATTTCTTTTGTGTTTTCCAATTTATTGGCATATAATTGCTTGGAGTAGTATCTAGTGATCCTTTTTCTTATTTAGTCTGGCTAAAGGTTGGTCAATTTTATTTATTTTTGCAAAAAAACAACTTTTTGTTTTGTTGAACTTTTGTATTAGTTTTTCTTTTTTTTTTGGTGTTTCAATTTCATTTATTTCTGCTCTGATTGTTGTTGTTGTAGTTGTTTGTTTTTTGTTTTTTTAAGACACAGTCTCTCTCAGTCACCCAGGCTAGAGTGCAGTGGTGTCATCATAGCTCACTCCAACCTCAAACTCCTGGGCTCAAGCAATCCTCCTGCCTCAGCTTCCTGTGTAGCTGGGACAACAGGTGCACCACCATGCCTGGCTAATTTTTCTATTTTTTGTAAGGATGGGGTCTTGCTCTTGCCCGGGCTGGTCTCAAACTCCTGACCTCAAGCAATCCTCCTGCCTTGGCCTCCCAAAGTACTAGGATTATAGGTGTGAGCCACCACCCACACCCAGTCTGCTCTGATCTTTATTATTTCTTTTCTTCTACTAATTTGGGTTTGGTTTGCTCTTGTTTTTCTAGTTCTTTAAGATCCATCATTAGATTGGTGTTTTCTATTTTTATTTGATGTAGACACTTAATTGCTATAAACTTTCCTCTTAGTACTGCTTTTCCAGATTTTCATTTCATAACCACAAAACCTTTTTTTTTTTTTAACCTAGAGAAGAAGGAGAGAGAATGTTTGGCATTCAGTTTTAAATTGGGAAGGAATTTTTTAAAAATTTTTTTGAGATCATAGTCAGATAGGTTCAAGTGATGAGTCATCAAGGGCTCATTAATTCTCTCAACCCTTTTCTTTCATCCTCTGTATCCAGTCACCCAGCCCTGCATGGTGACCCTCCCTTCAAACTGTCTCTCATATACCTGTTTCTTTCCATTCCCAGGGCATCCCATATGGATCATTTTCATAGTCCCTTGACTTGTCTCCTGTCTCTGGTCTCTTCTCTGACCCACCCCGCAGGTCTCTTCCAGGCAATCTTCCTCAGAGGTTACTCACCTGATATCCCACCACCACTCCAGTGTTCTCAGTGGTGACTACTCAGCTGTCCAGGACTGAGTCCACTCTCTACCACTAGCCCTAAGGACAAAGTGAAGTGGTAGGAAAAGCATGAGTTTAGAATCAGACAAATGAAGTGTCAATTCTAGCACTACTCCTTGCTAGTTATGTGACTTTGGAACACTTCACCTCTTGGAGTCTTAGTTTTCTGTTAAATAGAAATAATGATATACAACCTCCAGGATTTGGGGGATGATTAAATGGGATAATATATGTGAAACGTGTATAGACTTCAGAGTGCTTCTAAAGTATCTACTTGGAGTTCTGCCAGTGTAAGCTCTCCCTGTTGTCTGCCCTTTCCAAGCTCTCTTCCTGACACTGAACAGGGTCTGCCTCATGTGGCTCTTAAAATGGTTCATATAGGTCCACGTCATCTCTGCAGCCAGCATGGTGCCTTTCGAAAGTTGGACCATGATTTATACTTCTTTGAAATCCCTGTTGGATCATACACTACAAGCTCAGCAAATATTCACATAATCAAAACAAAGGCTACAGTTGTGGTATCATCGTATTGGGGCCCGAGGGTATGTTTGTGGAGCTCCCCCTTTGGGAAGTATATTTCTGAGGTTGATGTTAGGATGCGTTTCCACTTCCTACATGCTTGTTGTCCATCCCTAGCAGCAGAGGCTGTGTATTGAGCCGTGAGGGGGGAACATGAGCATGGGATGAAACACTAGTTTTTATGTGCTCTGTTGTCTTTTGCCAGATTTCAGGTCCCTTTCCTGATTGAGTGCTCCCAAAATGAGCAGCATCTCTTTCTCCTCCTTCCTGTCAGTACCTCATCAACACCCAGGAAGCACTTTGACAGGTGTGCATTATTTGGGTCTGCACTATATAATGGGATCCTTGAGGTAATTATGAATCCCCTCCTATTTATGACCTACATGCCTCTCTTTCAAAAGGGGGTGTGGATGGTGGGAAGACACTGACTACTCATCGGGGGAACACCAGATGGCTGGCTTGGAGTCTGTTCCTGCTTAGTTATTGTGATAAGTCACTGTGTAAGAAGGAAGGTCCAATCAGGAAAACAGCATCCATGGAACGGAGTCCAACAGAGACAACTTAAAGACAAGAGTCAGTATCACAGGTCATAGGAGAGCTAAAAGAACAAAGGGGAGGGTGAAGCAGCCCCAAGATCAGCAACTCCAGGAAGTGCTCCCACCCCTAGGATGGGAGACAGAAGGAAGGGTGGTGTTTCCTTAGCCCTGGATATGGCTGCCTGTGGGAGCTGGAGCTAAGGCAGAAGCTGCCTGGTGTGGGCTGGGGCCACAGAAGCGATACAGACTCTCCTTAAGATAACTTCCCAATTCTCTCCCTGGCTTTCCCTATTCTCTTGCTCTCCAATCTTCCACCAGTGCCTCTCATTCAACCAGAAACCAGTAGGCAAGAGAGCCTGGGAAATATGTTCAGGGCTTGACGCTGTGACACACAGAAAAGCAGGGGAAGGGTGCTGAAAGATAAATACCAATGACTTGCACAGCAGAGCTTGACCACCACCACCCCCTGCATTACCTCCACCAGCCCTACAAGCCACACCAATGAAGAAGCTAACTTTAAAAAATGCTTTTTGCAATGAACTTGTTAAAACCAAGTCTGCTAGCTCCTCCCAAAGTATCATCCTTAAGATCCTCCAGAGAAATTCTTGAGCTGGTGCTGTCCGTACTGTCTCCAGCCTCACTCTACTGGCCTATTAAATAAGGAGGCTGGAGAGGCCTCACGACTCTGTGATTTGACCTCCTCCCCAGACTTTTGCTGGCTCAGCTGTCATAGCCTGGCTCTGAAAAAGCCTCAAACTCAATTGCCATGTGAAGCTGGACGTGGCCAGTCAATCGTCTTTTCATGTGACTCTTGAAGGTCACAGGAGTTGGAGGTTTTCAATTACAAGCAGGCTGGGTTTGAGCAACAGGGGAGCTGCCAGGAAATGACAAGTGGTTGGCACAGTCTTTCCAGCTGGGGCACATCCCAGCCATAGTGATGAATGTGCTTAGCCTCTCTGGTTGGCACCAACCTGTCAGCCCTTGATAAAGAGCTCACCCAACATTTTGCTAACATGAACAGGATAAACAGGACAGGATTTCAATTCCATTTAAAACACACGTCTGGGAGCAGTCTGAACAGACGAGGTGAGAAGGGAGGCTCTGAAGGACACAAGTGGCCTATGTGTCCTTCCTGCTGTCTCATCTGAGATTTTCCTACTGATCACTCAATTTCCCTAATCAGTCCTGTTTATCTCGGCTAGCAGGAACTCCATAGGGAATGAATGACAGGGAGAAGACTGATGAATTTACTGTCCTCAAACCCAGAACAGACACTAGGGGGTACTTCCACTGGAAACAGATTGTAGCAGCCTCGAAATCCATTTGTAGAGGTTTTGGGTGTGTTTCTGAGAACAGAGGAGCCATCAAGTGCTTTTGAACAGGAGAGACACGTGATAATGGTAGTATTTCAGGAAGAGAAACTCAGTGGCACTTTGTTACTGGCTAAACTGTACATGGTGGAGGTGGAGAGGGTAGAAGCTAAGGACCCTTAGGAAGGCATTTTAGAAGTCCAGCCATATGGTGAGGAAGCACATGCCAGGATATGGACAGAGGAGGGATGTCTGATGTGAGGAGATGGGTGGTTTAGACTGATAGTGAGGTATCTTGGTGGATGTTCACACCAGGCATTGGACCTAGGGTAAGATGTCCATACAAAAGCAAAAGATGTCCTGGTCTTAGAAGGGACAGCTGATGTTATAAGCTTCTTAATGAAGGGGTAATAGGGATAAAATATTAACCTGGCCCAGTACTCAGGCAAGGGGAATAGAAAGTATCCCACACGTTGTGGTTCCCGCATTGATAACTTCACATTCCAAAAGACCTCTAGAGATCATTTTTTATCCTCCAATCTCTTCCCTTTGGCCTGTCACCTCAAGATTTGAGCCACACCAATGCTTGGGACTGGCATCATTGTTTCAGGGGGAGAGACGCTGGGCAGAGTGAGATATTCCATTTGCTCCTCTCAGGATTAAAAAAGGGATTCTCCTTGGAGTGATCCACATAGTTGGTCAGGTGATTGAAGGAAATTGAAGAGCCAGCTTCCCAAGAAGCTTCCAAGTAGAATGAACACCAGTGAGAGCGACTTGACCTCACAGCGTTCTCGCTGAGGGGAGAGGGAGGCGCTGTCAAGATGCCACCAGGCCGATGGCTCACTTCCTCCTCTTCTCTGGCTGAAATGCTATGAATCACTGGTCACATCTCTGAGTAATCTAAGATTCTGAGAACAAGGGAGAGAGAGGATTTTAATTTTATGGGAAAAGAAGAAATAAAACAGATTAAAACCCCAATCCTTCTAGAGAGAACAGCATGTAAAGGGATCAAACAGTGCTCACGATTCCAGGATGCTGTTGCTGTCAGGTAGGGGAAAGGACTCACTCAAACATTTTGTTTGATATTTCTCCTTAGGGTGTTTTTTTTGTCTTACCACTGAGTTGATCGCAGTGTGGATTTAGAATGCATAGGAACCAGGGGCCTTGCTAGAATTTTGTGGAAGAAGGGAGGCTAGTGTTTACCTACCCCAGTGGATTAGTGCTACACACACTAAGCAATCTGCAGCCACCCCTGCCTGGTCTGGCTTCTCTCAGAGTTTTCCTGAGAGAAAACTGGAATACCCTTCCCCTTTATTGCCTTTTTCTTATGGGCAAATTCCCGCTCATCATTTGGTATTCCTCTCCGGAGTCAGAATGCCCAGTTTCAAATGTAAGCTCCATTTGTTTACATGCCTGACTCCTGAGCCTGACCCAAGCCCCTTGATAGGAAAAAACTACATCGTGTTCTTTGAATCCCTTGCACCCAGCACAGAGCCTGGCACCTAGGGTGTTCTCCGTAAATACCTGATAAATGAGTAACTAGGAAGCTAAGAGCATCAACTCTGGAACTGAGCTGCCTAGATTTGAACCCTAGTCCTAGCACATGTTGATTGTGTGACCTTGGGCAAGTTTCTTAACCTCTCTGTGCCTCAATTTCTTCATCTTCTAAGATGGGCTAATAACAACAACTACCTCGTACAGTTGATGTGAGGATGAAAGGAGTTCATATACGTACAATGTTGATAACAGTGATCGGCACAAAAACAGTACTCGACAAAAGTTAGCTGTTATTATTATTAGCACATTTACTGGCACCTCAGATGAACTATCAGCCATCTTTTTTTGAAGAGCTGCATGTTAAACATAATGGATTGGTTAATAATTCTTCTTCAATGTCATGGCTTCTGAGGAATTTGTGATTAAATAAATTAATGATCACACAAACAAATTATGATTCAGGATTTCCCACAGTAATTGGCCCAGACATAAGATGAGCCCTAGAGAACCAAATTGGCTCATTTATCTCTGCTCTAGGAAGGCCCGCAGTGAAGGGGAATCATTCACCAAGAAGTGCCATCAACAAGGGAATTTGTTCTCGAACAACAATGATTAGGCTATTTTTCAACCTCAGCTTCAGATGATGCATTTTTATTTTGTCTCAGGCTAAAGAAAAGGAAGAGGTTTTACAAAAATGTGCAGAAAGTAGCAGAAAGCACATATTACAGGGTATATGGAAAGTGAATGCCCACCAGACCTAGTTTATGGCCAAGTCAGCAACAGCAACATTTTGTTCTGGGAGTTTAGAGCCAAGGTTGCAAGGAAACCTCACTTGCCCCAGAACGAGGTAACCTGACTCATGGTCTGTGCCAAGCTGCAACTATGCACATGCATACAAACACCTCAGGGTCAGGGACTGTGACTTTATCTTCTTTGGATCTTTTGTTGAAATAATGATAATAGCCACCATTTATGGGGTGTTTAGGACATGCCAAACATTATGCTAAGCACTGAACACAGACTGCCTCCTTTTCTCCCCACAAAAACCATGTAAGGCAGATTCCGAGCTCTTTTTTACAGTTGAATCAACATATGCATAGTGTCTTGCCCTTCAACACACAGCTAATAAGGCTTTGAACCCAGACAGTGTAACCCAAGGGCTTGCATGCTTACTCACTGCACTTGCTGCCTTCTGTGGTACATACTATTCAAGCAGCAGCTGCTTAAAAGTTGCTTTGCTGGCTGGCTGGCTGGATGGATGGCTGGACAGACAAGGCTGCTGTAGGAGGGAATATAGAATTCACTCCAGGAATAGCCACCTATAGTGAGACAAGTCTCTGCCTTTTCCAGGCCTTATTTTGGATGACTAAAGCAATACGTGAGTGTCCTTGGACTGTGGGCTTGCCCTGGAATTAACCCTTGGGTTCACTAGAACAAGGATAGAAGCTTCCAGAAAGCCAGGTGAAAGCTGCTCACCTGTTATATGGAGTTTTACAGTAACACCAGCTTCGGAGTGCAAATCCATCTAGCATTCATGGAGTCCTTCAAATTGTAAGCTCCTGAATCTCTCCTCTCATTTTTAATATGTTACCATGTTTGAGAAAGCCACAGCACCCTTAACCTGCTCTGAGAAGCTATGTTTTTCCTTTGCTTGCTAGGAACAAAACAATTACTTTCAAATTTTTTTAAGTTAATCTTTAAAGACAGAATCACAGACAGAGTCTGAGGGGGCCAAATAGAAAGTGGGTCATTAGGACCCAGAAGCCTTGGCTGGAGCTAGCTATGCTGACAGATAACCTGACAAGCAAGAGCCATAGGACTCCTGATGAAAAATGAGAACTCAGTCCAGTTCCCTTGCCTCCTGCATCATCCACTGCTGCCAATCGCCCTGCAGAGGGATGTCCTGCTCCACCCCCCGACCCCTGCCCCTTGCCACAGTGAATAAGCAGTTGGTCTGTCCGCCATGTTGGGGAAGGGTGGGCAAGTCCCTGTCCTGCACTGGAAATTCACTAGCTGAAGAATCACAGCTTTGCGTCAGCCCCATCTCCCAGCGTTGTGCAAATCTGCTCCTGATTAGATTCCAGCAGCTGGGCATGATCTCTTTCCTCAACATTGAAAATGATTTGGGGGAGAATAAACAATGGAATTTGCCACGTTAATATTCTCTGCAGCCTGCTGGGCGTGGGATGCATATTAAGCACTGTTGAAAGCTCATCCACCCACAATCAGGAGGTGAACTTGGGCTCCAAAGGGTGAGAATGAGCTGGTCTAAAAGAGAAAGCCCCTCAGCTAACAGCCCCTGAGCCTCCTCCCTTCACTCTGATTTCTGAAGCTGGCCTGAGAGAAAGGACCATGTCTTTCTACCTGGAATCCATGGGACTAAGCCGCAAGCCTCAGACTGGGGCATAGGAAACAGCCCAGTGCCACAGACGAAGGAGGCCCTTTCAGGCTTATTAGAAAGCTTAATAGTATTAACATTAACTATTTATTAAATACCTACCGTGGATCAGGCACTGTGTTTATTCCTTCAGAAATATTGTTTAATTTTAAAGTTATATTGATTACAAAACAAATCCATGCTCATTATTTTTAAAAGTAATATAGCTGAAAAAAATAAATCCCCTATAATCTCATCTCCTAAAGATAATCACCATTAATATTTTGGCATATATACCACATGATAACCCCACGAGGTACAGATATACTCTTATTCATTTTGTAGTTGAGAAAATTCAGGCCTAGAGAGGTCAAAGTATCTCTTTAAAAGCTGCTGCATTAGTAGAGTCAGGATTTGAACTCTGTTTCTTTCATTTGATGACTGTTTATTGAAAATGGAATAGATGTTAAGTGCTATTCTGAGAGATGGCATGGCAGATCCTCAAAGAATAAGGCAGACAAGGTTTTTACAACCATGAAACTCTCTCAGTCTAGTGAGAGAGCCAATCAATACACAAACAAGTGATCTTTAAAAATGGCAAGTGCCACGTAGAAAGTAAAAATAAAACACTTTCATGTAAGTGACTGTCATGGGAAGGTGGTAACTCGGAATGGGTCAAAGAAGGATTCTTTGAGGAAATAAAATTTTCATTTCTTAAACAAACGCTTAAATAATAGTTACTATGTGCCAATCACTGGGGTTTTCTAAAAACAAACATTAATATATTCAAACCTTGAAAAACTCTATGACGTAAGAATTATTACCATTCTTACTACAGATGAGGAAAGGGGGGCCGGGCAATTTTTCTAAGGTCACACAGCTAGGAAGTGGGGAAGATCAAAAGATCCAGGTAGTTTGGCCCCAAAGTCACACTCGTGGCCATAGCCTCCTTGCTGCCTCTGTCTGCGCTGAGATCTGAATGACCAGGGGCCATCCACACGAAGATCCGGAGAGGATGCTCCAACGGAAGGGACAGCAGGGGCAAAACCCGGAATGCACTTGGCATGCCCGGGGATCAGAGGGAATGCCATTGGCCTGTAGGCCAGAGGAAGGCCTCTGGATTTTATCTTAAAGGTAGTAGGAAGAAATTGGAGGCTTTTCAGCAGACAAGTAACATGATCAAATTTGCATTTTAAAGAGATCCCTTTGCCTATTGAATAAAGAGCAGATTTTCCCTGGGCGAGTCAGAGAGTACTCATAGAAAAGTTAAGTGGTGAAGCTGGGTGAAGATGAAGGTGGTTTACACTAGGATAGTAGCCGAGGAAATGGAAAGAAAGGGAAAAAATATTGGCCGACGCAAAGTTACACTTTTTCCATTTAAAGTTCATCAACTTAAAGAAAAGCATTTGGGTAAAAATTCCTTACTAAGCAAGGGAAGATTGCCTTGTGAGGTTGGGTGGGAGGCATAAAAAGGATAGAGGCTGGCCTTTTACAAGTTATGAACTGGAATCAGGGAGGAAGTTTATCACAAAGGCAAAGAAAATAATACCTAACACTCAGTGAGTAGCTGATGTGTTCCTGCCTCTGTTCTACGTTCTTTCCATTTACTAATTCATGGAATCCTCACAGCAGTCCTATGAGGAAGGCGCTATCATTAATCCCATTTTACAGACAAGTTAAGTCAAACCTACTCAGGGCCATAAAGCTGGGTAGTAAGTGGCAGAAGTCAGCCTTCAACCCAGACAGGCTGACCATAGCCGTTAGCCACTATACTGACCTGCTTTTGAAGGACATCCACTAATCCAACCAACAGCCTAGAGAACTGCCACATGGCAGGTGCACATGTGCCCAGCAATGGCAACAAGTGCCTTCCATTATTTTCTAACAAGAGGGATTTTTGCATTAAAAAAAAAAAAAAAACAAGGATACAAACAGTCCTTCTTTCAGTGCTAGATTTCACAAAAATTCCATTTGTACAGCCACAACTCACCCCATCAGTTCCACATTCAGTTTCAAGCACAAGCAGTGGGCGGGACTGGGGCCAGCTGCATACCAAAACTTTAAGGCTGGGTACCATGCCTAGACAACTTGGATAGTTGGTCAACTCAAATTTTTTAAAAAAAAAAACTGCAAACAAATCAATCTGTGATTGTAGATGATGAAAATTGTAACCCAACACATCATTTGCACTAAAGAATTACCTAATCAAAGGCAGCATATTAGTTCCTCTCTGATTGTGAAGACATTTTTATCAGCAGATAAAGGTTGAAAGTGAAAGCAAGAATAATAAGAAATCCCTCAAGAAACATACATGTTGGAACCAGTGTACTTAACAACAGCCATCCTATTTACATACTTACCTTAGTTGCCAATGAAGTCTCCACATCAATAAGGTACTAGATTCCATGTTCATAAGATAACATATATTTAATGTATATATATTATGCCAGCTCATACTAGGAAAATGATATAAAGGAGATAAAAGGTGTTCAAGATTTAATTCTTGCCTCCCAGATGTTTATAATCTAACCATAGAAATAAACCATATACATTCATCTGTATAATTTAAGGAACTTTGATTCACATTATAAATGCTATTGAAAGGCCAAGGAGGGACTTACCACATCTGCTGGGCTGATCAGGCAAAGCTTCTTAGAGGAAACAGCATTCTAGTTGGGCCTTGAAGGATGCATGGGAATTTGACAAAAAGAGAGGAAGAGACTTCCAAGCTGCAAAAACACATGGGATGATGGCAGAACAGCCTTAATGGAGTAAGAAAGTGGGTTGTTATGAGTTGAATTTTGTCCTCCCCCCACCAAACCCTTGAATACCTCAAAATGTGACTATCTTTGGAGATAGGGCTTTTAAAGAGATGTTTAAGTTAAAACGAGGCCATTAGGGTGGGCCTTGATTTAATGTCTGGTGTCCTTATAAAGAAGAGGAAATCTGAAGACACAGAGACACCAGGCCTGCACACACGCAGAGGAAAGACCACGCGAGGACATCTGCAAGCCACAGAAAGGGGCCGCAGGGAAAACCAACCCTGCTGACGCCTTGATTTTGAGCTTCTAACCTTCATAAACTTCTGTCATTTAAGCCACACAATCTGTGGTGCTTCGCTACGGCAGCCCTAGCAGATGAATACATGGGGGTAAGGAGGCAGAGGAAGAAAAGGTTGGCATTGTCAATTTGGGCAAGGCTGACGGCCATTGTTTGGCCTCATTCTTCATCCTGACCAGATCGATATCCCACCTAGGTGTGCTGCTGGTCACAGGATGGCAAGGCAGGAGATGTGAGTGGATCGATTTGATAATTAACTGACAGGTATTCCACTGACTGCCCAGACTGCAGCACGTGGGAGTCGCTCTGCAAATGTTTATTGAAATACTGAATAAATGCATGAAGTGGACTCCAGTCAAAAGCGCAGACGGATAGTAACATTCGACAAAGACAGTTAGGGAATGTTAACTCCTTGTTTCCCTAGATTCACTCTTATCAACTCACCCTACTCTAGTTTTTTTCATATCCCTTATTATCACTTAATTTTAGTAAATGTGTTTTTTAATGTATTTATCTTCTGCTACTAGAATAAAAATTTCATTAGGGTGGGCCTGAACTTTGGTTTTGATTTTTTTTTTTTGCACTCAGCACCTATAACAGTGACATAGAGGACCCTCAGTAAATATTTCTTGATTGAATGAGTGAAAGTATCACTTTTCTTTCATGTTGAGCACCTAAAACTTTATGAACTTAGACTAAATTAATTCGGCATTCATATTTAAGTAATATAAGAATTGCATATTATGCTTGACAACTTTTAATGAGCTTTTAAATGTATCATCTTATTCCCTTCTCAAATAATTCTGCCAGGTAGACAGAGAAGGTCCTAGTATAGGCCCCTTTTATGGATGTTGAAACTCAGGTTCAAAAAGGTTAAATGTGCTTAAGCTCACATCGGTACAACTGGGACTCAAACTCAGTTTTTCTAAGAATTTATCTAATGCTTTTTTCACTACACTATGTTGTTTCCCTAATGGCTTCACTAAGTTATTATTTAATAATTCTGTTGCCAATCAGTAAAAGAAATAGCTCAACAAAGCCTGTCTCTGTATTACCTGCTGAATTGCAGCTGAGGACATTATATAATAATAATCAGAGTTCTTTATATTAAAAATCAATGGGAATTTAGTGCCAGGAACAAGTCTGGGTCCCTGAAAATTGATGTTTCCTCTTATCAGATAGAACCTGACAAATTATGGGATTTCATTTTTTGTCTTGGCTGTCAGGAAACACGGAAATCAAATTAGCACTTAATTACAGTAATAATCTAATTTCTGGTCCAATTACTATCCTCTCCTCCTAGACATGATTTCTGATCTTTATTTTAACCAATTATGTATATGGACACACATTTTTCATTATTGGATGTAGCAAATCCTTCTTAGAAATAGCTGTGGTAGAAAATATAGAAAATAAGCAACAACTAGCACTAATCAAATGCTTATCATATGCCAGGGGCCATTTTTGCATATTGCATATATTAATTTATTTCATCATCATAAAATCAAAATTTTATATTGCCAGAAAAACCAAATGTTCCAATATGGTATAACGAAATTAATGTTCTACATTACGAAAGTAATGACATGTGCCTGCTGCCCACTTCCTCTGCTACCGCCCTGGTAGGAGCCTCTATCACCTCTCACCTCGATTGTTTCAACGCTCTCCTAATTGGACTCTCTGCTTCCACCCTTGCCCTTTTCGGTCTATTTCTCAATGAGCAACTATCATTAGCCTGTTAAAACAAGAATCAGATCAGTTCACTTTTCAACTCAAAATCCTCCAATGACTTCCCATCTCACGTAGAGTAAATGCCCAAGTCCTTCCAAAGAGCCACAGGCCCTGCAAGACCTGGCCCCCTGCTATGTTTTTGGCCTCATTCCCTCATCCTCCTTCCCTCACTCTGCTCCTTGGCCACACTGGCCTCTTACTATTCCTTGGCTATTGCATGCACCTGCTCACCTCATAGTCTTTGCATTTGCTGTTCCCTAAGGCTAGAATATTCTTTCTTCAGATATCTGCATGGCTTGCTCTCTCATCACCATCATGGGTCAAATGTCACCTTCTCAGTGAGGACTTCCTTGATCCCTTTGTCAGTTCCTCCCTCAACACTTCCTGTCTTCCTTCTTGGTTTATTTCTCCTAAGCACATTTAACTAACATATCGTTTAGTTTATATTGGTTGTATCTTATCCCACAATAAGGATTCTCCAAAGGCAGGCGTTTTTGTCCATTTTGTTCTTTGCTATATTTCAATCAACTAGAACAGTGTTTGGCATATAGTAGGTGCCCAATACATATTTTCTGAGTTAATGAGGCAATGTGGAAAAAGGAGGCATATTTTGCTACAAACATACCACATTTTACAAATATATAACTGTTCAAAATGCCTTTGTATATTTGCAAATATACAAAACATACAAAACTAAAATATTTACTATAATTATTCAACTGGTTTTCCAAACTCCTTCATTCTGCCACATATTAAAGCTATCAGGTAAATTAAAGTGTGACTGGTTGCATGGAATGTTTATCTATGCAATTTAGGTATATGGATTTTTCAGATGTGCTGATATCTTTGGCTGGCCTAGCTGGAGCCCCAACTGTGCTACTATGGATAGCTCCTTTCTCCTCCACACCCCCTTCTTCTGAGGTCTTTTTCATTTATCAATATTCATGGGAACTTTGTTTTGCAACTAAAGAAGCCAGGATAATTGGCTTTGGAGGGACGGGAGCTAAGGACAGAGGAGGGAAAAGAGGAGGACAATAACAAGAACAAGGATCATTTCTATGTGTTCATTACTGCATCCCAGCTTCTGGAAAAGTGCCAGGCACGTACTAGGCAATCAATAAAGATTTGTTGATTGAACTGCTCATGTGACACCTATGTCTGCATTTGAATATTTATGGATGGAGAGATAAGGACCAGAAGTCAGAAATTTTCTTGGGAGACTTTGAGAAGCCCAGTAACACATTCTCCTCACCGTTGCCTAAAGGCCTGGCAGCTGTGGAAGCTGAGAGAGGTAGCACCCCTGGATGGACGCTGACATGCAAGAATGAGCAGCACTGGGGAAGCTGCTTCTCCAACAGCTGCTCTTGGGCACTAGACACGGGAAAGTGGAAGGCTCTTCACAGTGGCTGCAGCTGACAGACTGGGCTGGGGACACACGTGAGACACCCATTTGGGAACTCCCAGAAATAACAGGGACAATTCGAGGAGACAGGGTATGTAACTATTAGCTGGTGAGGCTAGGTTTGAGTTTCACATGGCATCACAGAATTTAGATTTGGAGGGAGCTTTAGAATCAATGCAACTAGATATTTCATGCAGAAGTTTCTTTCTTCTTCACGGAAGAACAAAAATCATACAGCATCATTTAGTCTCCCCTTTCTCTCACACGTGTGTCTTGGCATATAGAGTTTATCCAGACTGCTATAAATTCATCTCATCCCCCACACCACAGCTATCCATAGTGAGAATTGCCTTCTCTCAAACTTTCTGGCTCTTGCTGGAGGTAGGAGCTTTTGTTCCTCTCCACTTAGTGTGTGCCTCACTGTTGACACTCCTGCCAAGTATCTTCTTGCAGTTTTAATTGCTAGTCTTAGTATGGGGTGGCCCTCCTTCTCCTTTAGAAGAAAAAAAGCATTCATTTAATTTCTAACCCAATTAAACCATGAGCTCATGAGCTCATGAGCTCATGCTCTGTGGGCCACAGTGATGGGCTCCGAAGACATGAGCAGAATAGAAATTGCCAACATTAACATGATTTCCTCTTCCCCATCCAGGAATGACTAACACAGGGTGAGATTATGTTTGCACTCCAGTAGCTTTCTTCAATTAATTAATCAGCAGGTACAAATTTAAAAAACAAGCTTCTGAAAACGTTGAGGACTTGCTGGCATTCTTGAGAACACTGGGGCAATAGCTCAGGAGTTTCAGAGGAGCTTAATACTTATGGCCCACTGATTATGATGCTAGCTCCTCCGAATTCCCTGACTCCAGGAATTTCATTCTGCTTCAAAGAGTTACATGGATGATAAACTGGGCTTGGGAGTAAACAGATCAGAGTAGGAAGTTCCACCTTTTCTGCTTCCGGCAGAAACAGAAGGAGAACCCTCTCTAAGCCTCAGATTTGGACAGCAAAATGACCAGTGGTTACAGGGGCAGCTATGAGTAGCAGAAGAGCACTGAGCCAGGAGCCAAGACTTGGAGGCTATTTAGGTGTTTCTAGCTGTAAGGGCTTGGGTCAGCCTCTTAACTCCATGGTATTCGGTTTCCTTTTCTGTAAAACAAGATGGTTATGCCAGAGGATCTCAGAGATCCCAGTGGTCTTGCCTCTCTCTGAGTGTATCAAGAATGGCACTTAGACACTTGCTGGGTACTTGACCTTTCTCTTTCTCTAATATGCCTCCTACCATCACTTTTTGCCAGTGTGGAACATTAACACTAGAAAAATATTTCTTTGTCCAGGCACAGTGGCTCATGCCTGTAATCCCAGCATTTTGGGAGGCCAAGGGGGGATGATTGATTGAGGCCAGGAGTTCAAGGCTGTGGTGAGCTATGATCACACCACTGCACTCCTGCCTGGGCAACAGAGAGAGACCCCATCTCTAAAAAAAAAAAGGAAGAAGAAAAGGAAGGAAGGTAGGAAAGGAGGAGGAAGGAAGGAGGGAAGGAAGGAAGGAGAGAGGGGAAAGAAAGGAAGGAAGGAAGGAAGGAAGGAAGGAAGGAAGGAAGGAAGGAAGGAAGGAAGGAAGGAGGGAGGGAGGAAAAAGAAAAGAAAAAGATTTCTTCGAGTTGATTATCAGAGCAGCTTATCCGGGTTTCTTGAGTCCAAGAAATCTGAGAGCCAAGGCTCTGACCAAGATTAGGGATAGAAAAACAGATATGCAGTATGGTGCAAGCAGGAAGAGAGAAGGTTAATTTGGGGAGTCAGGCAAGAGAACTAGAGATATCTAGTCATTATGGAATGGGCAAAATAATATGATTGGAGAAAAATCTATCTCCCAAGCTGATTAAAGCTGGATTCTGTAACCATGCTCCTCACTCCCTATCCAGAGACAAATAAGGAAAGGAACTAAAAGAAAACACAATAACCCTACCTTCAATAGGTGGATTAAAATCGGGTGGGATGCCAAAATTTTCTCAGCCACAAAAATCAGGGCCCAGAAGATGGGCCATGAACTAAAGAAAGGGAATGACCCCTGGGAGGAAC
>NW_012153408.1:369675-371232 GCF_000956105.1 Propithecus coquereli
GAGAAGGTCCTAGTATAGGCCCCTTTTATGGATGTTGAAACTCAGGTTCAAAAAGGTTAAATGTGTTTAAGCTCACATCGGTACAACTGGGACTCAAACTCAGTTTTTCTAAGAATTTATCTAATGCTTTTTTCACTACACTATGTTGTTTCCCTAATGGCTTCACTAAGTTATTATTTAATAATTCTGTTGCCAATCAGTAAAAGAAATAGCTCAACAAAGCCTGTCTCTGTATTACCTGCTGAATTGCAGCTGAGGACATTATATAATAATAATCAGAGTTCTTTACATTAAAAATCAATGGGAATTTAGTGCCAGGAACAAGTCTGGGTCCCTGAAAATTGATGTTTCCTCTTATCAGATAGAACCTGACAAATTATGGGATTTCATTTTTTGTCTTGGCTGTCAGGAAACACGGAAATCAAATTAGCACTTAATTACAGTAATAATCTAATTTCTGGTCCAATTACTATCCTCTCCTCCTATACATGATTTCTGATCTTTATTTTAACCAATTATGTATATGGACACACATTTTTCATTATTGGATGTAGCAAATCCTTCTTAGAAATAGCTATGGTAGAAAATATAGAAAATAAGCAACAACTAGCACTAATCAAATGCTTATCATATGCCAGGGGCCATTTTTGCATATTGCATATATTAATTTATTTCATCATCATAAAATCAAAATTTTATATTGCCAGAAAAACCAAATGTTCCAATATGGTATAATGAAATTAATGTTCTAAATTACGAAAGTATATGACATGTGCCTGCTGCCCACTTCCTCTGCTACCGCCCTGGTAGGAGCCTCTATCACCTCTCACCTCGATTGTTTCAACGCTCTCCTAATTGGACTCTCTGCTTCCACCCTTGCCCTTTTCGGTCTATTTCTCAATGAGCAACTATCATTAGCCTGTTAAAACAAGAATCAGATCAGTTCACTTTTCAACTCAAAATCCTCCAATGACTTCCCATCTCACGTAGAGTAAATGCCCAAGTCCTTCCAAAGAGCCACAGGCCCTGCAAGACCTGGTCCCCTGCTATGTTTTTGGCCTCATTCCCTCATCCTCCTTCCCTCACTCTGCTCCTTGGCCACACTGGCCTCTTACTATTCCTTGGCTATTGCATGCACCTGCTCACCTCATAGTCTTTGCATTTGCTGTTCCCTAAAGCTAGAATATTCTTTCTTCAGATATCTGCATGGCTTGCTCTCTCATCACCATCATGGGTCAAATGTCACCTTCTCAGTGAGGACTTCCTTGATCCCTTTGTCAGTTCCTCCCTCAACACTTCCTGTCTTCCTTCTTGGTTTATTTCTCCTAAGCACATTTAACTAACATATCGTTTAGTTTATATTGGTTGTATCTTATCCCACAATAAGGATTCTCCAAAGGCAGGCGTTTTTGTCCATTTTGTTCTTTGCTATATTTCAATCAACTAGAACAGTGTTTGGCATATAGTAGGTGCCCAATACATATTTTCTGAGTTAATGAGGCAATGTGGAAAAAGGAGGCATATTTTGCTACAAACATACCACATTTTACAAATATA
>NW_012153408.1:374792-422194 GCF_000956105.1 Propithecus coquereli
ATTCCAATTGGAGAGCCTATACCAGAAAAGAATCTACTTAAATGCACATATTCTTATTTAGCATTCTTTGACATGCACAAATGAAAGACAATATTCTGGTATTTTTGTCTCGCTCTCTCTCCTAGTAACCAACTCCCATATAAAATTATGACAATATACTGCTGAGTAGGGTTCCTTAAGTAAGTCAAGAAATGCAAACATCAAAGTTCTCCTAACTATATTAACTTCTCTTTTTGCATAAGCATTTCCCATTCTAAGCCTCATCATTGCAGGTTCCTGTGTTTCATTTCCTGGATATCTAGGGATGACTCTCTGGCTGGGAACAGGGTGTCTCAAAACACTACAGAAATGATAGTTGTGCCCTCTTGAACATGCAGAATTTAGAAGGTCAGAAGAAAATAACCAGGTCACAGCAGCCTCTCTCTGTAGATTATACACATCAGGTCAGAGGGATTGGACATAGGCATCCCAAATGGAAGAAGGCAATGGGTGCCCACTCCCAGACCATTCTCCTAATGCCTCCAGGTATCCTAACTTCTTCTGTACAGAGAGCACACTTGGAGCACCAAACAGTAATGGACACCAAAATATTCTTGGGAAGGCAGTAAAATGGAGAAGATTACATTTCCAGAATTGTAATACTCTGTAAAGTCCCTTGGGGTTAAGGGAGTGAGTGTCTCAAGATTGCTAACAGCTTTCTAAGGGATGGGTCCAAAAAGCCTGACGGCAGGCTTTTTGCTCTGAAAGAAGGATGGGCCCACTTAGGACAGGGTTAAATTGTTTGGGACAATTGAGAATGTGTGCTATCTGCCACCAGCTGCTTTCTTTTTCTGCCTTTCTCCATGGAGCATCAATCCTCCTCTAAATAAATCATGAGCAAATATTTAACAAATACAGGTTTGAGGAATACCCAGATTATTAGCCTGCAGTCTGGTTGACCTTGGACAGGCCACTAGGCAGGGACTTTTCTGGGTTTACACCCCCTCCCCATCTCCTACTCACCACCTTCCTCCACAAAGGATCTCTGTGGTTCCAGATCTCATCACTGGTCACCCACATCCTCTCTTCTCAGTTTGGTAATCTTGGTCTCGACAATCTATGGAAAACCACACTAGAAAATCCCATAAGAAGCCACAGCATGGCCCCCAGGCTCTGTGTTCATCTCAACAGGAAGATCAGACGGCAGAGTTCACAACAGAGAATAAAAAGTTGAAAACCCAATTTCTAGTTCCAGTTAAGCCACTAACTAGCTAAGTTGTCTTAGCTGCCATGTCAGAGATGGGGCTCACCCAAAACTTACATGCTCCTCTACCTTTCCTGTCCCACGTTGCAGTTGGGGTGGGATCATGTGACTAGAGTTTGCCAATAAAATGTGAATGGAAGTCACCTGTGTCACTTTCAGGCTGAGGCAGTGAAGAGCCAATGTCTCTCTTCGGTCTCTCTCTTCCCCTCTTCTGTGACCTTGGAGGCCTCATGCTCCAGAACGCATAGCTACAAGGCGGAGAAAGACCACTGAGTCACATCAACTTATGATGTGGAAATACACTTTAATTGTGTTAAGTCATTAATACATTGCGATTTGCCTGGTGCAGTATTAAATAGCTAATACAGTCACTTGGCCTTGCTGTGAGCCAGCCCCAATATGTTGAACCACACTGAAAGAAAATGAAATGAAACCCCAGAGATAAAATTGTTTCAAAATAATAAGTTATTATTACATAAATTACCTTGCCACCTCTTGGATGCAGGAGCCACTCAGTTCAAATGGCCTTTATTAAATGTAAGGTGTGCTCATACTGTGAGCCAGTCTCCAATGCCCCTGTGATGGGGCACAAAGGAGCCTTCTTTCTTTGCAAATCCACATTTCCTGCAGAGTCCAACCATGTGAGGCACAACAGATATTTGCCAAGTAACAAAATAGGGCTACCAGAGGTAAAAACTGGGTCTCTTCATGTTAGATTTAACATTAACTTTCTATAACTCATCACCAGAAAGCCAAGCAACAAATTCAGAGTACTGGTGGAGAGTTTCCCAGTCCATCCATGGATGGTGATATTTTCAAACTTCCCTAAAGCAGCTGCTTGGAAATATATAACCATGAGTTTGGGGGTTAGAGGAGTTTTTAAGAGGCCATCAAATTCAGTGAATATATACAGAAAGGTTTTAAAAAATGTTATGGAGGTATATTTGACAATTAAAAAGTGTGTGTCTTTAAGGTGTGCAGATTGATAATCTGATGTACATATACATTGTGAAATAATCACCACAATCAAGCTAATTAACACATCCATCACCTTAGATAGTTACCATTTTCCTTTTTAGGGGGCTGGAGGTGAGAACAATCAAGATCTACTCTCTTAGCAAATTTCAAGTATACAGTAAAGTGTTGTTAACTCTAGTCATTTTGTTGTACATTTAGATCTCCCAAACTTACTCATTTTGCAAAACTGAAACTTTGCACCAATCTCCCTTTACTTCCACCCCCACTCCCCTGAGCCTCTGTGTATTTGTCTTTCTGTGTCTGGCTTATTTAATTTATCATAATGTTCTCTAAGTTCATCCATGTTGTCGCAAATGGCAGGATTTTTCTTCTTTCTAGGCTAATATTGTGTTGTGTATACGCTTTCTTTATCCATTCATCCACTGCTGGGCATTTACATATTTTGTTGTTTACATATCTTGACTATTGTGAATAATGCTGAAATGAACATAGGGGTGCAGATATCCTGATGTCATTTCCTTTGGATATATACTCAGAAGTGAGATTGCTGGATCATATGGTATTTCTGTTTTTAACTTTTTGTGGAACCTCCATATTGTTTTTGCATAATGACTATACCAATTTACATTCCCACCAACAGCGTACACAGGTTCCCTTTTCTCAACATTCTTGACAGCACTTGTTATCTTTTGTCTTTCTTATAAAAGCCATTTTGACTGGTGTGAGAAAATATCTCACTGTGGTTTTGATTTGCATTTTCCTGGTGACTAGTGATGCTGGGTATCATTTCATATACCTGTTGGGCATTTGTATGTTTCCTTTTGAAAAATGTCTATTTGGGTCCTTTGCCCATTTTTTAATTGAGTTATTTGATTTTTTTGCTATTGAGTAATATAAGTTCCTTATATATTTTGGATATTAACCCCTTATCCAACATATACTATATCCAACATACTATATGTTGGATAAGGGGTTAATATTTTCTGTTTCACTCTGTTGATTATTTCCTTTGCTTTGCAGAAGATTTTTGGTTTGATGCAATCCCATTTGTCCATTTTTGTCTTTGTTTCTGTTGCCTGTGCTTTTATTGTCATATCCAAAAAACTGTTACCCGGATCAATTTCCAGAAGCCGTTTCCCTATGTTTTCTTCTTGTAGTCTTATGTTTAAGTCTTTAATCCATTTTGAATTGACTTTTGAACAACGTGTAACATAAGGGTTCAAATTTGTTCTTTTGCATGTGAATATCCAGTTTTCCTAACATCAATTATCGAAGAGACTGTCCTTTCCCCATTTTGTCAAAGATCAGTTGACCGTGGATGCACGGTTTTATTTCTGGGCTCTCTATTCTGTTCCATTGGTCTGTATGTCTGTTTTTGTGCCAGTACCATACTGTTTTGATTACTGTGCCTTTGTAATATATTTTGAAATCAGAAAGTGTGATGGTTCCAGCTTTTTTCTTGCTCAAGATTGCTTTCGCTATTTGGAGTCGTTTGTGGTTCCATATGAATTATAGGATTGTTTTTTCTATTTCTGTAAAAAATTATATAGTAAGTTTAATTCTTCCAATGATGAAGAACTCATTTTCCTGATAGAAATTCTATTCCATTCTTGTGGTCATAAAAATTCCCTGCCTTTATTTCACTTAAGTAATTCTCCTGCACCTTCCATCTACTGTTTAGGTGTTTGATGTTTAAAGCAATGTAAATAAGTCTACATTTTTTGCCACATGACAATTTTTCAAATACTTGAATATAATATTAACTCCCCCTTTAGACTTCTATTTTGCATGTTAAATCCATTCAATTTCTTCTACAAGTTTGCAAAAAACATTTTATTATATTTTTGAATTTATTTATGCACTTTCTCTTTCCAAAGGTGATTTAAGATGACAAACAGAAGGATAAAGCAAATATATCAATCCAAAGGGTTAATGTAGCTACTGAATTTGAATATCAGATATGGCTCTGAATTTCCTGGCAACCAAGACAAAAAGGAAAATTGGATGATTTTATATAGCTCTCAGTATGAGGAAGAGGAAGTATCACAAAATCATTTGTAGTCTCTGCCGTCCTCATCATCTTGCTCTTAAAGCATCTGGCTTATCAGGATCTTCCCTAAACTTCCATAAACAGAAATGAACATAACCCTTCAGATATAGTTTGCCCAGAACAAGCTTATGAAAGAGTAAATTGGCCTTAAATAAAAAGCTACTTCTTAAATATTTTTTGGTGGACCAAGAACGTAGAAGATTCACATATATTATCTGTAATTCTTACAACAGCCTTGCAAAGTGGGTAAAAAAAAATCTCCATTTCACAGATGAGTAAACCAAGAAATTAAGTAACTTATCCAAGATCACAAATTAGTACAGACCTAGGTCTGTCTGGATCCAAATCTTTATCTTTTTCATTAGTTAACAACAAATTCTCAACCAAAAGGATTATATAATTTCTAAAAGTGCCTTGCTAAAAACTGCAGGCATGTTGAGTCAGAGGGAGAATATGGTTGAGTGTTTTGGATCTGACATTTTCTTAAAAACCAACACTGGTAACTGTTTTCATCTTCTTCCGGCATCTTAAGGAATCACAGAAACACATGTGAGTTGGGGGTGGTTTTGTTTTGTACACTGCAGCGATTACTCATTTTTTGGGACACACTCAATGCAAACTGGATTTGGATCCACTAGGCTTTGTCAAACACAGGTGCTTATGCATTGATTCAAATTTGAGTTGGCAGAGTAAATGTTCAACATGGAGGTTTACATCTCTAAAAATGCATGGAAAATATATGAAGAACTACAATACACAACAGCAGAATGGGGACATTTTCTCTCTATTGACTAGAGGTCTCTCAAATCAAGAGTTTTCTCTCCATTTCCAGGGTCACTGACTTAGACCAGACCCTTATTATCTCTCATCTTTAATGTGAAAATAGTTTCCTAACTATCTGCCCTGCCTCAGTCCTCTACCTTAATCTGTTCCATTTTCCACATCCTTGCCAAAGATATGTCCTTAAAAATAATTCTATCATGTGTCTTTTCTGTTTACAAACCACTGTCATTTTCCATTGCTCAAAAGATCAAATTAAAATTCTGTAACATGGCACACAAGACACTTTTTTATCTGGTATTAATTTATCACTTCACTCCCATTTCCTTTCCTTTCTCCCTAATTCCTCAAGCTCCAACCGCACTGAACTTCTCACCATTCCACACTGTGCCTTTTCACATCTTTGTGTCTCTACACAAGCTGCTTGCTCTTCCTAGAAATGCCCTTCCCACTCCCTCGCCTGGAAAACTTCTACTCATTCTTTAAGACTCCCCTTAAAAGTTGCCTCCTCTTATTAAGATTCTGTCTGTCCCAGTCAAAATTAGTTGCTCCCTCTTCTGGGATCCCACAGTTCTATCTCTAGTAAACCATTTATGATTCATTTTACATTACTTTCTATCTCCACCTGACTCCTCTAAAGCAGTAACTATGTATTGTTCAAATGTGTATCCTTATAGTCTGCACTGGAGAAAGTCCTCAAAAAATATTTATTGAATGAATGTCCCCATCGCAGCGGCTAAATTGTGTAGAAACCACCAGGAGTTGACAGCTACAAACTCCACAGTCACAGTAGATGACTCCTGTGAGTGCAGTTAGCCCAGATCAACCAATAATGGATGACAGCCATCATTTATAGAAATAACACAACCCCAAAGCTGTATTTGAAGACCACCCAAAATATAGTTATGATGACCCAGATATAACATCAGAAAGAATCATCTGAATTGTGACTTCTATAATATTGCTTATTTGGTTTTTTCTTATGATAAAATTTATGCATGAATTATGATAAAGCTAAATAGATATATTGATATTAAAAAGAGCCAATTAAAATCACTCACAATCCAACCATACAGAGAAAATTACTGTTAACATTGTGGTGTATCTCCTTTCACACACATAAGAATTCATACATGCCTTTTTCACTTAACAATATATTTTGAGTATATTCCATGTAATTAAATTTTATTCTAAACTGTGACTACCTATCATTCCATTATATGTGTGCATATGCAACAATGAGTTGATCTACTCCTATTCTTGGACATTGAGGTTGCTTCCAATTTTCAGTATTGTTAATAGTGCCAAAGAATATTCTTATAGCTGTCAATACTTCATGCCAAAAGGCTCTTCAGAAAGATTGTACCAATTTCCCAGTAACAAGCCAAATATAAGAGTGGCTATTTCTCTAAAAATCTTGCTAACTATGGGCATTTAGATTGTGGATTTTATGATGACTAGAAAAGGGTAAATCTAATCAACTGTGCTGCATTTTGTATCTAAGTATATTAATATATGCATAGCTTCACAATGGGAATAGGGGTTAAGGTACCAGTAAAGGGGGTGATCAGAGATAAAATCTGGTGATGCATCTGAGCCCATGAACATGAGAATTCTGTTGGTACAGCAAGAACCTTCTTCTGATGGGAGTGGATGCCTCAAGTTCATGATGTTGATGGCCCTGACTCTCAAAATCATCTGCCTCCCTTGCCCCCGGGTCCCTGCTCACCTGGCTACGTGCGGCCTGAGGAAAAGCGTGGCCTTTTACTAATAAGAGCCTGGTGCTCAATGATAATTGTTACTGTCAGTTGTCACTCTGATCCATACACTAGTCACTTATGGTAATTGTGTTAATGTGAGTCCATCTCCACAAAACTTATTACCTCTGGCATAAAATTCCCAAGGCCAAAACGAAAGGCAAAACCTTAGATGCTTCCCAAACTTGCTGCCCAACAGTATCACCTGTCTAAGTGGGTTTTGTTTTGTTTCGTTTATAAATATTGGCTTCCAAGACCCACCCCTAGAGATTTTGATTTGGGAGGTCTGGGATAGGACCTAGGAATCTCTCTATTTTTTAAGGTTCCACAGCTGATTCTGATATAAACCAAAGATTGAGAACCATGGACCTAGACCGTGACAGCCTAACTAGGGTCCTTATCCTTCAAGCGCTGGTCTAAGAGATCAGCTGGCTCTCTCCAAATAGTGGCTTCTGTTTCTCTCTATGCCATCCTCAAACAGCAATAGGTAAAACCAAGGATAATAATACCTTATGTTCCTTGTTCTTGCTATGTTCCTCACTACATTTCCGTGAGTCCTAAGGCTCAGTTTCCTTACCTATAAAATGCAGTAACAACTTACATGTCAAGCACTTACAAAACAAAATAAATCTTATGACCTGTAATTTTATATACTTTTCATCACAACTCTAGGCCTGGCTATCATGAAACACAATACGAAGAGACCGTAACGGTAAATTATTCTCATAGACTTTTTCTTCAAATGAGCCAGATTCAGACGTTGAGTTTGCAAAGCAGTTATGTGAGTTGCAGCAACTTTGGGAAATTGTGGTCTATATGATGAAAACCCTTGCTGGAAAAGAAGAAAATCCTACCTCTCCAGGACCTTTTCTTTCTCTCTATTTTGCCCCACTAAGGCTCCCATGGATTCTGAGAACACTGCAGTGGCTGTAGCTCCTGACCACTTCTCTAATGGCGAGAGCCGCAGCATCCTCTCTGGGTTTGGAGCATCCTCTCCAAACCCAGACAAAGCCAGCTGTGCTCTGCTAAAAATGAGAAAAGCCCAGTCAAAGCCTAATTCCCAGCTACCATTCTAACTCCAAGCCCACGTCATTCTAACTCCAAGCCCAAGTGCTCATAGCACCAGAAATAGAGAGAGAAAGAAAATTCCGAATAAATCCCTGAATTATGTCATAATCAGAAAAGGGCCTAGATCTTTGAAAAGATGGGGAGTTCAGAGAGATAGAGGTGCTGGGCAGCAATTCAGCAAGTAGAGAAAAGCAACACATATGACTTTAGTTCCACACAGCAGACCTATCTTTCATCTGCTCTGTTACTATAACTCAGACAGTGATAGGATAGTCTGGAAAATACCATCTCCGACAATGGCCATCATTAGGTCAAATGGTGGGTCCCACTTCCCTTGCCTATAAGAAGACAAGATTTCCTTTGGCACTAGGGTGGAACTAGGACCACTTCACACATTCTAACAGGCGAGTAGGGGATCCTGGAGCCTGACCTAGTGCCTACCCACATGTCGAAGGAAACAGAGCACCCAAAGGCTTCAGGTGGGCGAATCAGCCTGCCAACCTGCACAACCTGCTAGTCCCCAGGACCAGATCAGGACTGGAGCAGGTGTGCCACCTGATGTCCCTCACTCTGAAGGGCTCAAGAGTCTTAGCAGAAAAGGAGTTCTAAGAATAAGAGCTGGGCACCTGGAAGGCCCAGCACAGGCTCACAGGTGCTACAGCCCAAGTCCGAGGGAAAAGCCATGCCTGCAGAGAGCATACTTGTGCTGCCCCTCACAGCTACCCTCCAACTGCCAGCCCTCCTGCTGATCCACATCAGTGAGTATCAGAAGGCTGCTTCCTCTTAGGCTCCTGGTCCCTCCTTTGTGCCTGCATCAGCCCCAGGAAGCCTGAGAAGGCACAGGAATTAGAGTAGAGCCTGAAGAGGGAGAAAGACGGGGAGCCAGTGCCTAGCTGCGCAGAGATTTACTTTTACAAGTGAGCCAAAAAATGCTGGTGCAATCCCTGCTCTCAGAAGGCCGAGACGAGCAGATTACTGAGCTCTGTCAGTGACTAAAGACAGCTGAAAGCATACTTACAAAACCCCGATAATTTTGAGTTTGTTTTTCTGTTTCAACAAAGAAAAAATGTATTTGGATTTTTTCTCTCTCTCTCTTTCTGGACGTAGCATTAGCTGGCTTCCTCCACAATAAGCCCCCAAATAGAACAAATGCGTGAGAGGTGGGAGCATTGAGGACAGCCCAAAAACAAAATTAGAACCAGTCCTGGGAGGCAGCAGAATCCTAGATTTTTCACAAAATCTGCTCTCCAAATCTGGCTCCAGAAACACTGCTCTTTTGCTAAACTGGCAATGGTTGCCACTGAGAATCTCAACAGTGTATCACACTTGTCAATCTGAGTTCCCTGGCAATGAGTCAACTGTTTTGAAATTGGTGTTTGCACTTTCCCCATAAGCTGTCCCCGCTAGACCCCTTTGATTTCTCATTTATTTCCCTCTTCCCCTGTCTGTAACATTTTTAGGAGGCCACAAGCCAATCAAGGGGATAAGAAGGCAAGGCAAATGTCGATTTTATTTTGCAGGTGTCAATATGTGAAATGCACCATCTTTGGGAAATATTGGGCTAAGTAACTGAAACGGGCAATTTGTAGGCACAAACCCTGGGCTGGCAGGGAGAGATTAGTTGAGCTCCAGTGTGCTCAGATCTCATTTCTGAGCTCAATGATTCTCTTCATCTGGTTGGCTGATATGTGAATCTCATCTTTCAAGACAGGCCCTCAGTGTCAAATCATTTTTCTTGTTCCCCTCCTGATAGGATACTTATCAGCAGCCAGCATCCTTTAAGTGAAGGTAACCTCAGAGAGGATGAAAAGTTTTCTCTGTCAGTCCTGGCCCTTTAGGGGGCTCTTCAACCCCAGTGGAATTGGATGTGAACAAACCCATTTAGCTCAGCAAATCCAGAAAGCTGGGCAGTCAGGGATGCCACTGCGAAAGTTAACACAGACCAGCATAAAGATCTGAGTAATGGACAAAGTGCTGTGTGGGCACTCATTATTTGCACTCAAATTGAATTAAACATATCCAGGGCCAACTACTGACACGCAGCTGTCTCTGTCCAATGGCCAGTTCATCCACTCAAGTGGGAGGTGATGCTGAGCACCAATTTTTTACTTCCAGCAAAACTTGGCAAACATTTTTAGAATATGTCATATATAAATATATACCAGGCCCACTGCTAGGTACTCAAAGTATTTTATTTCATTTAATCCTCACAATCATTGTGTAAACTGTTTATTGTCATCCTGTTGTCATAGGTCAGGAAATTGAAGGCCCAGAGAGACTTAAGAACCCAGGGACTTAGAATTCAAATCCGTGTCTCTAGACTTAAGAGTCCTGAGTTCCTCCTAATAACCCAAAGCTCCTCCAGACTTCCATCTGCACATACACTAGGTAGATTTCAGACTATAAAAGCTTGGAATTAGAGGGTATCTAATAAAATAATATGTAAACAAGCCAACAACAAGGACACAAGCATTAACTAAGAGAAGGATATATCATCTTACTACATTATATTAGGCAAATTTGTGAACATGAAATTCTATATTTTGTTTTAAGCAATTTACATTACTTAGTAAAACTAGAGTATGTTATGGAATTAGCAATGAAAATTTCAGAGACTTTTTTTTTTTTACAGTTTTCAGTATTTTTAAAAAGAAAAAGAAAAACTTCTTAAAAAGAAGACAATTTTAAAATTGCCTAGGGGATTTGGAATTGTAAAAAAGAACACAATTGGAGGTGATGATGTTGCTAAAAGATTTCTCTAGCACATAGTCCTGGTTGCCTATTTGAGGATGAACTGATAGTGCTATAATATAAAGATGGGTCTGAAAATACTGCAGAAGGCAGCCATGAGCAAATGTACTGGAGCATATACAGATGTGCCCTTTAGTCCAAACTTCACGCCACATGATGTAAAAACTCATGAAATGGAGTTTATTAGACAGGAACTCACCCAAGTAGAAATGTCACAAACACATATGTAAAAAAAATAAACGTGGTACTCTGGCATCAGGAATAGAGCAAACATGAAAACTAAGAAGCATCAAACTGAAGCTAGTTGTCTCTAGCACAGAGGTGGCTCGACATGCCCTGTTCAATGCTCGGCAACTGACTATCTCTGCACTGCTCTGGGGTCAGGGTAGAAGGTCAGACACTTGTCAAATCATTAGGAAAGGTTTATGCTAAAAAGAGAACATTATAAATATATTTGGCCAACAGGACCCACATATTAAAACCCTCTAAGAGCTCCAGAACACAATAATTATTACTGCTATTATTAGTAATCATCTTTTTTAAAGAGTACAAATATATAGACATGTATATATATTATATGTAAATATATATACTGATATTAGTAATAATCTTTTTAAAAGAGTGTGTATTATGTATAGGTAGACATATATATTATAAATAATTATATATACCTACATAATTATATATACCTACATATATATGTATAGACAGTTTTACATCAATGAGATGCTTTGGTGTTTTATGTATATTATCTCTAATCCTTTACATTTTAAACAATTAGTTGAAGAATTTAATTAAACCAACATCACTCCAAAGGTAGCTCTAATGTTCGGGTCAGTTTTCTCCTTTATAGACTAGAACCTCAATCTGTATCAAAAAGGGAATATTCGCATAAGCCATCATCACCACTTTTAAATGAAAAAATACATAAAAATGCTAAAATGTATTAGTACTTTTTGCTAGATGCCCAATTCTTAGGAGACACAATAAGCAATATATTTTAAATTACCATTAAATTAATTAATTTAATTTACAGTATTTTTGCTTTTATAACAAACTACCTATTCTCACATTCTGTTTTATCTTGATATGTTATGCTAAATATTTGGTAGATGTGTAATAGACATATAAATTAGCTCTCATGTAGCTAGCCAAAATTATTTCTGACATCCTTTATGCAAAGCAGAACTCTCCAATAGTCTGTTTTTGGGCCCAGAGGCAATATTCAAGAAAATAAATCAGATAAATATAGCAATTTACAATGGTTCAAAATAGTTACTGTGGATCTTCCTATTCTTAGCATTTATCATATTAATACTTTTAGCTGTACAAATTTATGTGAGTAAGAACTGGAAATATTTAATCAGGATTTTTAAATCTCTTGCACATCTTTAAATCATCACACAGAAATTTTATAGTAATGAGCTTAAAAATCACTAACAGCAATGAGGATTATTATAATATTAAAAATTGGAGTTCCACTACTGCAGTTTAATGCAGTTCTAGAGGAAAAAAGAAATGAACAAAATCAGACCACAAGAAGAAAAGAAATCACTACTTAGTAATATTACTTCATTACCCAGATACAGATGAGCTAAAAGAACATGTTTATCTCCTGCCAGAGGCAGTCTCTTTGGCCTGCTCACTTCCTAATCTAAATTCTGTCCTTAACTGTGTATGAGGGTTCCCATTAAGGGCTGGGTGATTCACACACACTAGTTGATGATGTAGCTGAGGACAAGATCAACCCCATAATATGTTGTGTGTTGCTAGCCTCTGGCTAATAAAGTCCAACTGCCTACAGGGGTTGTGCCATTGTGCATGGTCCTTCATGCTTTTTCTATGTTTTTTTGGTCCCCCAAGCAGAAGTGGCAGATGATGTTTTTCTAGCTGATGTCACAGATCCAGAAACTTCAGAAGAGTGCATCTTCAATGGGCAGTACACCAGGGACAGTATTGCAAATCAATTAGATATATTTCATATTTAAAATTAAATTACCTGATTTCCAGAATGTCTTCTGTCCTCGAAGAATGATGCATTTATCTTCTCAGTTATTTGGCAGAAACTGGGCTGACTGGGGTTAAAGACTGTTTTCTGACTCTAAAGAATTAATCTGCCTTAGCAACTAAAACTACTTTATATTCCAGCCCCAGAGCAGAAGGATCCTGCTTGTCTCTGCCCTGTATTATACAGGAGTGTTATGGATTTTACTGCATTTACACAAACCCAATACTACATAGAAGCTGCATCTAAATTAGTAAATATCCTACTAAAGTAGCTACGAGGCTTTGGGGAAGGATAGGTAGAGATGAAGCTGTAGGGAAAATGATTAAAAATATATATCAATCTGTCTTTATATTATCATCACATTGAAATATAAGTTTGAAATCCATTACCTTATTTTCCTGAGGGTTATATTCAGGTGCAAAAGAAGCATTAACCTTGAACGTTATACTCTATCTCAGAAATTTCATAGACCTAGGATGTAATACAAATTATAAATATGTTAAAATAGGAGGAAATGACATAAACAGTTGCAGACTATGACCAAGACGGCATTCAGGTAGCAAAAAGTTATGTTAAAATTTATCAGTGAGTTGGCTCCTTTGGTCAATATAGGAAATGAAGCATTCGTTGAATGTTCAATTAATATCTACGGAGGCCTACTATGTACAAAGCACTATATATAAGACACTGAGGAAAGTAATCATGAAAAAGCCATGGCCTTGTCCCAATAATCTAAACAGAGAGATTATAAAAACAATCTATTTTGGAGTTTCCTAAGCATGTTGCTTTATTAAACCAAGAAATCATTCACCAAGTGAATTTTTTAAAAACCTGGCAAAATGAACGTACCACATTTCATGGTCATGCAATCAATTTTCTGTTTCATGTTTATTATTTTAGGAAAATGGGCTCAGAATACTCCATTTATAATATATTTTATGTGACATATAGTTAAGAATTTTTTTTTACCTCCAAAGTCTATCAGGAGTTAGTAACATCTGGCCAAAAGGGAGTATTCCAGTATTCTAATCATTTCTTCTGACTCAGGCAGACAGCATTATAAAAAGTGAGAGCTGTTTGCTTATTAGTTTCTCAATATCCAGGATCGATACTGTAGCTGGACCATTTCTGAAGCACTAAAGTACTCCAATGCACTCAAAACACTCTCAGATTACATATTTCAGTGCGAGCATCTGGAATATTCTCTTTAGTTGGCACACCTTTTATTCCATTCTTCATGCTGAGATGGGACCAGAGCCTTTGTGCTTAAGGATTAGGCATAATTGAGTTTCAGCCCATTTGCTTAGAAATCGACCTTGCAATGGGGTGTCATGAGTACTTAGCAATGCATTATCTCCCAAAGCTATGCAGCCCGTGGTATCTGGACACATAGGGGCACTTATATCCATTTATAATATGCATTAGCACAGCACATTCAGTTCCTACATCTCTTAGATGTTGACATTTAGGGAATGAATTCTGCTTCCAGATTTTGCCATTTTGTTCTACTGAGTACAGGAAAGTGATGTTCCCTGTGCCCATCTCGGAGTCCTGGTAGGGTCTAACCTGAAGGGGCATTTTCTCAACAGGACAGCAGAGGAAGGGGGATCAGCCACATTCATGTGTGAAGAATGCCCACTCTTGTCCACACCAGGGTTGGTGTAGCCAAGGACATCAGACAGCTTGGCATTGGCTGGGCAATGGGACCATGATGTCAGGAGTGTAGCCCTTGAGGAGCAAGATTCAGGCAGTAGTTGGTGATACAAGGAACATGGCCAGTCTCCCAAGAAGGGAGAGACTGGTAGGAGCTGGTAGGGAGGTAGTCAGTTTTAACAAAAGGCAAATGAGGGAAAATTCAAGACTTAAGAACTGGGCTAGTAGGAGAAGTGGTGGTGCTAGACAGGCAGATACCTTAAGGCTCACATTAGCATATTGGAATTGGGGTTTATGACTGACTCTAAGTCCCATTAAGCTGGTATGGTTGAGGCTGCTGCTGGGTTCAAGAATCACGTAGCATTGATCCTGTCAAATGTCTCTGCATGTAGAGTTTGAGGAAGGCAGAGGTTGACATGCACTTTCCAGCAGGGGGCAACCTGTAGAGTCACCAAAAGGATAGAATTTCAAGCTCTGCCTAAGGCCCAGGACACTACACCAGGATTTAGGGGCCCAAAGGAAGGGAGGCCTAGATAAGAAATCCTGCTTTATGGCCAGAGAATGACAAATAAATCAGGAAGCTGAAAGAGGCTTGTAAGAGTAAAAAGGCTTAAAGGAAAAGGAAAGTAACCCTAGACCCAGGCAGAGAAGTCAGCTAATACAAAGAGTCAGGTAGGCGTAGTCAGGACTGAGGGTGGGTCCAGACAGGTCAGCTAAGGCGGGATGTCTCAGGCACATTTGTATAAAAGCAAGGACGTGTCTTGTTCCTTTTAGATTCCCAGCATATAGCCAGTGTAGGTATTGTGGAAAGGAAAGAGAGGAGCAATGGAGAGAGGAAGGGAAGGAGGTCACTAGATGGATGAGTAAATAAGAAAAAAATGTGGGAATAGAAGTCAATTTAACTTGTCTGGAAATTAGTAACTTTAAGCTCTACCCTGACTCTGCCACTAACTAAATGTTGGACTTTGCATATAAATTACTTAATATCTTGACACCATAGTTACTCCATCTGCAAAATGAATGTATAGACTAGATAATCTAAAAAAAAAAAATTATTTCAACCAATATTTTTTGAATGCCTACTAACTGCTAAAGACCTAGGTTTGAAAGTCTTGATATAGTAACAGTAATAACCAGGAAATGCCAGAGTTCTGATTCTAAAGTATATCCTTTGTTTTCTGACTAGTTTTGTAAGCCCTGCTGAGTGTGGGTGCTCTTGGACCACATGATAATTAAAACCATAAGTGACAGGCCTGTTCCTCTTTGAAACGAAACAAATAGGAAAGGATTACACTGCATGTGGCCTTTTGCAGTCAGAAATATGAAAGTCCTAAAGCATCTTAACCCCTCCCATTATGCATTTATGTTGTATTAAAAGGATGAGTGAGCAAGCAATTCTTGAATGCCTATTTTATGCCAGGTGAGGAATTGAATACTTTGACCTATATAATCTCATTTAACTCCCATAGCTTGTGGTTTAGATATTATTTTCTTTATTTTTCAGGTGGGAAATTGAGACATAGACAGGTAAAATGGATTTCTCAAGGTCACTTTAACTCCAGATACAGTAGTCCCTATTACCTGTGGTTTTGCTTTCTACAGTTTCGGTTACTCTTGGTCAATTGTGGCCCAAAAATATGAAATGGAAAATTCCAGAAATAAGCACTCTATAAGTTTTAAATTGCATGCCATTCTGAGTAGCATGATGAAATCTCATACCCTCCCACTCTGTCCATCGGGAATGTGAATCCCTGCTTTGTCCAACGTACCCATGCTGTCTATGCTACCCACTGGTTAGCCACTTAGTCTGTTACTCAGCAACCATTCGGTTATCAGGTCTTCTATTGAGGTACTGCAGTGCATGTGTTCAAGTAATCTTTATTTTACTTAATAATGGCCCCAAAGTGCAAGAGTAGTGATGCTAGCAATTCAGATATGCCAAAGGGAAACCATAAAGTGCTTCCTTTAACTGAAAAAGTAAAAGTTCTCAACTTAATAAGGAAAGAAAAAAAAAACCATATGCTGAGGTTGCTAAAGAAGATTCGGTAAGAACGAATCTCATATCTGTGAAATTGTGATGAAGGAAAAAGAAATTTGTGCTAGTTTTTCTGTCACACCTCAAACTGCAAAAGTTATGGCCACAGTGTGTGGCAAGTGCTTAGTTAAGATGGAAAAGGCATGAAGTTTGTGGGTGGAAGACACGAACAGAAACATGTTCCCACTGATGGCAATTGGATTCGGTACTATCTGCAGTTCAGACATTCACTAGGGGTCTTGCAATGTATTCCCCATGGATAAAGAAGGCACTGCTGTAGTTTGAATCCAAGGCTAGAATCCTTTCTGCTATACTACAGCACATCTTAACATTAGCTTGTGCTAAATAATGTAATGAGTAAACATACTCAAACAGTAGGTTTTCCCTGAAAGCTAATCTTTACCATAAAAGTATTTGGCAGAAATTCTGCTCACATGTATGTTGAGGCTGGCATCCTACAGGCGGATTCACATGGAGCGTGATGGGGGTGGGAAATCAAGACAATTTATCTTTATAACTGGCGTATATCTCAGCTCATTCATTATATAGTCCACTTAAATGACTATATAAACAATGGACCTCAGTTAAATTGGCTTAGCATTTCTAGCTGTGCATGTCAACCTGTGTAACTCAGTCATGAGGCATGTTAGGCCTTCAGTGGGTTGGTAAGGATCTGGAGGAAAGCTGGCAATGGTGAGATTTGATGCTAGGAGAATAAATTCAGCTTTAGGATAGGTCCTCAAGGATGGTGGCCGGCTTCTCAAATCATAAAATTCTAAGTGGAAGAATAAAATTTGGGTGCAACTTGGGAAAGCCTCATCACCCATGGGGTCCAAGCCAGTGGAGGATACAAGCCCAAGGAATGGTCATGGCCATGGCAATACTGGAGTCAGGTGGGTGGCGGAAGCTGGGTAGCTCCAAGAGACCTATCTGACATAAATAAGGACTCCAGCCCATGGCAGGGTTCAGCCTTTGGGGAGCCTATTAAAGACTTAAAAGAAAAATGTAATCTCAAGCAAGCCAGTTGGGGTTTTAGGATGGGGCTTCAGTCTCAGTGGAGAAACTGGAGAGAACAGTAACAAGCTAACAGAACAACAGGCTTAGTCCTATTGTTATGCAAAATATTCCAAGGGTTCAAAACCAGGCTGAAGTTTTACAGGCAAAGGAGGGCCCACCTCAGGCACACTGAGCTTAGGGTGGCAAGAAAAGATTCTAGACTCAGTGTCAGAGGTAGGGATAAGGATGAGATTTCCTAATATATTCCCACAAGATAATTTATAATTGGCTTTAGACTGAGTTGTCCTGAGCCTATAAATGAAAACTTTCGATACTTATAGCTATGCCTGGGTCAGGCAGAGACTGACACGTCACACCATGGTTTAATTTAATTTGTATCCATTTTATAACCAAGTAATGTATCCATTGCATTGTATCTCAGGTATAGTAAAATCCCCAAAGAATTGCATTGATATTCTTTTGTCATTATTATACCCAGTATTAGTTGAATCATTATGGGCCTTTATACACTTTCATTAACATTATTACCATTGTAATGAAAACTCAATAAAATTGTAATGTTATTTTACAGACATGTTCTTGAATTGCTTTGTCAACATAATTGCAAAACTTAATGACAAAGTAATAACACTGCAATATTATGTTTGTGGATTAATAAGATATGTTTTGGTTTTCACCAGATGGCAATACAAAAACCTCAATCAGAATTTATTCTTGATCATTTCCGAAGGATAGCATTACAAAAAAAATTATCCTTGACCTTAACAGTGTTTCAATAGTTTCCTGTAGTGTTTGTGAAAGCTTTGCAATTTTGTGTGCTCTCACGTTCAATAGTTCACGTTAATGTCAACTCAGTCATGTAACTAAAATAATCCCTTTTAGCTCTTGAAATTAATTTTATTGTGGCTCACGCATAGCCTCACAACAAAGTATTGTGAGATACTTTGAAGAAGGAAATGAGGAAATAAATTAAAGGAATTTTCTAGATATTTTATAACATTCTTGGTCAAATCTACTTTCGAGCAAAACCATGGTGAAAGTATAATTTGTAATGTACAGCTTGCTAAAAGAGAGTTAATATGTTTTCTAGTGCTCTGAAGCCATTCTATTATCTCTACAAATGTTAAGAAGATTCCTATCTGCAAACAAATAATTGGTACATACCAGGGGCTTTATAGCTTATCTCCTCATTAATTGCACATCTCTTCTATGATTAGAGACGTGACTGTGCCTGCTTTTTCAATAAATTAACCACAACCAGAAAAGGCCATGCAGGTGTTTCAGTGTCTGATTGGTTTCTCTTATACACAGAGGCTCAACAAGAAAGCTTCAGCCTTACTTAAATGCTTGGTCTAACACAATGCTTTTAACTCTTTGGTGGCCATACTTGCTGATAGAATTCCAGTCTTCCCTAAATAGAAATGTTTTTCTGGAAATCACTCTGCCATGTGAGAACACAAACTTAGACCGCTGGGTCATTCTGAGGACACAGCAACACTAGAGAGCCATCTTAGCCCCAGTGAGGACCTGTATCTGCATCTACTTCTAGAATAATTTCCTCTCTTTATCTAGAATCTTTCTTCTTAAAAATGGTACAAATTTGGGAGAGCCCATTCATAACCTTTGTATTGAGAAACAGCACGAATTCCTTCATCATAACCTGCCTATCAGTTTTTTAGTAAATAAGTATTCATGCTTCATAATCGTTTTTATTCTATTATACTATTTGAAAAGCATTTATTATATAGCAACACAATATTGGAGACTGGAAATACCAACATGAATAAGGTAAGGACTCTAATCCTCTCAGAGGTAGCCTACAGTAGGGCTTGAGAATGTGAACTTCTCAGTTTGAATCCTGGTTTTACTATTTCCTGGCTGTATGATCTTGCACTAGTGACTTTACTGCCCTGCACTCAGTTTCTCCATCTGTGGAATAGTGTAACGGTACTATTACCTTCCTTAAAGGGCTGTTGGAGGTTACTGCGTATAAAGTGCTTAGCACCATGCCTAGCTTAGTACTGTGTATTATTCACTGCTTAACAAGTTAGCTATTAGCATTATAGAGTTCATATTCTCATAGGGAGACAGACCATATCATATACACCTAAATATAGTACAATAAAGCTCTCTAATGGGTCTGTAAACAAAATGCTATAGGAGCTCTGATGGGAAAGAGTATCACTGAATTCATTTATAATCAATTTTATTGAGTTTTCTTGAATCATGGCTCACAGGGAGGATGAGGGTCTCAAAAGAAGTGACCTTTAGGGACTTGAAGATTTAATTCACTAGTGTGAAAAAGGTGGAAGGAATACCCAGCGAGCTAGAGCACGAGCAGCTAGTATGAGCAAAAGCTTAGCAGTGTGTAAGTGGATGACCTGTCCCGGGACCAGCAAGTGGTGTGGAGATGCTGCCAGAATGACAGGCCAGGGCCAGGGTTTGACAACAGGGCAGCACTGAAGAGCAATGTGATCAAATCCAAGTTCTACAAAAATAACTCAGCTACAACCTAGAGGATGAAATACATAAAAGAGAGACTAAAAGCAGGGAGCCTGTTACGAAACTATCATGGCAGCCTGAACTGGGACAGTGGCAGTGAGAATGGAGAAGTACAAACAGAACTGAGATGGATTTGGAGGGGGAATGGAAAGCACTTAGTGACGACTGGGTGTGGAGGCAGGGGAAGGATGCAGGGGTGACTCTGCATTCTAGCACAAAAAAAGAAAAACAGGAAGAAAAGCAAGTTTGGGGAGAAAGATAATGAGTTCAGTGTTATTAAGTTTGGGTATCCGCAGGAAGAATATCAAGGGAGAAGTTAAAAGTATAATTCTGGAGTGCAGGATAGACTCATTTAGGGTGGTGGGGAGAAGGGAAGGTAGAGAAAAAGGGAGGAAGTGGCACTTAAAAAACAATCCTTACATATCTGCACAGCCCAGCTGCTTCTATAAAATAGAACAGGACTCTTCAAAATAACACCTCTACTCACAAAAACTGTACCTGAATATTCCTTGTGTGTTCATTCTGCACCTTTTCTTTCTTCTATTCAATATATTAACACATTAAGCATTTACTACATGCCAGGTACTATTCTAGATTTGGGGCATACAGAAGTGAAAAAGTCAAAACCCTGACATCAGAGAGTTTATGTTTTAGTTCAGGAGACAGTCAATAAGCAAGTACCCAAATAAACATAAAATATAATTGCAAGTAAATAAATGCAATGAGAAAAAATAAAGCAGGTAAGAGGTTATAAAATGACCAAGTGTTGGGGGGGCGGTGGGGAGAACTATTTGAAATCAGGTGGTTGTGGTCAGGGAAGGCAACTTGGATGAAGCACTATAACATTTTGACTGGAGGCCTAAAAGTGATAGAGCCACGTGAAAATCTGGAGAAAGAACGTTTCAGGCAGACGAAAGAGTAAGTACAAAGGCCCTGATCTAGGAACTAGCTTGGTATGACTGAGAAACAGCCAGACAGCCACCTTGACTAGAACAGACAGAATAATCACAAGGTGTCTTGTAACATTTCTGGAACTATTGTCATACATCGTTAACTAATAGCATGGTAAAAATTTGCAGGGATTTATCTCCTATCTTCTCAACTCTATGTAAGCCCACTGAGGGCAAGGTCTATGTTTAAACTTCATACCCCCACAGTAACTAGAACAATGCCTTGCACATAGTAGATGCTTTCTCCTATTTGTCTACAATTGTGGATTAGGATCTCTAGGCCTGCCTTGGGCTAATCCCAGATGCTGTTTACCATCTGGCAAACAACTAGTGAGCTATTTCTAGTACTGCTGCGGTCAGTAAGAAACGCAAGCTATGCCTAGAGCAACATAGAAAGACCAAACACCAAGATTTACCCTTACTGTTTGAAAACCTGATGGTTTTACTCAGGCTCTAATGTTGAAAACTGAAATATGAAGAAATCCTGCACATGCTTGGAGAAGCTGTGGGCTTTGCCACATTCTATGTGTTTAAACATTATAATAATATTATTATTATCTCACAGGGGTGTCATGAGGATTAATAAGACATTTTCAAGTCACTTTGAGCTACTCCACTGGGGGGTACCAAATAAATGGTATGTGTTCCTCCTGAAGTGCCATTTTTGACATTGATTTGTTGTGATGGGTTCTGCTGTCCAGCAGGGCTGGAATGTGCCCACCAACTCATTTCCTACAGACAATAGACTAGCCATCAGAAGGCAGTGGTTTTCAGTTAAAATAAGTATGAATTGAAGTGAACTAGTCAGCAATCAGAAGCAAATAGGCTGCTGTTAGAAATCTAGTATTTATTAAGTACTCCCAGTGATCAGCATAAGAGTTGCACAGTGTGATACAGTAAAGCAAACACTGGATTTGAAAATAGTCCAAGATTTTAGGCCCAACTCTGCCACTAACCAGCTATGTGAGCTTGAACAAACTGCAAAACTTCTCTGGGCCTCAAATAGAAAGTAAGGACTGTCCTAAGAAGCTTATAATCAGAATCTTCCAGACCAGGCAAATATATGAAAGGAATGGAAATAGCCATTTCTGAAGTAGAGATACTTCACAGCAGGGAGAAGCTTGTGACCATTTATCACAGGACCATCCTCTGCTCTAGTCTTCCTAGCCATTGATTAATATTAATTTCAGTACTAATTCCTGCAAAAGGAGGAATAAATCACTTTCTAAGTCAGACATAAAAGTGCATGAAACATTTGGTCTTTAAAAATAGGGTCTTTGCCTTTCTCTGAGCTATCCTGGCAGCAAAGCAGTCTATCTCATTCCAAGATTTAAATATATGAATGATCGATTATACTGCTACCCTAATCACCAGCTCAAAAAATATATGTAAAATAATGAAGTGGCTATCACACAAAACAGTATTCTGGAGTTTCGTGAGACAGAGTGTTTTACCTGGTCACCCAGTTTTACCATCTGACAGTGGTGCCTGGTACTGACCTGGAGGTGAGATGGAAGATGAAGGGACAGTAAGGAACATGTGTGTGTGCTGTGCCCAGAGAAGCCAGAGGTAGAGACCCTGTGGAATAACTGAGCAATGTATGTACACTATTGTGAGCTCAGTTTCCCCTCACTCATCCTAGGAACCCCAGTAGGATCCTCGGCTCAAAAAGAAGAAATGTTGACATTCTAAAGCAGATAGAAATGCAAAGAGCCACTTGTGGGGAAACTCAATTCAACAAATACATACTGAGTTTCCACTATTTACACAGCATTTTGGTGGTTGCTAGGAATATAAATTGGGTAAGGCCTAGTCTCTGCCCTGGAGAACCTCATGGTTGGGAGTGGTGGTGGGAAGTAACGAACAGAAATCACTTACTCCAAATTGAATTGGCAGCTACTTTGGATGGGTATGAGTTGTCTAGACAGTAATTCCTCTTTTGTAAATGATTTGAATGACACAATAAAAAAGACTTTTTCAATCCTAGGGTTGAGTTATATTAGATTGCTAAAATTTCTGGAAACAGTGTCCAAAGTGATCACAACAATTTGGAGAAATAGTTTAAGTTCAAAGGGGATCAATGTAAGTTATCTCTGGGCCCAAATCAAGCAACAGAGGGATGAGTTGCTGAATCGATGTTCTCCCAGTTTAACAAGCAGAGTGGGGCACATCCCCGCCACAAGGGCAGCACTGAAATACTAAGCAGAGAGTCTAGGTACAGGTCCTGCTCCCGTCCCTCCTCATGGCTGACTTAAGTCATAAAGTCGAACCTTCTAATCACACAAATTAGACGTGGTGAACTTCCTTTTCCATTTTTCCTCTTATTTTCCCGCCCACAGGAGATCTCTGTGTGCCGTAAACACCAGGCCTTAATCCCAACCAGAAACTTGGTCCTTGACTCTTTCCAGTGGCTGAAATCTCAGCTACGAAAATCAGCTTGACCATTCGCTAAAACAGCCAGGTCTCTGAACGCTTCTAACAACCCATTTTCTTCAGACTGCGGATGTGAAACCCATCAGCACCCACTACTTAGTTGAGCTTCTCATCCAAGCCAGAGCTCAATTTAAACATTTAGAGACCCGCATCAGCACCACCTCGGGTCTCGGCGGCCCTCGATCTTCAAGTGAGCCGGGACGCTGGCACCAGGCTCGCCGCTCTCTTGTCCTGGGCGCCCACCTGGCCTGCCACGCCCCGCTCCGCAGCAATTGCAGGCCCCGGCCCGGAGCCCCTCTTCGTCCTCGCTCTTCACCTGCCTCCGCTTTCTGCTACCCGCGCCCCGCGGAACCCGCCTAGCCCGGGGGGCCCAGGGGGGTGTGGAGGCCCCGAGGCCGGCGCTCACAGGGCCGCGGCTAGAGCGCGCCCGGCGCGCGGGCCGAGGTGTGGGGCCCCGCGCGGGTCGAGAAGCCCGGCGACTGGGACGCCGCCACATGGCTGGAGGAGAGGGGCGCCGACCACAAGCGGGCCAAGCCCGGGGGCCCGGGCCGGCTCAGCAGGGCAGGAGTTCCGGGGGGCCGCCGAGGTGCAAAATGAGACGGCTCCGGGGACACAGAGGCCAGGAAGGCGGCTGTGAGTGGCAGGCCCGGCGACTCCCCGCAGAGAGGGGCGCGCGCCCGCGCGGTGGGCGGGAATGCTGAGGGGACGCGGAGGGGCGGGCGCGCGCCCCGCGGGGGAGGGGGCGGAGGGGAACGAGGAGGAGGGGTGAGGAGGGGTGAGGAGGCGTCTCTGTGGAAGAGCCTGGCGGAGCGCGCCAGACCCAGACGGAGCCTCGCGGCCGCGGCAGCAACAGGCAGCGGGCTCGGCTCGGGGGCGGAGGCGGCGAAGGGGCGGGGAGCGCGAGGAGGAGCGGCGCGGCCCTGCAGCCGCCTAGTCCCCGCCACATGGACGAGCACCTCAGCCTCCTGCGCTCGCCGCTGCCGCCCTCCGCCCCTCACCGCGCCTGCCCTCCCCAGCACCCAGCGAACGGCGGCGGCGCCGACAACCTGGTGAACCCCGGCTACGCCGAGCCCGCCGCAGGCCCGGAGCTGCCGCCCGACATGACCGTGGTGCCCGCGGACCACCTGCCGGAGCCGGAGGCGGCCGACGGCGGCGGGGGCCCGCCTCAGGGCGGCTGTGGCGGCGGCGGCTGCGACCGCTACGAGCCGCTGCCGCCCGCGCTGCCGGCCGCCGGCGAGCAGGACTGCTGCGGGGAGCGCGTGGTCATCAACATCTCCGGGCTGCGCTTCGAGACGCAGCTCAAGACCCTCTGCCAGTTCCCGGAGACGCTGCTGGGCGACCCCAAGCGGCGCATGAGGTACTTCGACCCGCTCCGCAACGAGTACTTCTTCGACCGCAACCGGCCCAGCTTCGACGCCATCCTCTACTACTATCAGTCTGGGGGCCGCATCCGCCGGCCCGTCAACGTGCCCATCGACATCTTCTCCGAGGAGATCCGCTTCTACCAGCTGGGCGAGGAAGCCATGGAGAAGTTCCGCGAGGACGAGGGCTTCCTGCGGGAAGAGGAGCGGCCCCTGCCCCGCCGCGACTTCCAGCGCCAGGTGTGGCTGCTCTTCGAGTACCCCGAGAGCTCCGGGCCGGCCCGGGGCATCGCCATCGTGTCCGTGCTCGTCATCCTCATCTCCATTGTTATCTTCTGCCTGGAGACGCTACCCGAGTTCCGCGATGAGAAGGACTACCCGGCCTCGCTGTCGCAGGACGCCTTCGAGGCAGCCGGCAACAGCACGTCGGGGGCCCCCGCGGGGGCCTCCAGCTTCTCGGATCCCTTCTTCGTGGTGGAGACCCTGTGCATCATCTGGTTCTCCTTTGAGCTGCTGGTGCGGTTCTTCGCTTGCCCCAGCAAAGCCACCTTCTCGCGAAATATCATGAACCTGATAGACATCGTGGCCATCATCCCTTATTTCATCACTCTGGGCACCGAGCTGGCTGAGCGACAGGGCAACGGACAGCAGGCCATGTCCCTGGCCATCCTGAGGGTCATCCGCCTGGTGCGGGTCTTTCGCATCTTCAAGCTCTCCCGCCACTCCAAGGGGCTGCAGATTCTCGGACAAACGCTGAAGGCTTCCATGCGGGAGTTGGGGTTACTTATCTTTTTCCTCTTTATTGGGGTCATCCTGTTCTCCAGCGCGGTCTACTTTGCCGAGGCAGACGACCCCACGTCAGGTTTTAGCAGTATCCCGGATGCCTTCTGGTGGGCAGTGGTAACCATGACAACAGTAGGTTATGGTGATATGCACCCGGTGACCATAGGAGGCAAGATTGTGGGATCTCTCTGTGCCATCGCTGGTGTCTTGACCATTGCATTGCCAGTTCCTGTGATTGTTTCCAACTTCAATTACTTTTACCACCGGGAGACAGAAGGGGAAGAGCAAGCCCAGTACATGCACGTGGGAAGTTGCCAGCACCTCTCTTCTTCGGCTGAGGAGCTCCGAAAAGCAAGGAGTAACTCGACTCTGAGTAAGTCGGAGTATATGGTGATCGAAGAGGGGGGTATGAACCATAGCACTTTCCCCCAGACCCCTTTTAAAACGGGCAATTCCACTGCCACCTGCACCACGAACAATAATCCCAACTCCTGTGTCAACATCAAAAAGATATTCACCGATGTTTAATATATGATACAAGTGACATACCGTGCTCTCAGTATTGTGTGGAACGTGCCCCCTTGGTCTGTGTATGCCTTCGTTTTATACATTTTCAGACCATTCATCAAGGAAAGGACATAAGGAAGTGGGAAGCACACTTCATTCTCCCTGTCCCTACTGCTTCATACTGAAACAGGTGCCTGTTTTGCAAGTGGGCTGCATTCTTTCAGCTCTCCTTTTCCCCCTCCCTCTCTCTTTACATTATGAACAACAAACTTACATTTAACTTGATTTCTGGTACACACCCTATTAAAAAAAAAATACATCCTGGGAGGAAATGAAACTAAAGAACAGTTAGCGTTAATGTTTTAACCGCAAACTTTAAAAAGGCTGTTGTTTCTTGACTAAGTAAAGCACACAGATTCTTAAGTGATGCTTCAGTTTGATGGACCCTTCAGCATTATTTACTGAATATTTAGTTCAATTGCCTACCCTGTGGATATGTGGAAGAAAAGTCTAACTGGAACCATGATTTGTAAACCCACCATAAGTTTATTTGGTTTTGACTGAACTTTCTATTTGAATCCCCTCTCCTGGAATTTTAAGGGTCTCTACAATTTTGAATAAAGGGAAATGCCCAAGATGTCATCTTCTGACTAATTACTTTAACTCTTTGGGGCTTGCTAAGCATTTTGAAAGTATTAAATGAATAGATTCCTGTGAAGTTCTGTGTGATATGTGCCAGTCAACATCTATCAAAGTCTAGAAACAGATGTTTTCAGTGCTGCTGAGGAGAAAAACAAAAACAAAAAAAACAACTCCTAATGCATCTGAAAGATAAGCTTCTGCAGTATCCCAAGAAGATTAAAGTGGCAGACACCCCTTCCAGCGGAAGTTACTAATTCGGACCTGACTGATGCAGTTCCCATAGCAACCATGTTTCCTGGGAAACCCGAAAAAGGTTGTCATGGCATCTCTTGCTCTCTAGCCCCACCCGCCAGGCCCTGCCGTTTCCACAGTAACCTTTCCAGATGGTTCCTACTTACATGATTTCATAAGGAAAACCACTCTTTGAATAAACCGCACAAATAAAGTCATGAAACACATTTTTTTAAACTACAAAAATCATTGATGTCATCTCATAATGGAAAATACGGTGTGTGGAATGTTGGATATATACCACAATAAGGCATGATCTGAATTAAATACAAGTTATTAGGCAATAATTTTAAAAGCTGCTTCTCTACAGTTTTCTTTCTCCAAGAAGTTTTAAGCCAACAAATGATATTTAAAAGAAAATGTAAAAGTGTTCTGTACATAAGCAAACAAGAGATTCAGTGTACCCAGAATCTTACTACAAAGGACCTTCAGACTTCCTCTTAAAAAAAAAAATCAGATCCCACAGTAGCACTGTCACCATCACAGCACATGAAAAGCTAAATAAACTTCAAATATATAATAGATGCACATTTTTAACTGAGGGAATTGCAATCAGTGAAAAGGAAGGAAGTAACCAAATCTTGGAACACCTGCAAGTTTCAGCCATATGCCAAGGGTTGCCAGAAGAGAGACAGAATCAGGTGAGCACTGTGGTCTACTGGGAGCAGTATCTTTTTGTATAGGGAACCAGGGAAATTTCATTTATATCTATGTCAATGATATTTGCAAAACCAATAGTTTTATATTAATTACATGCCAGGTGCCTTTTTAAAGATCATTTACACCTTTCTCATTTGATTTCCATGTTGCTAACTATCCTTTGGTTTCCATTGTTTATTGCAAAAGAATGAAAAATAAGTCATTCCTCTTCAGAATAACCTTCACTCAAGCTGAATTGAAGTTTATTCCATTCCTTTTCTAACCCACTTGGCTTCTGAACAACCTGTTTCACCTTAAAAGGATAAACAGCCAAGTGCTGTTAAATTATTGGTCCAATTTTAATTTACATAATTATTTAGTAGTAGTCAGCAGTACAGTTCTTTGAAACAAAAATGGTTAAATTTGAAATAAGGGTAACATTTTATTTAAACGTAATCATTTTGTTTCATATACATTATATGAATAATACATTATCCACAATTTTCAGTTTTGATAGCATGTGACTATTCTGTCCTTCTAGAGTAAATGAGAGTAACGCTATTTTTAAAGCTCATAAAGTATTTTCAGGTAGTCAGAAGCCTATTACTTTATTATTCATGCATTTAATAGAGTGAAAGATAATGATTGAGGTAATAAGAGGAGGATGAGGAAGGAAAGACAAAAAATAGAGGCAATAAATCTATACAGAACTGCTCATAGGGTTGTTTGTTTTTATCTGTGTATCTAAATAGGACTCCTTTATCTAGTTTCCTTTGCTTGTCATTTGAGTTACCTTTAACATTGATCTACCTTTTGATCAAATTTTTGGTATTCTTAATGACTAGAAATTCTTTTTATGTCTCATTTTGGTAATATGTTAGACACACTATAGCAGTGACATAAAAATAATTCTTGTATCTGTGCTTAAAAGATCTTAACGTAAAGGTAAACAAAGTACAGTGACAATTTTATTCACATTTATTCAGATGTAGAAACCCTGATTCTATAAGTTAAGGTTGTGCCATGATTCTTATGGTTATTAAATAGCAGTAATTCGAAGGGGACCTTTTTTCCTTAACCCAGAGAAATGTCGTGTCTTTTGAGTCATAACTTTGAGGTACTATAATTGCTTCTAGTCGCCATATTGTAAGGTCCTTAAAGATTATAGGTTGTGTCTTGATAAAGTTTTGGATACTAGTGCCTAGAACAGAATATAATACCTTTTATAGTTTTTGAGTGAATGGCTATTATCTTACATCGATGTTATTTGCAGGCTTTTAAAAGTGGTTAAAAGCATAAACTCTGCAATCACATTGCCAGGGTTTGAATCCTGACTCTGCTATATGACCTAGAGCAAATTACTTAACTAAACTACTCTGTGCCTCTATTTTCTTATTTGTAAAATGAGGATAATAAACAATACTTTGTAGATTTGTTGTGAATATTAAATGTTATCACAGGTAGAACACTTAGAAAAAATAATTGCATGACATGCATCAGAGATTTTGCTAAGAGATTAACTTGTGATCATTATTCCTAAGCATTGTATAATTAATACAAAGCTTTGTGAAAATGAAATACATAAATAATCAATGTCTTCCTATTTCCTTTCTATATTAACAATAATAATTACCATTTATAAAGGGTCAGCCATGTCCTGGACACTTGTCAACTCTGCAAGGTAAGTGCTATTAACCTCATTTTAGGAGGGCAAAAAATAGATGCCTAAAATTAAGCTATTTCCCTAAGACTTCACAGCTAGCAAGAGACCCAGCAATTATTTAAAGTCGAGTCATTCTGGCTCCAAAACCCATGCTGCTTTTATTGTGTGACTTGAAAGATAAAATAAATCTCTTATGCTTTTAGGTTTAACTTCAGCCTATGCTACTAATTAATGAGTTCATGTAAAGAACATATCTCCAGAAGCCTATTTCATTCAGTATACTGAAAATCAGATATTTTTAACCAGAAGGATCAAATATAAGTTATTTAAATCGGATGAAGAGATTGACTTTTCTAGTAATAAAAGATTGTTTTCTTAGATGATTAATTTATCTGGATTTAATCTTAGAAAGTATAATCAGTCATAGTACTGATACCTGCTAGGACAACGGATATTTTTCAGTTTTAAGTTTAATTTCCTGTTTTCATGTATTTTAATCAACAATAGATGATAGTATTATGCAAATGATTGTTTTTCCATCTCCTTATACTAAAGAACCATTCCAAAAAATAGTGTAAACATTTTGACTCTCATTAAGAAGGAAGAAATTACTTAGAACAGAAGGATTGAAAACAGTAGGAGAGTGCCAGTTCATTGAAATTTGTAACATTATTGCCTTACTTAACCACTCCATGGATCTTTAAGAATATCTGTGCCCTAAAAACATTAGAATATAATTTTGCCCCACATAATAGCTGTAGCCCCTTCTCTAAGGTCCTAAATCATTTATAAAGTGAAAATGGATAGTGATTTGGGGCTTAGAGCAAAATGCTAACAAATCTATGTTTGCACATGCCAGTTAGCTTTGCCAAAATACAGGTTTCATTGTTAAGCTCAGTTGCATGTCTTAGGTGTTGAAAAAGTATACATATGTCTGTGTAGCAAGAGATTCATGTGAGGAATTGTGACTGGATCAGTGTACATCCATTAACACCTTGAGGAAAAATGTATATGTTGTACAACCGGTGAATCTAGAGAAAAGCATGGAAATTAACATTATTATTATTTTATTTCTTTTATGGTATTTTAAACTGATATGATGCCGTATTTAAATATCTGCCAACAATGGTGACATAACCACAAACACCTACACATAAAAGGAAGTATTATATCAGTTATTTCTAAACTTTGAAATAAAATTCCAGTATTGAAATTTTAAATGCACAGTATAAAAACATTTAAAGTTATGGTTTGTTTATATAAAACTTATTATTTACCTCTTTGGCATATTACATACTCAAGTAATTGCTTTACTGATTGTATATAAATACTGTATATATATATATATATATGTATATATATATATATATAATATATACCAACAGTCTGGTCTTTTGAGAACCATAACTGTAATTTATTGACTTCTATACATTTAAAATTTCAATATTTTCTACAGTGGTTCCAAGTCCTTCCCAACTCTCAGCTGTGAATAGAAGTGATAACCCTTCCCACTAAGAAATACAAAGAAGCACACATGCCCCCCCAATCTGAAGACTTATGGAAACACTGTGAAATAGAGGTGAGAAGCATAAGAACATGGAAGAAAATATTTAGGGATTGCATTTTAGGGTGGGATTTTTTTCTTTCTGTTTTTTATTAGGCCTTCTAAACTAAGGAGGATAAAACTAAAAACTGTGGGTTTTGTACTACTGATTTCCTATATTTTGGGTGGCAATTTTATATATATTAATTGTACTTGTTTTTTGTACACCTTCAGGAAGCAGTTGATAGCCTTGGAAAGAAGTCAAATTTTATATATGTTAATTGTACTTGTTTTTTGTACACCTTCAGGAATTAGTTGATAGCCTTTGAAAGAAAGTAAATCACAGAAGGCAGGAAGAAGGGAGGGGAAGCCAGACAGATCCCAAATCATACTATGGTGACTCAGCTCCAAACCTCCTGCCAGAAAATGGCCATTGCTGTATGGCATATGATAATAGTATTCTTTATATACTCATATTTAGCTTGCAAATATAATTTAAATGATTCAGACTGATTAGAAAGTTTTCAGATATTTGTCTTGATTTTTAATGATGCTATGAGCTAATTTTCTCTTCCAAGTTTTAAACAAAAATGCATTTTACAAAGAAACATTTTCACGTTTTTTTTCTTTTTTATTTTTTTGTACTGAACATGTCTTTCCTTACTTTTTAAAATTTGCACCGTTAGCCATCAAATGCATTAAAGAAGAGATCTGAAAAAGAGGCACCATCATTTTCTTGGGAGCCATGTTATTATTGTTGTAACCTAAGTAGTGCAGAATATGAACTCTGCCCTGAAAAATAAAGCCTGGGATTCTGGTGGTTGGCAATATAGCACTCAAATGAACAAAAAATGATATTTCATCAGCTCTGAAGAATGTTATAAATAAGTCTGTGCAGGACTCTGACTTTGCAGATACAGGGATCAGACCCTCCCATATGATAGTAGGGAGTAAGGAGAACTCTTTTCTCCCCCACTGATCCTCCAACCACACACCCATCCTTGATACCATAGCACAAAGACTTTTGAGAATCTCTGTTGAGATCCCCACCAATTTTTTAGAATGGAAGTTAGCATTGCACCCGGGCATTATGTATCAGTCAACAGTGTTATTTCATTTGTTTTTCCATTAAGTTTATTTATTTCTTTATAGAAATTCCCTCTGAATCCTAGGATTTTTATTTTTATACATTTAAACATGTTCCTTAAATTAAAACGTGATTTAATTTGGAAGAGATAAAGTAGGGCAATTTATTACACACACACACACACACACACACACACACACACACACACCCCTCACTTGTTCCCTGATTACTTTCTATCCTGCAGTATATTTACTTTCTGCTTATAGATCTAAATGGTCTGATTCTTTTTCTGAAAATTAGTGAATTTCCAAAATATTGGTTTTCATTCATATGTGCAGGATAACTATTTATAAATAACTTCTATTTTTTCCAGCTGTCCTTAAAAGGTAGATTTATTGCCCAGTGTTCTCAATGTATTTATTAACAAAATCATAGATCCACAGAAGTAGTAAATACATTCAGCCTATCACCAAATTTTGTCATTTAGCCTTCCAATATTTCTAAAAACAGTCCACTTTGCTGTATCACTGCCACCACCACACTAATTCACACTATCATCTCTATCCTGGTTGAGTGTGGAGGTCTTTTAACTGGCCTCCTCACATTTCCTGTGGCCACTCTCTGACCCATTCTCCACATGGTGGCCAGAATGACTTTTTTGAGACTAAAATGTGATTATATTACCCACCCCTGCTTAAAATTCTTTCAGGGTCTTCTCCTTATTCTTAAGATAGAAACCCAAAGGCTTGGCGTAGCTTTCATGGCCCCACATGGTCTGGCTCCATGTGATCTCATGCCCAGCCTTATCTCTTCCTTACCTATGCTTCTCCCCTCATTTTGCTGTGTTCTAGTCACCTCAGTCTTCTTCCAGTTACAGAATAAGCTCTGTATTAAGCTAAGGGAATCGTCGCAAATGTTCCAGCAGCCCCCTCTTTCCCTCCTTATCTTAATTGCTATTTTTACTTCAGTACTTCCTCTAAGACAGCAGTCCCCAACCTTTTTGGCACTAGGGACCATTTTCATGGAAGATAATTTTTCCATGGACCAAGGATGGGGTATGGTTTCAGGATAATTCAAGCACATTACATTTATTGTGTACTTTATTTCTATTATTATTACGTTGTAGTATATAATGAAGTAATTACACAGCTCACCATAGGTTGGGGAATCCTGCTCTAAGACCTCTTTCATGACTCTGGTTTTATTATTCCCCCATTACAGTATAGTAGTTCATCAAATTTAAAGTGGTGATTGTAAGAACCACCATTATTTTGTATACCATTTTTAAAAAGAAAAGAAAAACTGCCAATTATAAGGGTAAAGTACCAGTAATTTTAAGGTACATCCCAATTTCATAGATGCTCAAATCTAAACAGGTAAATCTTAGAATGCATTATATATAGTATGTGATATTGGCATAGATGTAATTTTACATTGATTTATGTTATATGATCAATTTCTATTTCTTCCATAGAGTAGGGACTATATCTCTCTTTATTCACCTTCAAATCCCTTCCCATTCTCTCCTGAGTCTGCACCAAACAGGCTTTCACCCCTACCACTCCACCAAAAGTGTACTTGTCAAGGTCACTGGTGACCTTATATAACTAAACCCAGTGATCATTTCTCAGTACTCATTTCATGTGACCTATCAGAAGCATTTGACATGGTGGAATATTTCCCCCTTCCTAGGAAGACTTTTCTTCATTTGACTTCCAGGATAGGATACCACATCCTGGATTTTCTTTCTACCTCTCTGGCCTCTTCTCAATCTCCTTTGCTGGTTCTTTCTCATCTTCCCTGGCATGTAATGTTGGAGAGCCCCAGGAGCCACGGCTCAGTCCTTAGACCTCTTTTTTCTGCATTCAGTCCTAGTCGCATAGCTTTAGACTAGCCGTCCTCAGCCTTTTTGGCACCAAGGAGACAATCTTTCCACTGACCGGAAGAAGGAGAGGCGGGACTCAGGTGGTGATGTGAGCGATGGGGTGCAGCTGTAAATACAGCTTTGCTGGCTCTCCCACCACTCACCCGCTGCTCACATCCTGCTGTGCAGACCAGTTCCTAAGTTTCCTGGAAGATAGTTTTTCCACCGACGGGGAGAGGGCGGAGAGAAGTGGGGTGTGAAGAGTAGGGAGGAAGGCGGAGCTCAGGCGGTGGTGCAGCTGGCCGGGTTCCTAATAGGCTGAGGACCAGTACCATGGACCAGGGATTGGGGACCGCAGCTTTAGATTGTCTACATGTAACTTTGTATCTCTCACCTAGATCTTTCCCCCGAACTCTTGATTGAATTTCTACCTGTATACTTGACTTTTCTGCTTGGTTATCTAATGGACATTTCAAACTTAATTATGTTTAAAACTAAGCTTCCCTGCTTCCTCATCCCCCACTCATTAAGCCTCTGTTTCCTGCCCTCTTCCCCCTCTCCACTACTGGCAACTTCAATTTTCCGGTTGCTCAAGCTAAAATCCTTGGAATTATCCTTGGATTCTTCTTTTTCTCTCATACCCTTTATCCACTCTATTGGCAAATCCTGTATCTACTTTTAAAATGTTTTGAGAGCCTTACCACTACTTACCACTCCTACTGCTACCACCCGATCTAAGCCATCATTCTCTCTCACCTGGATTTTTACAGTAACCTCCTGATTGGTCCCCCAGCTTCCATCCTGTCCCCTACTTGAGTCTAGTCAACATAACAGCTAGAGGGCTCCTTTTAAAACACTTGTCAGGTCGTGTTACTCCCATGTGTCAGAAACACCATTTGACTTCCCATTTCACATAGAATACAAACTAAAGGCCTTACAATGGCCTGCAAGGCCCTACCTAATTTTCCCCCCTTACGCTTCTGACCTGTTTCTGACTCCTTGCCCATCAGACCCTGTGCTGCAGCCGCACTGGCTTCCTTGCTTCTCTTCAAATACACAAGGCATGCTCCACCTCAGGGTCTTTATACTTGTGGTTCCCTCTGCCTGGAATGTTCTGGCTTCTGATATTTGCGTGACTCACTCCATCACGTACTTCAGGTGTTACCTTCTCATTGATGCCTTTGCTAGCCACACTATGCAAAATTGCAGCACAAAGAGTGCAATGCGCACCACCCGAAGGATGGACATATTTGAAACTCGGACTTAGGGGGGGAAGGGGGGGGCAAGGGCAACATACGTAACCTAAACATCTGTACCCCCATAATATGCTGAAATAAAAAAAAAAAAGGAAATTCTATTTTGTAGGATGGCAAGACACCAAAATTGTTATCTCATATTCCACAAAAGTATTCTACGCACATTCTCTGAATGCTTGCCCATAATTCCTCATGTAAAAATACTTTTATAAAATCCTAATAGTATCTGTTTTATTATGACCTTGCCATCTCAACTGTAATCTGACTGCACATAGTTCTGAAGAAAGATGCCACAATACTCTTGTGAAGAATAAATTAGCTAATCTGTCATGTGTAAAAAAAAAAAAAAAATTGCAACCCCCACAACACTCTCTTCCTTTCTCTGCTTAATTTTTCCTCTAACACATTAGATATTTTATAGACTTTGTTTATTGTCTGTTTTCTCTTCTCAATTCCATGAGTACAAGGATTTTTGTCTGTTTACTGTGCTATATCCCCCAAGACCTAGAATAGTATCTGGAATACAGTTGGTGCTCAATAAGTATTTATTGGACAGAGAGATGAGAGGAAGGAAATTGCATTTCAATTTGAGTTGTTTTTAACATATAAACAAAATTTTCAGGTCAGGCATCTGTACTTTGTTTTAATCCATATGTGGCTTATACTCGTCACCATGCTTTTATAGATAAGACTCCTTGTAATCAGTTTACTGGAGAAGGCTTCCCATTTGGTCAAACATGCCCCAACAAGTTTCCCACAAGAAGTAATACCCGGTTATGGGTATGGAATTCCTTAATGTAAATAACTTAAATATAACATTATATGAGATATCACCAAGGATACCTGAAAGTTAGACTGCTTCACACAGACTGTGCTTCCTACATAATGGCTAACAGAGTGCTCTTTATAAATGATACTCAGTATATATCTGTTGACTCATTGACCCATGTGGCACAGCAAAATCAGAGCAAATGATATCTCCAAGGGACTTATCTATATAGAAGAAATTCTAAGAAACTTCCCTGTAAGTTCAGTCCTGGTTTCAGTTAATGATGAGTGCTAAAAATCCAAGGCATCTTCATTACTATGGAAGCTGATTCAATCAGACACTAGAGATTTCACCAGTAAATCACAATAAAGAACTATATCACTGTAGATACTGCCTTACTGGATAAAATCATTTCTTTTACAAAATAACCTAATTCTAGAAGTGATTATTGTTTCAGTTTTTAAAATCAGCTATTTTTTCTCTTTTTTAGTTTTAGTTTTTTTATTATTATTTATTATTATTTATTTTTGTTTTTTTATTATTATTTATTCATTCATTTATTTATTTATTTTGAGACAGAGTCTCACTCTGTTGCCCGGGATAGAGTGCTGTGGCATCAGCCTAGCTCACAGCAACCTCAAACTTCTGGGCTCAAGCGATCCTTCTGCCTCAGCCTCCCAAGTAGCTGGGTTGATAGTCACATGCCACAATGCCTAGCTAATTTTTTTATTTTTAGAAGAGACGAGATCTCACTCTTGCTCAGGCTGATCTCGAATTCCTGAGCTCAAGTGATTCTCCTGCCTTGGCCTCCCAGAATGCTAGGATTACAGGCATTAGCCACCTCACCCAGCCAGTTTTAGTATTTTAGTGACGGAGTCTATCACCCAGGCTGGAGTGCAATGGCACAATCATATTAATAGCTTACGGTAGCCACGAACTCCTGGGCTCGAGCAATCATCCTGCTTCAGCTTCCCAAGTAGCTGGGACTGCAGGGATGTCCCACCATGCCCAGCTAATTTTTGTTTTTTAATTTTTTAGAGATGGAGTCTCACTGTGTTGCCCAGACTGGTCTCAAACTCCTGGGCCACAAGCAATCCTCCTGCCTCAGCCTTTCAAGTCACTGGGATTACAAGTGTAAACCTCCACACCCAGCAAAAATCAGCTATTTTTTTAAGTGGTTGTTCATACATGAAAGGAGATGGGGACATTTAATCCATGAAAAATAAAAGCAGATTCTTAGAGTGACTTTTATAAAATGGCAAAACTTAGACCACTTCTATTATAAATAATAAAATGAAAGGTGAGAAGTAATCCAGTAGCATATGTTGGTATTGGGAGATTCCCAGCAGCTTTGAAAAACTGACACAAATAGTATGGAATGACCGAAACTAATTAAAGCATTGATGTGAGTACTGCAGTTATTTCCATGATTTTAGGTAATATTATAACTGATGTACTTTCCTCTGCAGTAGGAAATGAGGATTCTCCTGATATGGATACAGAGGAACTTTCTCCACACCCTTGCTGAATTTTCTCCTTTCCCTAGATTTCCAAGGCAAACCAGATCTAGCTGTGGCCTCTGCATATCCAAGTAACACAATTTCCTTACCAAATGTGTCAACAAATTAAAGACTAACATCTCTGCTTGAGCTTACATATATAGACCAGGAGAAATTAGAAAGTCTTTTCTCCTTCCATCACTTCATACAGTTAAGCCCATGTAGGACAGAGATTGTTTCTCCCTTTCGAGAACACATTATTAGGACTTTTAAAAGAAATTACAAAAAATAGAGAATTCAAATGAATATTTTTCATTTTTTCATTTTTTTCTGGTTTGGGATCAGGGATTATGACATTGATTATTTCTATTATTTTACTTAATATGGATTTTACCAGATTTTCCATTATAACTTGGGCTAGTAAAGGTATTAGACATTTAAGAGGCAGCCTCATGTACCATTACATTTTGTATTTACCTCATGTCTGACTACAGAACAATAAAATATCAGATAATCACAAATATACTACTTCCATAAGAAATTATGATGAAAAGCATGTTAAACAAGAGTGACAATATATCAGATTTCTGAAGGGCAAAATTTACTGGGTAACCAAAAATCACAGAAAGAAATAATTTTTTGAGTAAGAACTATATTTGAATTGCTTTATACTTAGATCTTGTAGGTCTTTTACCTGGAAACATTTTAACTGATTCCAAAAGAGCAGTTTATTTTAGTGTATAACTATGTAAATTGAGGATATTTATTATTAGTAAACCTAAATGCTGCTCAAAGAAGTATTGATTATACCTCACAGCTCATTTTCCCATAACTTAACAGATTTTTGACAAAGCTTACATCTTAGCATATTTCCAACTTTAGATAATGAGTGAGTTTAAATTTTTGGCTTGCCAAAAGTATGTGATTTCCAAGACCTCAATCAGAGAATTGTACAAATTGAGCAAGAAATCTTTCTAGTCCTCGGGCTTATTCATTACCCGTTAGTTGGTAGAATTTGTAGAACTTAATGGTATGCAGCCAACTCTAATTAGTATAATAAATGTCAAAGTGTAGACACATGAAAACAAAGTTCCCATAAAACTACATGTTATAGAATGATTTCAATTCTTTCCTCATCAAATACAAGTTAGTCAGACTAACAGTTAAATAAGCTAGGTTTCTGTACTTCTTTCATTTAGGCCTTGGAGGAGGTATTAATTATTTCTTTACAAATTTAATAATTATTAAAGTTTGTTCTTTTTTTCTCTTCTTTATATGTTAGAACATTTATTAATATTTGGTCAATTATCTTTAGTTATAGGTCGCCATTTTCTATTATACCTCCTTTCTTTTTATAGAGTTGATTTTTATACTTAACTCAATGTCCATTCTTCTGAGGCTTTCAACTCATTTCTCAGCCACTAATATAAACATCATGATTACTATCCTGATACCACGTTTATTTTTAGTGGTATCCTTCACACCTATAATTTATGAGGATGCCATGCTATACCATTCTTACTTAATATCTCAAGAAACTTACGAGGCAGATATTGATACATGAGGTTAAAAAGAAAAGGCCCAACCCTTTATATAAAAAGAACAGCCACAAGGCAAGCATAGCTTAATACAACCATCTCAAGATAAGCAAGACTACAGTAGCATTGAGCAGAGCCTAGACACTTAGGTAATAAAATGGATGCCAGGTCATTCATGTTCTTTGTAATTTTTTTGTAATTAGTAATTATTAATAACTGTCAGGTCATTATAATCTTTAAAGCTCTCATAATGAAAGTTCAGCATACTACAAATATACTCTTGCTTTTTGCATAAAAATCAGTGTTAAGCTATATCTTTGATCAAGGTGACCAAGTATAATCCAGGCCAATGAGGAAAACTTTTTAATAGATAGATAACTACCGAAAACACAGTAGGCATACAGTATTTAATTTAACGAGTGAGTGATTCTTTCATCAAAAGCACACTCGAATTCCAGATCACCATCTTTGGGCATTTCCCATTGGTTTTGGGTACCCACTAAAACCAGGGGTATATATGGGAAACAGTCTTCTCTATGCATTATGATGGATAATATTCACATATCGAAACCTGGAGCTGGGTTTATAGCTTTTTTTTTGTCTTTGTAAGTATTTATATTATATGGTTAGTAAATTTCATATAAATATAATTTTTATATATGCATTTATTCATTCATCATATATTACTGAGTACTTTTTATATGTCAGGCACTATGAGAGTGGTAGGAATTTATTCATCCATTCATCATATAAAGTGTCAACTATGTACCAAACCACCATTCTAGATTCTGGATATGGCAGTGAATACAATTGTTATATTGCCTTATGCTGTTTATAAGAAATACTTTACTGTTAGCATTTCTCAATAATGTTTTTTGTGGTTGGGAAGAAGGGAACACCAAACCTTTAACCTTTATCTCTTAGTTCTCCACAGACCCTAGTCAAGTAGTTTTTGTTGTCTTAATTTGTGATATCTTAAAGTGGTACATAATTATGCAGAGTTCATATTTTAAAGAATCAACAGATTTGAAAGTTATTTGTAATGAAAAGATAAACAACAGCATGACATCCTGTAGCACCTAGAACATTATATTCATAGTAGTCATTTTGAGATTTTCTCTCTTTTTTTTCCTCTCCATGAAACTTATCTGAGCACTGGATTTCTATTTACTTCAAAAAAGCTCTCATCATAGATTACCACAGTAGGATTTACAGCCAGAAACCCTTAGGAATACATTGAGAAAATTAATACATACATTTTTAGAAAAATCAGAGGGCACTCAGAACCTTGCAGATGGTTCTAAGAATGAAGACAATTTTTTCTATTCAAAAAGCAAGCATTACGTTACTAAATTTGGGGGTCTTTATTAATGGGGAAAAGTTTATAATTTCAGTATACTCTGAAACTTTTTCTAAGTTGTAAATTAAAAGCATTCAATATGTAGTTAATACATTTAGACAATTAAATTGATTGAACTTTTCAGGGCAACAGTGAAAAAAGCCAAAATTTTTAAAAATATAATGAATAGGACATTTTCCATTGACATAAAGTCTATAGTTTTCTAAAAGCTAAATATACAGTAAATTATTGTGTTTACTCTGTCTGACAGATCCCTGAAGAGCCCGCATAAAGAACTGTAGAGATGCACTGACCAGTAGGATGCTCAGTTTTAAATTGCCTGGATCAAGAATGCTTTACTGTCAGCATTTCTCAGTAATGAGAAATATCTTATCTGAATTATACCACTGATGGGCAGTGATTTGTCTGCCAGCACCTATTTTTGTTTCAGTCGACATTAAATAATATATTTCAAACAAATGCTTTATATAAAGGAAATAGCTCTGAAGTTGGAGGATTCTCTTCATACTGTGTGTAGTATAAAAGATACTGATCAAGAGATAAAGAAGAACATTAAAAATATTAAGGTATCATTCAACCTTCTGACATTTTGATGAAATCTAATCGTCCAAAAACTGTAATCAGTGCTGCAGATGAAGAAAGCCTAAATATTTGTTTCCAACAGCCAACTCTTACTGTTTTTTTTTTTAATTAATTACTGGACTGTGTTTAATCATGAAATATATTCATGTTATATCCTGTGTTCTCAGTTATATGCAACTTTATTTGTGAAGGTGTGTTTTGTACCAAAGGCTCTCATGCATAGATTAGCCCATTTACACATAAATAAGTGAAATCTACACTGTGCCCAAATGAATGGTATTAAAGACAGATTTGCCTAAAAGAAATGTGCCTTGCTTGATTGAATATTCTTTTTTTTCAAAATGATAGATTTGTAAATTAGTCTTACAGATAAGTTTTAGCTGAGCTTAATTTTACAAAAATATATTAGTACTTATATGTTTAAGTGGTCTAGCTTAACTAAAATTTTAACATTTAGTTATACTTTTCAACAGTTCATATATAATATATTCACTTAATTTAGTTTTCATGGAATGTTTGGCGCAGTGAGACAAAGCACATTCTTAAAGATATATATAATAGTTCATCTAATATTTATAGCTTTTCCTTCAAAATTATGTACGTAAAAGTTTCATTTTCTATTTTTATATTCTTTTAGAAATGGAATTCTTTTTCAATTAAAAAAGTTTTAGTTAGAAAAGAGATGTAGGATGTCATGAAGATGGTTTCCCATTTGGGGACATTTCACTTCTGTGCCATTATTAATGTATTTACTGTGATATTTCAGCAGAATGGTAGCTATTTGTATATTATTTCATAAGCCTTATGGAAAGTCAAACTGTGAACATTTACTATATAGAAGACTTTTTTCATTTCCATATTTTACTTTTAAAATATACCTGAACAAATACATAAATAACCAATCTCCTATTATTTAAATGTATAACAATGCTAAGTTATAATAAGAGCACTTGTAGAATTTCAGTTATGATACAAATATTTTGGTAGCAAAGCCAAGAACATAAACTTTTTGATGCCCTATAGAATGGACTACAGGTGATGAATTTCATTGTTAATATATGTATAAGAATCAGTAACCAAAACAATCTTATACCTACTAGCAGCAAAACGGATGGATAGGAGATATAATCCAAGTAACTTTCTTTGAGGCAATGTCTACAAGGAATTTTTCACAATCTTCTGGTAATTTCTTTTTGGGCAAACTTTGAGACCAAATCACTATAGAAAAAATGAAATAAAGGAATGATAACTATCTCAGGTTTGAGCTAGAACCTCCAGTCTAGATGATTTGTGATTAAAGTGAAATATAGCCACCACCTTGTCTTTGTTCTGTGTTAGCCTATTTAGTAGAGACACTGGCCCTGAGTCCATTGCAGACAACCCAGTCCTCAGAAGTGATAATCACAGCCTGGGTAGCAGTAAAGTAATCTACATCAGCTCTTGGGATGATTGAAACAAACCGATCAACTGTGTTAAAGGAGGTTAGACATTCTGATGTTTTAGTAAGGATCAGTAGGTGTTAGAAAAATAGACACAAAAACTACCTTTGTAAAACAATAACATAACTTTAAGCATTATAGTATATTTAATCCCTTATCTGAATTATTATTACAGGCTACAGTTTCAGATAGAGACAAAACCTGGACTTTTGCAATAAAAGCACAGAATGGTGTCAGATGAGTAAACTATCATACCAAATATGGTTCACAGAATGGGTAGTAAAAATAGTACTGGTCTAGATGAAGGGACCAGAATTCTTACCTGCTTGCTACCTATGGAACCCTAGATAAGTCAGTTATCATTGCTAGACTTCGGTTTCTTGAATTGCAAAATGAGTGTGCTGGGTTCAATAATATATAAGGCCCTTTCTAGTCCCCAAATCCTCATTATACGTGTTTTAAAAATGCTTTGAAGGATACTTAAGGACTCAGATTTTCTTATACGGGAAAGAATAAATTGAAATAAGATTTAAGCCTTGAATCTGCCATAAATATATCATTCTTCAAATTGATTGTAAGAAGAGGAAATAGGATTCTTTCTCCTCTAAGAATTTTCACTGATCTATAATGGGATTGTGAAAGAGTAGAAAAATCACTCTGCAGAATGGAAACGGATTAATGAAATAGCTAGAAAGAACCAGTGGGTATTTGTTAAATTTAATTAGATGCTAAGGTGATTTGAAAATTGTATATGAAATGCTAAAACAGGACCAACGCCTTATTGCACACTCAGCTTTATAAGCCAGGGAATAGGGGAAGGTTGGAAAAGTTTGGAGTGATAGGAGTGTTTGCCTTGTGATCTCTTGATTCTTTTAACACAAGAAGCAATTTGGCAGAGTTTAAGCAGGTGTCTGTGCTGTCGTGCTGGCTCTGCCAATAACTCTCATGTGTCCTAGGAAAGTCCCTTTAACTCCTCTGAGCCGCAATTACTTTATCTGTCAAGTGAAGACTTTTTAAGTTTAGTATTCTGTATGTTTCTTTTCATCTTTGAAAATTCTATCATATTTTCAGATTGTTATAACGTGTACATGTACATGTTGCTTCCCTCTAGTCACTAAGATGCCACATATTTCTACTCAAGAAATCCAAATGGTCATATTTCTAATACTGCTAATTGACCTCAGCAAGACATAAAAAAGTTAAACCTTACTTTTCATTTTGACCATGGCTTAATTATTATGGTTCATCATTTCATCTTTGAGTGCTCTGAGTAGTTACCTAAACAGAATGTTCAAGTTAATTTTATCTTTAAATTTTTATAGTTTAATAAACTTGTAGCAAATCAAAATCAAATAAATTCTGCTGTGAGCTGTAGCTGATAGTAAGGTATATTTTTGTCACATTAAAAAGTTATTGCCCTTTTGGTCCCAGAAGAAATGACTATAATTTAAAACAATATTCATAAAATTTTGTGATTTTTTTAATACAAAAGAGGCCTGATGGAGCCATATTAAGTTGCTCAGGAGTGAGAAACAAAATTCAGGGATAACCCAAACACTTCTGTTTGGCATTAGTGGATAGCTGGGAAAAGAAGGGTTGTAGCTTTTGCACAGCATAGATAAGAGATGACTATACCTATTGAAAAACAGGAGTATGTTCTGATTCCTGGTTTTGTGGTAGAAAGAGATTAGGTTGGGAGGATGCTAAAATTTGGACTCTAGAGAAATTGTTAAAATGATAGCACTGCATTTGAATAATACAGAAATATTTTGTCATATTGAGATTATTTGTCCAGAGGTTTAGTCTTATATCCCTTCCATTCAGAAAAGGGGGTAGTTTTTAAAGGCCTTTATCATAATAGGAAATGTATATTTTGACTAGTGGAGCAATTAATTAAAACATTTAATCTGATAATTTTGGTTTTGTGAATCTGAATTTTCACTTTAGGTGTAATTGAGTCATTTATGTATTAGCGTGATCTTTGTGAGAAGTGATTTCATCCATTTTTTTTAAAGTTGATGAAATTTGATAAATGGTGATTCTAGCATATTGTGTTAATACTGTATGTTACAACAATGTGTGAACCAACCATACTAAACAAACCATAGTAGTATCTCTTTGGTAAATTGTTGCTATGGTGTGATCTGTTAATGCTGGGTTTGGGGGTGGGGAGGTTAAGTATTTAGTTTACTTAAAACTGTCAATGTGTTTTTCTTAAATGGCATAAAATTGTATGACTATAAACCAAATAAGAATATCCTTTTTTAAAAAATTTTAAGGGCACTGTATAGACCATTTTTGGAACTATGCCATAAAATGGTATAATTTATGTTAAAAAGCTCCTATACACACACACACACACACACACACACACACACACACACATACACACAGTACACACAAGGGGAAGCAAACTGTGTGTTGTGTTTCTATGTAATGTGCTAAATGTCATAAGAAAACATTTTTTAAGTCTTATATAGATTATACAGAGGTCAGAATAACAAATACGAAACCTCAATTTTTTTCATAGAGTCAAACATGTATTTATTTATAATTTTGTTTATATCATACTTTGCAAAGATCATTCACATAATTTAATCTTTAAAACATTCGTATGAAGTACTAATAACAGCTGAAGTTTAAACACCCAAGGTTTAGAAAGATCTAATGATTATTGGCCAAGATCATATGGCCAATAAATGGTTCCAAATCTCGTATGTTCTTTGTACTGTTCACCCTCCGTCATGTTGTTTTTATCCTATCACTGCCATTATCTGTTAAACTTTGACTAAAATTTGATTTTAGTAATAAAAGTTATATTGGAAATTTCAGGTTTAGTGAAAAGGCATTGTTGCTGTTATTGTCAGACCTTTTTAAATACTTCCAAACTATAGTCCTTCCACAGAGTAATATCCAAACATTTTGCACCTAAAACATATTAAGTCCACAGACACTGACCACAAACACTAAATTCATTTAATGTCAAAGTGCTAGGCTGAAAAATGAACTTCACTGATTTTTCTAATTTCCCTTTTTAAAAATTCATCATAATGGCTGGTTTCTGAACAGTTGAAAGAAGCAATAATGAACCCAAGAAACTGCAGCCATTCTGATTCAGAGAAAAAAGCCAGATCCACCCTGGTAACCATTTTTCAGCCTACTGTTTTTCATCACACTTGTTTTGTGATTAGCGGAGGACAGGGAAGAGGGAGTGGGGAGAAAAACTGCCTTTATTTTAAGCAAACTGGTTATTTCCTATAACTATTCAAAAAGAATTGGTTATCAAGTATTAGATAGCAGTATTATTAAGAATTAGCCATAGTTTAAATATTTGGCAAAGTTCTTCCACATATTTAAAAATCCATTTAAGGATTTTCCCAGAAAAAATTAAAATCTAATGACTGCTCAGTTCGAATGTGGAGGACATCCATGTGTTAATCCATGACACAATATTATTTTTATTCTTTTTGCAAACTGACAGAGAGACAGTTACTGCTTTCCCTTGTAAGTCAACAGTCTGTGACACATGCTGTACTTTTACTGATTAGCAATGCAATGTTACTGTGAATATTTAAATGGAACATATGCTTATTATATTGGAATTTAGAATTTTCTAAACTTAAATTTTAGTTCTCTTCATCAAACGGGTAAGTCAAGCAAGTATTATTTTGTATGGAATGAAATAATAATCATTCTTGATAATAACAAATAATGGAATTCTGAATAAGATGTAAAATCAAACATTTTCTATTTTTTCTATTTTTTTCTCCTTTTGACGTTGAATTATGTTAACTTATCACATATTAATGTAAAGTTAAAATAAGCTCTATGCCATGTTCTCTGATGTTTTTGTCATAATTTTGAGTCCTTTGTTAAGTAAATATCAAAAAATACCTGTAAATTGTGATTATGTGATATTTTCATCAGATTCATTTGTAAATTTGTCATTGGATTTCACGTGTTTTCATTGCAAATGTTATATACAGAATTCAATAAAAGACCCCCAAAAGTCCCATTGCTCATATTAATAATTAGCTCCAAATGACTTCTTTCTCCATTCCGTCCTTCCTTCATTCCTCCCTCCCACCCTTCCTTCTTTCCTTCTTTCCTTTCTTTCCTTGTTTTGTTTTTGCAAAAGAAGGATCATCAAAAGCTGGGCTATTGTCAATAACTCAAGCATCAGCTGCCTTTGGATCAGATCTGCAGGCTGTTGTGTGTCCTCCCACATGGCTATAGTGAGGACTTTTGTGCATTGTCTTCAGCAAGCCTTTTGGAAACCAACATTCCCTAGGTTTCTTCCATTGCTCCATAACTTTCTTACACTGATGAAGTCCCCGTAAAGTCTCAAGGCAGAAAAATTTATTTGTGATAAGTCTGTGCCTTCATGCTTGTGCCAGGTATATATAAGAGTAAATTATGGCACAGAAAATGTACATTATTTCGTTCAAAAATAAGTATTAGGCATCCATTGTGTACACTGCACTGTTCAAAGCACTGTGAGGGGTTATATGTAGAAGGTCAATGTGTAGATGACCCTGCTCTCAGATTTACACACACACATAAATATTCCGAAGCTTGTAGGTTAGGATTCTCATTAGATCCAGAACAGTAAAGTGTTAAATGAGAATATTTTGATGTCTATATGTATTCTCTATGTATGCCCAATATTTTTGTACCATGACAATATAATTTCTAGTAATCACCCTTTACATTCCCATTGTTCTTATTTTGTGCTTAGCAGTGTTGATCCTAAATCTTTTTCCTAATAGCAGCTAGTTACTCAAATGTGTTTGTGCTTTTGGAATGTCAACAAATGCTACATCACCAAAGCAGAGTCCTCTCTCTTATTTCCATCTGGAATTTTACTTTGTCTTAAAAACAAAAAAAGACAAAAAAACCCCACAGATTTAGACTGACTTACACAAGTGGTAATTAGCTATTAGAAAAAAGAACAAAACATATTTTTCTAAGACTCCGGTTGATATAAGAAATAACTGTTTTTAAGCTTTCTGGTCATGTAATTTTGGTAGTGGACTCCATGAGCCATAATTTGTAAGTATTTCATTTTAAGGGACCAAATCTTTAAGTCCTTTGTAAATATTCACAGAGTAAGTTTATGAGATGTGAATTGTTTCCAAGGGATTACAGATACCCTCTTTGAACCACGCTTCTAGGCAAGAGAATTCTCACTTTTCTGTTGGACTTCAACAGAAACAAATTATATGTAATTATTGTTACACAGCCCCTGTGGGTTAGGGCCCACTCAATCATTGGTTCACTTTTCTGTACTTTTCCTTTGTATTAAAACCCTTATCAATCTTGTGCCTTTCTCTCCTTTAGGTCTACTATTTATA
>NW_012153408.1:424055-426431 GCF_000956105.1 Propithecus coquereli
TTGTCAAGAACCTCTCCAGTCTTTGTAGAATTTGACATTGTTGATCCCTCTCTCCTTCTTGGCTTTTGTGACGCTTCCTTCTTCCCTCTCTCTCCATTCCTTCTCCATCGCCTTCACTGACTTGTCTTCTTGTCACTTCTTAAATACGGCTGCCCTAAGGTTCTAATCTCAGGCCTCACCTCTTCTCAGAGTCTACACTCTCTGTGGGTAATCTCACCCAATACCTTAGTTTCAACTATTTCCTCAGATTTCTATCTTCAGCCCAGATTTATATCCTGAGTGCTATTCTTACGTACTCCAGGTGCCAATCGTTTTCTCAGCCATTTATTTCTGCCCTGCTCACTTCTCATTCTTAGAAAACCTGCCAACCCACAACCCAGAAGGGACAACCTTAAACCCTATGTCTGCCCATTCTCTGTCCACAGGTGGTCACCTCACCCAATTGGGCCAATTAGAGTCTCTCTCCTTAGAATTCTGAATTGAAACTTGGAGACTTAGAGGTAGAAACAATGAGGCAAAGAGCTACAAAGTTGCAAGGAGTTGAGACAAGGTCAATATCATGTCGACACTAGCTAAATTCATGTAATCCATGTTCTGGTGAAGTAGCAACTAAGCCTAGCAGAGAAGCAAAGAGAAGAATGAAACAGACATGAAGCTGAACAATCAGGCTGCTTGGTGAAAGTAGCCATGGGACAATTTTCCAGCACAGGGGAGGCACGACTCTACGACACAGACAACTTATCTTTTGTACACTAGTGTCCCTGTCAGAGATATCTTCTTGGATGGTCTCTAGGCTATTCAAGGTACCTCAGACTCGACATGTCCAACACAGAGCAACTCATTTCCCACACTCAGCAATCTCATCCCAACTGTATTTCTTATCTCGGGTAATCAAACCACCTCTCCCTAATGCTACTGTTTGGAAATCTGAGGATCAACAAATCTCAGACTTCTTTTCCCTCACTCTTCACAGCCAATTTAGCCACCTTCCCTACCTCTGAATTGTTTTTTATCTATCTTATGATTTCTTTCCTATGTTATTACAGTAACCTCGTAAATTTTTCACACTAGACAAAGTGATCTCTCTAAATCACAAATTTGCTAATGACTCCCCAGGCTCAAATACTTCAATGACTCCTCCTTTACCCTTTTAGAATAAAGCCCAAACTTTTTAGTATGGCATCCAAAGCCCTTCATGGTCCAGCTCCTGTCTTACCTTTGTAACCTCATCCCTTATCACTCTCTGATATGTGCCCTCTGCTTCAGTCGCCCTACATTACTACTCTCTATAGCATGCTCTCTCTTCTGCACACCTTCACATGTGATGATGATCCCTCTGTCCAGAAATATCTTCACACCTTTCTTTTTCTTCCCCACTTCACTCATTTACACTGTTCTACTCAGCTGGGTGATAGCTACTTATCTTTCAAGACTTACTGACATTTTTTTCTATGAAGACTTCAGTTAAGTACCCCTCTGATACTTAACAGCTCTCTGCCAAAGAACTTGACACAAAATATGACTATCTACTCTTTTATAAAACTGTGAGCAACTTGAGAGCTGACTCTGTCCTTGTCATCTTCATATTCTCAGTGGCTGGTATGTAGTGGATGCTTGATAAACATCAGTTGAGTAAATAAAACCCTGAGAAGATGTAACTTCCACCCCCAAAGACTTCACAGAAGGAGTGTAAAATGAGAAGGCCTGTGATGATGGCATAGTGACAAGTTCTGTACCAGGTAGGCTGAGGGAACTATGAGAAAGAAGGAAGGGACAATTAGGTCAGCTCAGGGGCCTTTGGGAAATAAGAGAGGAGGTTAGGTTTGATGAGTAAATAGAAAAGACTAAGCGAGGCAAATGTGCTGGGGAGGGTTTTCAGCTCCTTGCAGCCAATGCCAGTCTACTCATCTGTCACAAGTTGCAAAAGCTGCTGCATGCTGATGTACCACTGTTAAGAGGCGCTCCACACCAGATGGTAAAACAAATGCACTCTGAGAAAACTAGATAATTGTCTTAGCAGTGGAAAACCTTTAAAAAATTTCAAACTATTGCAGTACTTAAGATTACTCTGGATTCAATAAAACCCCAAATATGTCTCTCTCTTGGAAATTTTCCCTCTTAATTTTGAAACGCATGAGTAGTGCTGAGGAAATTAATCTGTACTTTCAAGTCAACCACACTTACCTCATCCAGTTGCTGTTTTAGAGGAGCTGTGTATTATTCTAGGAACCTTCAGGGTCCTTATTGTAAGCTTTTTGATTTAGAAACAGGAAATTAAATTTTATCTCAAGGGTAATTGTAACCACAGTATTTAAACATTTCCGGTAGTTTCTTGACTTCATCAGAGGCCTACTTCAATCTCCAATCCTTTGGACT
>NW_012153408.1:427686-440857 GCF_000956105.1 Propithecus coquereli
TAATTGCGATGACCTTTCTAATGAAATGAGCATATACAGACATCCTACCATGCCCTTTGAGTCATTTAAAGAGGAAGTCTACTTCATATTTCTCTCTCTAATTTCACGTATTCCTTCAATACGTGAAGTTTGCCCAGCCCTCCAAAGAGAAGCTCACAACCACTGGGATTTTTAAATCACAAGACTCGTAATTGTGAGTCACTGGCTGATTCATCCTATGAAGTAGCTAAACCCTCATCTTATAACACGTGTCTTTAATTCCTCCACTGATAACTCAAAAGTGAGACTGCAGCTGTTATATAGCAACATTATTGTTAGTTCTTAAAAACATGTCAAGAGTTTTGTTTGGGGTGTTTTTTTTTTTAACAAAGCTTAGACTGAAATAAGAGATTGCCAGACATTTAGACTGGGAAAGCAATGCTTTTAAACAGGAATAGAAATGTCAAGTTAATGTTTAATATTTAATAATTTTGTCTTCATTTGTCTCAGTTTCACTTGGATTTTGGTCCAACAATTATATCTTTAAAATATTCTGAATAAATCAAACAACACTCACACACAAAAGCCTTAACAACATTCAGGAAAATGATGAGTTGTATTGGATTCTAAAAATGCTTTAAGAACAAAACAGAGTAATCACATTTGACTTGTGAAGCAAGAGGAAAGCCCTTATATAATGCAGTCAGGCACGTCTGAGTTCTGGAAAAACAAAAATTGTATATAGCCATCCCTGATTTCTCTTGTCAAAACCTCAGAAAAAGAAGAGGCTTCTAGCTTCCACTGGTCATTCTCAACCTCATTTTTTCACAAGGGCCAAGTTCTATTAATATTGGGTAATTCCAGCTTTGTGTCTGAATAGGAAATGGGAAAACCTTTTCCTCTAAACCCGCACCTCTGTTTAAAGGTATCACTGGGAAGAGCTGGCCTCAAAACCCTCATAATCTTGCTACTTAATGGTCCCTGGGACAAGCAGCATCAGCATCACCTAAGAACTTGACAGAAATGCAGAATTCTAGGCTGTACCCCAAATCCGCTGAATTAGAATCTGAATTTAATAAACTTGCCAGGTGATTTACATGCACATGAAAGTTTGAGTAGCACTGCTATCAGATCATTACTGCATAGCTTACTCAGACTTTCCACCTGGGAGCCATCAGAATGGATAAACAATATAAATTCAAATTAAGCAAAATAACCCACCTTGTTCCTGTATAAATTTGTTCTTATAAAGTCCCAAAACAACATAGTAAAGAATGAATATTTTCATTATTGAATACTAAAAATTCAAAAGCTACTATATTTTTCTATTTAGGATCAGATTCTACTTTTTTTTCTCTTTTTTATACTTTTATTTTTTTAATTGATACATGACGATGTACATATTTATCGGATACATAGCAGATATTTCACTACATATAATGTACAGTGATCAGACCAGGGTAATTAGCATATCCATCATCTCAAATATTTATCATTTCTTTCTGTTGGGAACATTCAATATCCTCTTTCTAGCTATTTGAAACTATGTAACATATTGTTAATTATAGTCATCCTACAGTGTTGTAGAACAGTAGAACTTATTCCTCCTATCTCACTGTCATTTGGTATCTGTTAACAAATTTCTTCCTATCCCTTCCTTGCCCCTACCCTTCCCAGCCTCTGCTATCCTTTATTTACCTTTTACTTCTATAAGATCACTTCTTAATATAGTCTACATGTTTCATTCCATAATAAAATGACCCCTACCAACCTCCTCCACCAGGCCTATCTCTGAACAACTGTAAAACCCTAGTAAAGTTTCAGGTTTGGAATAGTCTTCATGGGTGTTAATAAGCTACTAAAATAATAATTAAAATGCCTAAAACAAATGACAACAGCCATATTACCAGGCACTATTCTAAGTTCTTACTTACATTAATTTACTGGATCCTCAAAACAACCCTAAAAAACAGGCTCTAATATTATCATCCTCATTTTAGAGATGAAAAAACTGACACTGGGAAAAGTTACGTAACTTACCTCAAGATACAAAACTAGACAGGGGCAGAACTGGAATCCAATGGCTATTTCAGATCCCAGACGATTAGTCACGAGACTTTATCACCACCAGATACCTAGGGTACGGCATCTCTGCTCCTCCTAACAGTTTACAAAGTCGGTGCGGTATAGAGATGAGAACACTCTCACAATGTTACTAAATTACTCTCGTCTTTTAGCTCGTAAATGAGGAAGCCTCTGTGTTTTCTCCAATTATTGCACACTGCCTTCTACCCACCTCCAACCTTGTAAATCTCTCAGTTATTCCTAATAGGCTGGCTATGACATCTCCACTTAGTACAGTTAGAGCCCAGAAGCTCAGCTCCCTCTGTCAGTGTGATAAAGGTAAGAGCGTCTCACCTCCTTTGTCTCCTCCAGCCATATTTTATTAATACGTATATCCAGGATAGTGTACTTCACACGGCTGGGTTTTCAGCTCTGTCGACTGCGATTCTTCATATGTGCAGGTCGAACCCTTGCATGCATGCTTAAACCATGTCCCAAAGAACATGTATGCTCACCAAAGTGATGGCTCTGAGGGTTTCCTTGCTTCCTCACTAGAAAGCCATGTTTTAGTCATTAGTATTCTGGTCAGACGGGAAACCTCCCTTGCAGAGCTGAGGCGAAGGGGAATGCAGCTTTGTGCACCATAAATAGTAATTTTATTAAAATGTAGAAAAATTGTTGAGAAACGAAAAAGAGGTGGAGGTAGAGGGTTGCCATGGCAACTCAACCATTCCCTCAGTTTTCAAAGAGTGGGGAAGACTAAGGAATAGTAAATAAAGAAAAGGAAATAGAGGATGTCTAGATGACACGTGATCACAAATGGAACGCGACAGCTCGGAGAGACTTCTTTCCAACTGAGTGATGAGCTGGAAAGGAGAGGGTGGGCCTTCTTAGGGATGCCCTTCCTAGGAGAGCAATGAGCCTATCAGAGGTCAATCTGTACCATCAGCTGTACCACATGCTTCAGTCACAGGGGCCACCAAACAACGTGGTCTTCAACAAATGATTTGTGGACAAATGGATATCCCTCACCCCTATCTCTGTAAGTATTTTTAGATATTGGTTCTGGAATCACCATTCTTCTTCCCCTCCCCTCACTCCTGAATGTTGATTGACTCCAGGCAGATCAAGAAAGATCAGGGCCAATCAGAACTCCACCCACTCGTAATATATTAGATTAATTCACATAAAACAAATGCAAAATATATTATTAATGGAAACGAGGATAAAAGAATAACCTTTATTCAGCACTTTACAGGTTACCAAATACTTACACATTATGTCAATTGATGCATGGGAGCAGCCTCAGCAATCTGGAATTACTCCACCTTATAGCAGCACACAAAACCTGGTATGCAACTCAGACTAGAACAAAGTGACTAATATCCCCTGCATGCAAGAATCTTCCATCTCTCTTGGAGAATGGAATTAATGCTGATGGTTTATATGATTTCCTGTCTGTCTCGATCACGTATTATGACATCTTTAACAATGTGTTATCCCCATTAATTAACACTTCGGGTTTTTGCGGGGTGTGTGTGTGTGTGTGTGTGTGTGGAGAGAGGGAAAAGAGAGAGAGAGGGAGAGGAAGAGAGAGAGAAAAAAGATAGCCACACAAATACACATAAGCTGCTCCACATTGTTTCTGCTAATGGAGGAGAGATAAACAAAGGATCATCCAAAAGTCATTTTTAAGGACTTTGTAATGCACCAAATATATTGGACTGTGGTGGAGACTGCTAGCAGATGTTTGGGATAATTTTTAAATGAAGCTGCGTTTTCCCCCACACACTCTGAAAGGGATAGCAAGGGAAGCTAGTTAGGGAGAAAGCAGGCTGGGATTGTAAACTGGCTCCACACAACGCACAGATTACCTTGCCAGAGCAGTGAGCCATTATGCACACATCTGGGGTGCAATGTTCACGATAGCTGCCTCCCCACTGAACAAACCTCATGCCCGGGCAGGGCTCAAAAATGCTGGCAATGTGGTTGAAGGGAGCAGAGTAAGGGCCTCCTGAAACTGGAAAAACTGAAGGACAAGAGGGAAGGTTCTGGGTGACATAATGCACACTTGATCCCCAGATCCCGAAACTTTGTTCCTGAAGAGCACTCACTTAAACTGAACACTTGGGGAAGTAAGTTTAGGATGAATAAAAGGAAGGAAGTAGCGAGTTTATGGAGCTTATTACCCAAAATGTAATACAGATTACAGTTACACATAACAGATCCAAAATGACTGAGGAAAAGTAGGATAAAAAGATAACCTTTATTTAGCACTTTCCAGATTACCAAGTACTTACACATTATCGTATTCGACCTCCATAGACATTCAGAAAGGTAGATATTAGGTCATCATGACAGAGAAAAACTGAGCCTTGGAGAAGACAGACCATGGATTGAACCATGCACCAAACCTTTTGGTTTGCCATTCTCAGTATTCCTTGGTTTAACTGAGGTGGGAGGTGTGGAGAGGATAGTTAGTCACTGGCTAGGATAACCCAGCGGCAAAGTCAAAATAAAAGAAATCTGGGGTATCAGACTGTATATTTGCAGCTTTGTTTGAGGGGCTTGATAAAGAGCACCAGTATTCACAACTGCACATTGTGAAGCCGCAGCTTGGAGGGTTTCCTGTAGATAAGTCAACCATGCAGTGGTGCCATGGAATCATTTCTACCAGTCGAAAAATGCTGCCTTTTCCCTACGCCGCTTATTATCATCTTCTCTCCCATCTCTCTCTCCTCGCCATCCCCCCCACACACAGGAACTCACACATGTACTTCTGTTATTTCCCAAACCTCTCCTTTCTCTTCCCCTTTCTCTTTCGTTTAGTCACACACAATCTTTCACTTCTACATCAGCTGCATTTAGCTATTCGAGGCAAGTATTTGAGCACCTGCCCAGCCAAATCCCGGGACACAGATTGCCAGGCTACTGCCTCCATTGTACAGATGAGAATCTGAGACCAAGAGGGGTCAGTAACGCACAGGAAGTCACATGGCTAGCAATGGCGTAGGCAGAGAAACACACGCTGCTTCCTCTTCAAGGACCTTGCACTCAACACTTAAAATATATGTGATGTTGTCTAAGTTGTTACCCTTAAGAATAGATGTTTCATATTAACATGTTTTAACTGACCCATATTCGGTTCATAATCAAGTAATTCTATTTTATAAACAATATCCTTTGTTTTCTTAGTGATCGGTTTACATACGCCCTCTCACATTCTCCATTTCTGCTCCTAACATCAATCTCTTAATATACGGGCTTCTGGCAACCACCCAGCCTCTTTCTCTAGTTCTTTTTTCTGATCTTAATTCATGCATTAGAAAGATAGGCAGAACCGAATGTGCTTAGTGTCTCTTCTCTTCCCCTAATTCTGCAAAGCCCTTTGCACTACTTACTCTCTCACTCTGCCCACCCCGGAGCGCTCACAGGTCACCAGCAGCCTCCATGTAGCATTTTCTCAGGTCTTACCCACTTGATTTCTCCATCCCCTCATTGGCAATTATTCCTCTTCAGCCTTCCTCACACTGCCCTTCAGCTGCCTTCCCCTCAGTGTCCTGTCTCCAGGCTCAGCCGTCAGCCCTCTCTACTTCTACAATTTCTTCCCAGGCCATTACAGACATGCCCATAATAATCATTCCCTTAACTTCTCTCTCTAGCTTCTCCATTTCCATCAATCTGCCAGTCACTGCCTCTGGGATGACTCACTGGCACTTTCCCTCCAGACTGCCTGAGCAAAGCATTTTCTTTCTCCCACTGAACTTCTCCTCCTTGTGACTTCTCTATTTCTGGCAGACACTGCCATGTTGTTAGTCAGCCAGGCCAAAAAAAAAAATATGTTGTCATCTTTGATTTCTCCATCTTAGGAAATGATAGATATAGTCTGTTAGCTTTAAAAAAGATTCTACTTCTAACATCTCTTATTACTACCCTGTTCAGAAAACCTTCAATGGCCTTCCGCTGCCTGTTGATAAAGTGCCAATTCACCCTGCCTTAGCATTCCATGCTCTCCATTGGTAGCCCAAACCAACCTTTCTCTCCTGAGTTTGCTCCAATCAAAATAGACTTTGCCCTGTTCTCACATATATGACAAGCTTTCCTGCCTCCCTGCTCTGATTCATGCTGTCCCTGATACCGTCTTCCAACATGTGTGAGAGCCTTCCTGACCTCCCTTCCCACAGCTTAATGCATATTCCTAAATCTTTGTGATGTGTCCACTCTTTGTTTTTATCTGTTTGTTTCACCTACTGCAGTAGACTATGGACTCCATGCCTCAAACTTCTGTTTTCCCACAACACTTACGTCCCTCGTGCATGGCAGATCCGCATCCTACGTTTGATGAATTGAATAGAGCTGGGAAGCAGTAGCTGCCTGGGAAGCATCAAGTTTCCAAGACCCTCTGCTCTCCTGAAGCCAGACAAATATTCTCTTGTCTCACTTTCTCATCTTAACGGGGCTCTATTTTTCCTTATGGCCTGAATGTCTACTGTTTGCCTTTGCAAGCAGTGAAAAGTGGGTAAGATCTTTGAAATAACGATTGTAGCTACTGAGCACTGCCCATGTGCCAGGCACTATTTGAAGCATGTACATGTTTTATCGTCTTCAAACCTCCTGGCAACCCTGGAAGGAGGTGTTGTAATCCCCACTTACAGATGAGGAAACTGAAGCCCGGAGAGGTGAAGTGGCATGTCTAAGCTCAAACAGCTCAAACAGCTAGTATGAGGGAGCCAGATTCTCACCCAGGCCCTCCGGCTCCAGATCCCTTTCTCCCACTGTGATAAGAAAAGCAGTCAGAAAGGGGAGATTTTACAGATAGGTTTGGATGGTCCAAACCTCAAAACCCAGAGCATGCTTTGGTCTTCACAGGTTTGACCAGATGTGTACAGATGTGTGTTTGATTGCATCTGTGCAGTGGAAGGGGGGGCTTCTATCTTTGCATTCTGCTATTTAGTTGATATTTGTGTGTTTGCTATTACTTTCTCAACACAAGCTTCCTGAAAGAAGACATGACCTTCCATGACTTTATTCTCCCACTGGAGTCTAATTCAGGGCTTGTCATATAGTAGGTGACCCACAATTAGGACTGAATTATATTTTCACATATAAAGTCAGAGCCCAAGCCGTGCCTCCCCTTTAAAGCTTTGGTTGTCTGCCCCCACTCCTCCCAGCCTCCTGACACACACCCACTCTCTCACAGAGCAGATGCAATTCGGCAGAATGGAAGCAAATCAGCTCTGAATGTCAAAACAGGATTTTACTTAATTATTAATTTGGGAGAACCAGGAGAACAGCAAATAAATACCCCAATGAGGTTATGCTCTGAAGTATGTGAAACCCTCTCAGATCTAATATTTAATTTAGACTCAACTGTCAGAAAGGCTTTCCAGCTTCCTGGATTCAAGCCAAGGCCATCAGAATGGCTTGGGATGATAACCCAGCAGCTATAAGAGGCCCAATGTGAGTTCAAGGACGAATGAGGGGCGCCTCCTCAGGGACAAGTGCCCAGAGGGCAGAGGCTGAAAAGCTTCTCCAAAGAGGCCAGTCAGCTCAAGCAGTCCTTAACAAACACCTATGGCTCTCAGACCCTCCCTTCAGAGAGGACAGCCCACAGTACCAAGAATCCATCTTGTTGTGAAACGCACCTCATCTTCCTTCCAATGCCTCCTACTCAATATTTGGGGGATTTTTTCAGGACTCATCATACCCACTCTAAGATTCATCCCCATTTCCTGATTCTCACTGCCCAGAAAATACCACATGCAGACTATAGCCCTGGCTACAGCCCCTGTGGGTCAGAGGAAAGGAGACTGAGTCACAGGTGAGGCCCCAAAGGGTCAGAGGAGCAACTCTGCTGGCGCAGCCCAAAGCCCCACCCGGCAGCTGCGGGCCTTACCCCCCGGTGCCTTTCAGGCTCCAGGCCCACTCTCAACTTCCCGTATGAAATGGGGACCTGCGAATCTTATAGCCAGCTGTGGAAACTGAGAAAAGCAAAGCAGCCCATCGTCTAAGCTCACTCTGCCTTCTGACCCTTCCCCACGGCCTCGGGGGCTGAGCTGAGCCGAGCAGCTGGGTCTTCCCCTGAGCCACGACTCACAGATGTAATTTCTCTGGCACAGATTCTCAGAACAATCCCGCTGGGAAAGCTTCCTGGTGGCCAAGTGATCCCTCACAGCTGCCGGCCCAGCGACAAGGAATCCCAGCTGGTGCTGGGTGACAAAGAACAGGTCCGGGCTTTGTCCCTTGGATACGGACCTGTCTGTGCTGGATTCAGGATGTAATTCATCGTCAAGGTCACAGAGGAGCACTAAGCCGTTGGTCCATCAAAACCACTTTAGAAAGTCAGATTTCTGAGAAGCATCGCAACTGCCACTAAAGAGCATCAGCTTATCCACGCGTGCGCTGCAGAGAGGTCCTGGTACTGCCCGTGTGCCGCCAAATGCTTAGGCATTAAAATTGATACGGCACGCAGGCAGGTAGGGACACACCTCCCAGGACACACTCACAGCACAGGAAGGTAACGGGCTCATGCAGGGTCAGGGCTAGGCAAGAGCGTGGTTTTTTAACACTGTTTAGGCAGCAGAACCCTCTTTCCAAACAAGATCACATGCAGACGCATAAAATTCAGGCAGGTCCAAGGGGAGCTTTTCGGTTGGAAACCAGGTAGAGCCAGGAACTCTTCCCCCAGCTCCCAGGCTCCCTGTAACTGCCAGCACTACCACCCTCATTCTCTTCCACTGAATCGCTGAGGCTGCACCTCACACAGCCGGAAACCCACACTCTGGTTCAAGCCCTCTTTGTTCAGAGGGGAAACCAAGGCTGGTAGAACATGACATGCATTTCCCAAGGTCACATAGTGAGTGCATATTACAAATTCAGCAGAATAAAAAGTCTTCCAAATAAAACTTTAGGTGAACCAAAACATCTGTGCAATGGAGGCAGTTCATGAGGGTTGGAAGAGTAAGTGAATACACACATCAGGTGAATTTTCATTTCAGTCTCAGCCACATTCTAGCTGCCCATCCTCAGGCAGGTCACCCAGCTCAGCTGGCCTAGGGCTGGGCTAGATCCCGTGGCCTTTTGAAGTATCTCCTGCTCAACCTTCAGTATCTAGAGTATGACAAGGCCCACTCTCAGAGCTTCCAACCCATTCCTTGACCTTGGCAGAACAAAGCCATAGGGTGAGCGGAAAATGGGGAACGAAGGCAGAAAGACCCCCCCAGGGGGCAGGTGCTCAGTAAGGCTGAATCCGGGCCACCTCCACGTGGGGCTCAGCATTTCCCTGCAGCTCCTACAGCCACAGTGGCCATCAGCAGGCCACAGCTGCAATGCCACAGAGAGGTTTTGGCTGTGGGGTGGAAAACAAAGAAGGAGAAGAGGAGAGGCTGGTGGAGGGGGACAGCGGCCTTAGGAGGGAAGGCAGCACCCCAGAGTCCGCCACCTGCACCCAGGTGCAGCTCGTCCCTCCTCTCACCATCACATTGCCCGGCGCAGCCTCTGTCCCTCCCACTGTTCTCCTCTCTCCTAAACCTGTGCCCTGCACCTGGGCCCTCACCTGCCTGGCAGCGCTCCCTGCACCCCTCACCTCGAGGGAACCTCTGTCTCCCTTGCAGGCACCATTGAACCACAGCCCTTTCAGACGGGGAGAGTCACCACCTCCTGCTCTCCTGTGAAAACCCAGGCTCCCATGAGGCTCCTGGGTCCAGCTGCCCTTCCTCGTTGGCCATCTGTTGACAACCTGGTCCCTCCTCAGCCATCAAAAGCCTTGGCACCTGCCTCACAGGCTTCCTCCAAATCCAGGCATCACCCTGACGTCCAGGCTCCCGTGGACCATCCACCCAACACCTTTGACCTCTTCCCGTCCAGGCTCCTACACCCTGACTCCACTTGGGCACCCCACTCAAGGCCACATCCCAGACTTATTCGAGACCTGGATTTGCTCCTCCCCAGAAATTTTAAGCTCACGCAGCCCACTCTCACCCCAGCATTCAAGCTCTCTCACTCCCAGATCCCCCCGCATGGTCCCTGGCACCTTACTGATCCCTTCCCCCATCACTCTCTTTTCTCCCAACCTTCAGCCTCCTCCTGTCTTCATTCCTGCCACTCAGTAGCTCCGAGCCTTTACGCATTGCTTGAAGTACTTTCTTGCTAGATTTTCAGCTCCAGTAACCACTGTTGTCCTGTAGTCGTCCTCCTTCTCCAGCACAGTCCCACCCTGGGTCAATACCATGGTGGCCGCCTCACTCCTTTACCCAGTCTATAGGGTCCTGATGGGGAAAATCACACAGCCACGAGGATGGGAAGCGCTGCCACGTCCTTCCTTCTCACCGGGCCCCAGGCAGAGCTCAGCTCGTGTCAGGGAAGTTCTTTCTGTCCCAGGCTCCTGAGTCCCCGACTTCAGCCAGCCCCTGCACTCTCAGCCAAAGCCAACCCTAGCCATCCTTGCCTCCCTCTCTCATCACAGAAGCATCCCGGTCTTACTGAGCAGCCCCTCCACCTGTGCTCCAAATCCCCTGCTTGCTTTCTCCGGAATTCCCTCCCTTTATTTTCCAGCATCTTCAACCACTCATTTTGTACCCATTTTCCCCCAGAAGTTTCTTCCATGACAAAACAAACAAAAACCCTCAAACAAATAAAACACTTCTTTAATCCTACATTCCCTTCTACCACCACCCATTGTCATCATTTCCTTTATATTCGACTTTCTTCAAGGGGTACCTATAACTCCTTTTCCTGCCTCCTCATTTCTACTCACCAACCCATGGAGCTTGGCTGCCCAACCCTGCTCCCTGAAACTCTGACCTCCATGCTGCCACCTCCAAATGGCACGTTAGGTCTCAGCCTGCCTGACCTCCGACTTCCTCCATCTGTGGCTTCCAAGCCATGACTCTGCCCTGATTTTCCTTCTCTATCTCTGGCCGTCCCTTCCCCATTCCCTTTGTGGGCTCCTCCTTCTCTTCCAGGCCCTTAGATGTTCTCTTCTCTTCTACATGCTCCCCTGCCCCAAGGGTGATCTCATCCATGTCAGGGGCCTCATCCATAGGGACTTCCAGATCCAGCCCAGGCTGTCTCCCAAGCTCTAGGCAGGAACAGCCAAATCCCACTGCACTCCCTACTCCAGGATTCAGGGGCCTCTCAGACTCAGCCGGTCCGCATGGGCCATTGACCCTACTGACTCGATCTCTGCAACATCTCTCTTCGGCTCATACCCACTCCCTCTCTGCCTAGGCCACTGCGACAGCTTCCCCCCGCAGCAGCCAGAGTGATCCTCCTTAACAGGAAAATCCAGTCATACCATGCTCTGCCCCAAATCCTTTCAGGCTCCTCCAGCTCCAAAGTAAAGTCCAAATAACCTCAGCAGAGCCTTCGGGGCAGGCCTCATGAGATCCGATCCAGCTACCCTCTCCATACCCCTCTCATGTCTTGCACACTGTGCTCCAGTCATAATGGATGACTTACACACAGTTCCCTTAGCCTTCCCTGTGGTCTCCCGCCATGCTTTCCCAAGTGCCGCTTCCTCTTCCTGAATCTCCAGGGCACAGTTCCTGCCCCCTCTTCTGGAAGCCTTCCCTGGCCCCCACCCCCGACCCCCGTCTGTGCTCCCTCATTCCTCTGTGTGGCTCTTCTCCTGCTCTAGTGGCTAGTTGAGTTCTAGCCTGTCTCCCCCAGTAAGCTTTGGTGACCTTGAGGACTGGCACTGGGTCTTATCTTTGTGTTCCCAGTGCCTACAGGCCAGTAGTGCCCGGTACACCGAATGAATGAATGAATGAATGAATGAAGAGATTGGGTATTCTCAGTAAGCCTCAGAAAGCACTGGATTTCCAAAGAGAATAAAAATCTATTAATAATTTCTCTGGGGCTTTTGGCTCTTACAGCATCCTCCATCCTGCCCTGTTCACCTAGGAGTCCCAGGAGCAGAGGAATCTGGGCCACTTCGCTTCAAGCTTCTCACCTCTCCTTGTCCCTGTGTGTCACTCACACACCCCTTCTTCCTCCCTTCGGCCCATCAGTGACTACAACAGGCTTGATGGACGCAGGGCACAGACCAGTGAGTTAGAAAGCACTATTTTTCTTCCAAAAGAAGGCCCTCTTCTTGCCCTCCCTGGCAGAGGTGACAGGAAACACCTGAAGATGCTGATAAAGCATCTTGCAACCAGATCACCTCAAACCTGACACCCAGCGAGCACTCACCAAGAAAGGAAGTGCTGCTGCGCCACACAGAAGAGTAAACCGTCATCCGGTGTCAGGCTGGAAGACGTCCTGCAGGTGAGCGTTCAGCTGGGTTTTCAAGGAGGTGAGAGAAGAAGAAGAGCAGCAAATGTGAGCGTGCATGTGTGGACAGAACCGGCAGGAAATGATAGCAAAGACAGAGACCAGGAGGTGCATAGCAGGCCATTGCTGGGGTGCAGCAAGGCGTAAGGCGAGCTGCGATGAGGAGATACCTTAAGGGCCACACAGGACTTGGAGCCTTCACAAAAAGCAGCATCTGTAAGGATCTGTAAGGGAATGGCAGTGAAAGGAAGGGCACTCCGGGTGAAGGCACTCCAAGGCTTCTGAAAGAGGACCCTGCAGATGTGAGGGGCTGAGGTCTGTGGCTCGGAAATGGAAAGGAAGCGGCTGATCCTAGAGCATTAACTGTAACTCCCAAACGGTATACCAAGGCCAGAGGGCCGGGCCCAGGGGCCCTCCTTCCCCAGTGCTTCAGACCGCAAGCCTGCACAGGGCGTTGTCGCATCTGTGGGCTTTGTGCTGCCACCTGGTGGTAGTGGGAGGGAAGACCAGGCTTCGTGGTTCCAGGGCTTGCTGCCTCCTGCGTGACGGGGTAGAGCAGCGTTGTGAGTGGAGACTGGGGTTTGCTGAGGCTCTGTGGGGCGAAAGCAGGGGGAGGCGGTGACACTGGGGTCCTCTAACCATACTCCTGCTAAAAAATGCAATTTATTTGTGCTGTTGATTGTCCCCTTTTACCCAGCACTTAGCACAGGGTCTGGTACAGAGCAGATGCTTAGTATCTATTGCTTTTCCCAATAATAATAATAATGAATTGTCAATTATTGAGTGCCTACGATGCACCCAGTGCTTGTATGTTTTATCTAAATTATTCCTCGTAACAACCCTGAGATGAAGATGA
>NW_012153408.1:455697-457275 GCF_000956105.1 Propithecus coquereli
TCTTTTGCCCATTTTTTAATTGGTTGTTTTTTTTTTCTTATTAAGTTGTAGGAATTCTTTATATATTCTGGATGAGAATCCTTTATCAGATACAGTTTTTGCAAACATTTTTTCCAAGCCTGGGTCTGTCTTTTCATTTTCTTAATGGTTTCTTTGAAGGGCAAACATTTTTAATTTTGGTGAGGTCTGATTTATCAATTTGTTCTTTTATAGATCATGCTTTTTTAGCATCATATCTAAGAAATCTTTGAGTAACTGAAAGTCACAAAGTCACAAATTTTTCCTTTTTTTCTAGAAGTTGTATGGTTTTACCTCTTTCAGTTAGGTCTATGATCCATTTTGAGTTAATTTTTGTTTATGGTATTAGGAAAAGATTTATGTTCGTATGTTTGCTTATAGCTGTCTATGGCTTCAGCACCATTTGTTGAAAGACTATCCTTTCTACACTGAATTGCCTTTACATCTTTATCAAAAATAAATTGTTTATATTATTATATTGTGAGTTAATTTCTGGACTTTCTTTTCTGCTCCATTGATCTATTTGTCCATTTTAACACCAATACCACATTGCTTTTATTACTCAGCCTTGTAATAAGTCTTGAAATCAGATGGTATTAGCCCTCTAACCTTGTTCTTTCTCAAAATTGTTTTGGTTATTCTAGGTCTTTTGCATTAAAATATGACTCAATTTGTCAATTTTTACTAAAAGTCCTTCTGGAATTTTGGGGGGATTGTGTCGAATATACTGATTAATTTGGGAAGAACTGACTTCTTAACAAGACTGTCTTCTGACCTTGGAATGCAGTATGTCTTTCCATTTATTAGGTCTTTCATTTTTACCAGCAATGTTTTGTAACTTTCAGTGTATAGGTCTTTAACATCCTTTGTCAGATTTGTTCCTAAGTATTTTATACTTTAATGCTATTGTAAATAGTGTTTTTAAATTTCAATTTCTAATTGTTTGTTGTTAGTATTTAGAAATAGGATTGATTTTTATATCACGACATCTTGCTAAACTCGCTTTCAAATTCTAGTAACTTTTTTTGTAGATTCCATTGGATTTTCTACATAGACAATCATATCGCCTGTGAATAGAGACAATTTTACTTCTTCCTTTACAATCTGGATGCCATTTATTTCTTTTTATTACCTTATTGTACTGGTTAAAACCTCCAATACAACCTTTTTTTTTATTTCAGCATATTACTGGGGTACAAATGTTTAGGCTACACATATTGCCTTTGCCACACCCAAGTCAGAGCTTCCAGCATGTCCATCCCCCACACCGCACTCATTAGGTGTGAATATACCCATACCCTCCTCCCCACTCCCACCTGTCTGACACCTGATGAATGTTACTACTATATGTGCACATATGTGTGGATCAGTTAATACCAATTTGATGGTGAGTACATGGAGTGCCTGTTTTTCCATTCTTGTGATACTTCACTTAGTACAATGGGCTCCAGCTCTATCCAGGATAATTCAGGAGATGCTAGATCACCATTGTTTTTTGTGGCTGAGTAGAACTCCATGGTATACATATACCACATTTTATTAATCCACTCATGTATTGAT
>NW_012153408.1:457325-458869 GCF_000956105.1 Propithecus coquereli
TCCATGACTCATGTAGGTAACCAGTGAGTTCCTTTCTTGTGTATCATTTTAGTATTTCTTTGTGCAGTTACGAATGAATACAAATGTATATTTTTATTCCTCTGATTTTTGTACTCAGAAGATAGCATACTAAATATATTGTTTTCACCTTGCTTTTTTTTTCATTTTCTAATATATACAGAGCTTTTTTTCTACAACTAAACATAGAGATATTCTTTATTCCTTTTTATAGCAGCATAGTATTCCGTGTATGGATATACCAGTTTATTTTACCAATTCCCTTGTGATGGACACTTGGGCTGTACCCAGTCTTTTGCTATTACAGAGCATGTTGCAATGAATGACCTTGTGCATATGTCATACTCAGGTGTGTCCATAGGATAAATACTAGGTCAAAGGGTAAATGTATTTGTAATTTTGAAAACTCCATGGAGTTGACCCAATTAACACTCTCACTAACAATATATGGATGAGAATGTTTGTTTCTTGAGAGCCCAGAAAACAAAGTATGTGGTCAAACTTTTGCATTTTTGCAAAACTGATAGAGGGAAAAATGGTGTCTCAGTGTAGTCTTAATGTCTTCCTCTTAATTATGAGTGAGGGAGTATATCTTTTCACATGTTAAGGAACATTTGCATTTCTTCGTCTATGGACCGACTGTTCATTATCATTTCCCATTTTTCTATTGTGTGGCTTACCTTTTTCCTTATGACTTCTTTTAATTCTTTATATATTAAGGAAATTAGCCCTTTGTCTGGATTATGAATTACAGATATTTTTCCTAATTTATCATTTTTCTTTGTATTTTCTTATCATATTTTTTTACCATGCAAAAGTAGTTTTTTTTTTCTTTTTAGATGTAGTTGAATTTATCAATTTTTTTCCTAATTTATCATTTTTCTTTGTATTTTCTTACCATATTTTTTTACCATGCAAAAGTAGTTTTTTTTTTTCTTTTTAAATGTAGTTGAATTTATCAATTTTTTTATTTTATGGCTTTGGTATTGTGGGTTATATATAAAAAGATATTCTGTACATCGTGATTATAAAATATTCCCTTGTGATTTCTTCTAGTAATAAAGCTTCACTTTTTACATTTGAATCTTTAACTTATTCGGCTTTTACACTGGTGGAGGGTGTGAGATGGCTACCCAGGAGTCATTACACTGTTTATTAAAAAGTCATTTCTAACCCCATCGTTGTGAGATGTCACCTTTATTATATACAAATTTATGTATGTACTCAGGCTATTTCTGGACCTTCTATTCTATTCCATTGGTCTGTTTATCCATATTCTAGGACCACCACACTCTTGTAATGACTGAGGTTTTATAGTGTAGTGTAACAATTGGTGGAGTGTTTCCCCACCCATTAAAAACAATGCATTTAAATTGCTCTGAGCAGGTTGAAGGGGAAGCTGACTGAAAGTGGCTGAGCCATTAGAATGCTTGGGCAGTGGGCCATGGGCTGAGTGAGGGCCGTGTAGCCAGAATGGGCAGAAAGAAACAGAAGCATCCCCACTCTAAAGGCAGAATTGCTAAGGC
>NW_012153408.1:458919-461754 GCF_000956105.1 Propithecus coquereli
TGTCACTCATCCACCATGGGTCAGTCACCAGATACTCAGTGTGCTTGTGGAGACATGGTTCCTGCCCTCGAGTTGCTCATAATCTAATGAGGAGAAAAACATGGCAACAAATAATTAAAGCACTGAAGAACACACAGGAAGCACAGTACGATCGTGCTGAGGAGGAGGAGTCCAAGGAGCCTACTTCTCAGGGCAATCGGCGAATGTTAGCAGCATCTGGACAAATTCCAGCCGCCACACCAGATCCTTTGATAAATGTTCTACAGCAATGTCTCCGCTTATGTTGTGTCGGAAGCATGAGTCTCCTAGCTAATTTCCTGGTCTATTGAGATTTATTCAATTTCAATAATGAAAATACATTTCCCAAACCATGGTTTCTAAACTTGGCTGTCCACCTGGAATCATCTGCAGTGATAATCTTGGAGCCATTGGGGATCTTTAAAAATCACGAATTGGGGATCATTTGGGTCGTGGCGTCATTGGGGATCAATTGGGATCATTGAGGATCTTTAAAAATTACTGATGCCAGTCTCTCACCCGCACACATTTTGATTTAATTGATACGAAATGTGACCTTGGCACCAGGAATTTCAAAGCTCCCACATGAAATCCTACTGTGCAGCCAGCCACATTTGGAAGCTCTTCTTGAAGACCCTCCTGGTTCTGGCCTGGGAGATGAGTGGAATCAAACGCAAATTTGAGGAGAGCATGTCAGGTCCTGCTGTCAAGGACTTGCTGTGAGTTTGAAGGGCAAAGCCATGATTTTCAGAGGAATCAGTTCTTCTGAGCTCTAAAGCAATCAACAACATTATGAAGTTATGTCCATTTATCCAGTAAACAATCATTTAGCACCCACGTTAAACACAAGTCAGTCAATCTCTGCCTGCAAGGATCTGGTCAGGGAAGAGGGACCTCAAATGTATGAGCGAATCCTGTGTGATAAGATGTGAAGTTCAGGGTGTCGTTCCCACGACATGACAGTGGGGCATCTGACCTGACCTCCTGCATCCTTTCAAGTAATTGCCTCTCATCCAGTCCTCTACAGAGAGACCACAACCAAGAAATACTTGTGGGGCACCTGTTATATGTCAGGCACCAGGTGTTAGGCCGTGGAAACGGGCCCCCCCCCATCAGGCAGTACAGAGATGAATAAGATAGGTCTCTACTCCCAAGGAGTTCCCCATCTGGGGTAAGGGAGTTTTCTCTCTCATTGGTGTTATGCAAAATAGCCTGGAGTGAATGCTGTCACTGAATCAGTGGAGCATGGAAGATGGTAAGGCCCACTCTAACATCCTGGAGGAAGGGGAGAACATTTCATTCCCCCACCCACTTTGCTAGATATTCCCATTGCTCCTTCTTTTCAAAATCCACAAATCGAAACTAGACACAAACTCCCAGTCGTGACACGCCCAGTGTGGCAGACAGAGTGAGGGACTGCTTCCTGGCCTTTGCAGTACCCAGGCCCACTAATGCTCCAGGCTACACACCACCTTTTCCCCCATCAGGGCACATGCACAGCCTGAGATCAGTTAAAACTTTCAACCACCAACATCATCTCCAAACAATAAGGCTTCATTGTTTAAGGCACTTTGGAGTTAGCGGTGGCCTTCTCATCTCCTTTCAATCATCCATACCTTAGAGAATTCAAGAAAAGGGGAAACTGGGCATTGCCCAAGACTAGTCCCTCTAAATATAAATGTTTCCCTCATCGCATTGCACTACTTTCAACAACCTCTTTTCCCACTTCCTGTCATTGCTATTTCACTTCCTGTCTACATCATAGGAGTTTCTGCCTCTTGCATTCTCTCCGCAACCCAAGCCTGGCATCAATATTCTCTATAATTAAATTAGTCCTTAGGTGTCTCTAGCTTTATTTTAGTTTTCTAGTCCCTTTCTTCAAACTTAATCAATAAAAAATTGTTGAGCATCTACTAAGTGCCAGGTCCAATGACGGAGTATACGGAGAAACTCAGGAGCTAGTCCTGGCCCTGGAAACCCTGTGATCTAACTGACGAAATAAAGACATATGGAGGTAGATAAAGGTGACATGGCATCGACTGGCATGGTGGTGTTGGTACAAACAAGAGGGTTGAGTGGTTGGGACTTCACATTTCAAGGGAGGGAGATTTCAGCGTGGGACAGTGCATAAAATACGGTTCGAGGACGGCGTGACTGGCCCGTGACCGAACACTGACCATGCGCCTAGCGCTGTGCTAAGTGTTTCCTTCCCAGTGTCCCCCTTATCCTGAACAAGTCCACGAAGTAAGAATTTTTATTATTCTCATTTTACTGATGTTAAATTAAAGCTTCTGTAGATGATGTAACTTTCCAAGGTTACAGAATCAGGAAAGAGCTGAGTTGGGAGTCTAGGCCATGCTTGTCTGACCCCAGACACCACGCTCGGGGTCATGGTGCTGCACCATCGCTAGTTTTACCTCTTCTGGCTTCAGTTTCCTGTATATACAAAACAGAGATATTAATAGCAATTCCTCCTTCACACGTCCCCACGGTGTGCGGGAAGATTAAATGAGCTGCAACAAAGCACCAAGTGCAGTGCCCAGCGCAGTAGGTGCCCAGCAAACAGTGGCATCGCAGTCGTCATCGTCATTACCTTCTACTTCACAGGAGAAGCAGGAAGAGGCCTTGAGAGTTATCAGTTAAGTGGGAGGGGGTGGCCATCCCATGCAGGGAGGTGGAGAGAACAAAGACTCAGGTCCCGCAGCACATGGTATTCTCAGGAAATCAGCACCAGTCCCTAGCGCCTAAGGCCTGGGTAGGGGTGAGGGGTGCGAGATAAGGCTGGGAAATCGAGACTCTTGAGTGCAGGTGCAGGAG
>NW_012153408.1:466191-521496 GCF_000956105.1 Propithecus coquereli
AACGTATATTCAGTGGTTTTGGGGTAGAATGTTCTGTAAATATCAGTCAGGCCCATTTGCTCTAGTGTTCTGTTTAAATCCACTGTTTCTTTGTTTATTTTCTGTTTGGAGGATCTGTCCTGTGCTGTCAGAGGGTTGTTGAAGTCTCCAGCTATTATGATGTTGTTGTTTATCATTTTGTTTAGATCAAGTAGGATTTGCTTTATGAATCTGGGTGCACCTGAGTTAGGTGCATAAATATTGAGAATTGTTATGTCTTCTTGTTGAATTGTACCCGTCACCATTATATATAATGACCATCTTTGTCTTTCATTACTTTTGTTGATTTGAAGACTAAGTTATCTGAAATCAGAACTGCTACGCCAGCTTTCTTTTGGCTTTTGTTTGCATGAAATATTGTTTTCCATCCCTTCACCTTGAGTCTGAATGCATACTTGTGTGTTAGATGAGTTTCCTGAAGACAGCAGATTCTTGGCTCATGTATATTTAACCATTCGGCCAGCCTATGTCTCTTTAGAGGGCAGTTCAAGCCCTTAACACTTATCGAAAGAATTAATAAGTTGGGCAGATTTCTGTTCATCCTGTTCAGTGGAACTTTGTTGCTTTGTTTTCTCTCTTAAGCCACTGTGGTATCTGGCCTTTGACCTTTAGCTTTTGGATGATTTTACACTGGTGAGTGTCTATTATACTGATCCGCGTGAAACCCTGTTCTGAGTACTTCCTGGAGGGCAGGTCTTGTCTTGATGAATTCCCTTAGTCTTTGCTTGTCTGAGGAGGTCTTTATTTCTCCTTCGTATAAGAAACTTAGTTTTGCAGGGTACAAGATTCTAGGCCGGGCGTTATTCTGTTTGAGAAGAGTGACAATGGAGCCCCAGTCCCTTCTGGCTTGTAAAGTCTCAGTTGAGAAGTCTGCAGATGGTCTGATGGGTTTTCCTTTATAGGTTACCTGCTTCTTTCACCTTACAGCTCATAAGAGGGCCTCTTTTTTGTTTATTTTGGCCAGTCTGATGACAATGCGTCATGGTGTCTGAGTGAGGGTTGGGGAGCGTGTTCAAAGTTCAGGCAGGTTTTTAAATCAGCTTTTACTTTCTAGTAGGTCTCCTAGGACTTTTCTGTGCATGAGCACAGCCTCCCAGTCAGCCAGAGATGTGTGGAAAGCATATCTGGTCCCTCTGTAGCTCTCTTATTTCCAGATCCATGTGTCAAATTTCTGGGTACTCTGCTGTCTGCTGCCCATCACCAGAGCATCACAACTTCACATGAGCAGGGCTGCAGGCTTTCCCATTTGTTCTATGCCGTGTTTTCTACTTTTACAGAAAACATTGCTAGACATGGAAATTTTATCCTGCCCTCCAAATCAAAGCAGCCTCCTCTAGCAATGAAGATGCTGGTCTTCATAGCCAGCCACACTCTGGTAGTCCTACCTCATCCAAGCCCGGCGAGAAGGGTGCAGCTCTAAGTAAGAACACTACAGATTCCCACTGTTCTGACCAGCAGTGTAACAATTTTTCATCAATAAACATTTCTCAATGTGTTATTTGTATTTGATCAATTTCCAGAGCTCTGAAATGTTTTTGACAAATTTATCCAGTTTAGTATTATTTTTGAATGACAGGGTTTGCCCACCTCTTCTTTCTGCCACAGCTAGAAATCCTACCCCTTTTTATTATTTTTAATGGACATATAATCAAGCTGCACATACAATTTTATGTACTTTATTGGGCTAAGGCATTATGCTATATTGGAGGGCTATGATTAAAATTAGCCCAGTATTCCATTTTTGTATGGAAACTTTTTAAAAATTAGCTAATGAACCCCTATCCACCCAGCAAGTAAGAAGTAGAACTTTGCAGGACAGAGCAAGTCAGACACCAAAGCTAGTGTCCACATCCAGGAATCCCCAGAGATTGGTTGTCCAAGAGGGCAATAGTGAGGTATTTCAGTTATCTTAGAATTTCAAAAAGCCTGAGGGAAAGTCACACCTTGTGACAAGACTGCCCAGACAAAACAGAATGTCAAATGGGTTTAAGCTAAGCTGAATTCTCACACTTCAGTGAAACAGTCCACAGCCTCTCAACACTGCCCAGAAGCTGTGTTGGCCATTATAAATGCCCAGATTATTAACAGTTCCTAGACACACTCATCATTACATAATAAAAGCAGTTTGTTTTGCAGGCAAATGATCCAACACATGGGGCACATGGGGGTGGGTGGGAAGGATATTTTAAAAGGAGCTTTCAGTGAGAATGAACAAGAAGCTGGAGCCATGTAGAAGATCAGAGGACCTGGGAGACTGACTTTACCCACCTCAAATACTCGCCTCATGCCCTGCCCTGCCACTCCCCACTCTCTGGCCTTCTACCAAGCGAGAACCCCAGTTCTTAGTGGCACAGTGTTTGCCCCTGAGAAGTGACAATGGCAAAGACAGGTGACACTGCAGGGAGCTGCACCTCGAGACAGAGTCTGCTTGCCATGGTGGGAAGCCATTCCCACCAATCACAGTGGGCCATGACACAGCGTAAGGACCTGGCATGGGGGTGGGTGCAGTGATCGGTGAGTTCCTGGGACTTGTGGCTGCTGGATGCCCCCAGCAACAGTGAGGTGATTTCTAAGACACTCTCTGCACTGAGCCCCAGCCTACATGGGGCTCACGCAGATGGGAAAGAGGAGGGAGGGCCTTGAAGGAAAGACCAGGATGTGGGAGGACAGGGGCATACTAGAGATGTCAAATTTGGGGCTGGAGATTGGGGTTGAGAAATCTGATAGGAGCCTCCTGGCCCTGTGTTCTCTCTCTCTCTCTCTCTCACACACACACACACACACACACACACACACACACAATCTGTTCTCAGGAAGCTCACACAGTCGCAGTTCCCAGCAGCATTTGCTACAGGGCATGTGTACATGGAGCGGTGACCTCCTAGGAGATGAGGCCCGAGTCAGCCTGGGGAGACAGGGAATGCTGTCCAGGGGAGGGCTTAGAGGGTTTGTCAGGCGGAGAGCGTTTGTTACTTAACCTCACTAAAGCTCAGTTTCTGGGTTCTGTATTTTTAGAGTGGGGAAGGGGAGGTGCTGTCAGAAATGTGACCTCAGGTGTCTGGAGGTGCTGGGGTTTGAGGCTTGACAAATAGGTGGAAAAAGCCATTTTAAACCTTCAAAATCTCACCTGCCTGTTTTTTTTTTAAGCCCTTAGGACCTGGGTTGGGAGACCTGCAGGGAGCGAGGTGCAGCTGGCACAGAAGCTCTCTGGCCTGTGGCTGTCTGGTTCCCACCTCTCCCTGCTGCGTGGGCATAGGGTGGCTTCAGCCCTCCCCCATGTCTGCAGCGCAGCCTGTGAAGCAGTGTGCAGATGCCGCTGCGTGGGGCACCCCCTGGTGGCCAGTGGCATCTCCTGCATCTGGCCCTTTCTGCAGAGCTGATTTCCACCTTCTCTGTGAAGGTCAGGCTTCCTTTACAGAGAACCAGCGGCACCCTTGGAGGTGGGAGCAGGTTTCACAGCCAAGACAGGGAGCAGAGGCCAGGCTGTTATTACACGCAGGTTGTTAAGAGCTTCCTATTGCCAGGCACACGGTTACTAAAACAGGTATCACCACACATTCATTCATTCATCCCCCCCTTATGCACCAGGCGTCTCCTAGGAAGTATGTGTAAGCAGAGACCCCGTAAAGGGAGGGAGTGAGTCATGAGGATGTTGGTGGGGAGAGTCCCCCAGGGAGTGGGGACAGCCGTGCCACGGGGGATGCGTTTGCTGGGCGTGGGGACCAGAAGGAGGCAGCTGCGCCAGGCCGAGTGACCATGGGGAGGCAATGAGGTCAGAAAAGTATCCAGGGCACAGATGGTACACAGCATTCTGGGCCACCAGACTTTGGGTTTAATTCTAAGGGCAGTGAACAACCACTGAATTTTGAACAAAGGCATGACACAACCCGATTTGGTTTTTTAAAAAATCACTGTGGCTTCTGCAAGGGGCCTAGGTAGGGGCAGGGAGGCCTGCAAGGTGCCCGAGGGAGAGGGCGGCGTCTGGGGACAGGCTTGTCTTGCTGGAGGAGGGGAGACATCTACTTCACAACACACTTTGGAGGCAGAGGCCACAGAACCACCGATGCATTGGCCGAAGGCTGTGTCCAGGGCTTAGGGCCTGCGCGACTGGGTGAGCGTGGTGCCGGTCACAGATGGAGGGGTCAGGTTTCGGGGCGTGGGAAGGAAACAAGAATGTGGTTCTGGATGTGCTGAATTTGAGCTGCTATTAGTTAGCAGTTATGTTAAGAGCACCTGAGCAGGGCTCTCCACCTTCTTCATCCTCCCCTTACGTTTCTTTCCGGGTTCTCCTGGGTCTCCTTCTTGTGTGGGGGCCACGCCGCCCCGTCCTGCCTCTGAAAGGAAGGAAAGTCCACCCAGAGAGGCGATTCCAAATGGAGAGAAGTCGGCGTTTTCCAGGCCTCCCAGCTGCATGGCGAAGTCAGAGGAGGGCAGGACTCCAGGCTCCTCTCTCCGGGAGGAATCGGAAGAGGAGAAAACGTCTTTTCTCACAAGCCGACGGGGCATTCTCCATGCGCTGTGTGAGCACGTCCCTGTCAGCTGGCACGACCGGACCCGTGCAGGGTGAGGAGTCCCGAGCCCTCCTGTTTCTCTACCGCCACCGCAGCCCGCAGGGGAGCAGGCCAGGCTGCCGAGCATCCCAGCACCACCATGGAAGCCCGCAGGTCCGCCTCCCCCACTGGCCAGCTCCTTCCACCTCCCGGACCTGCCCGGAATGCCCCGGCTTCCCTCCACAGGGCCCGCATCTGGGTGTTGGGTGTCACCTTTAGGCCAGTCTGCTCTACCAAATGGGTGCATGGGAAGGACAAGCCTACTTGAGATGAAACGCCAAGGAAGCTTCGTCAGTTTTAAGTATTATTTTTAACTCTGCGGGTGCCACTAAAAATTTTACTGCTGCCTGAAGTAGAAGTCTGGACCCCGCTGTGGCACAAACATTGCCTCAGGGAGCAGGGACGCGGGGCTTCCCAGCCCTGCCACTTCCTGTGCTTCTGCGGTGGGAAGGCTGGGGCAGTCCGTGAATGGGAGAGGTGAGTGTGTGGTGACACCCTGGCCCAGGTGTCTGCAGCACCGCCCTCAGGCCCTCCTCCCACCCCTCTGACAGCGACACACTGGCTCCTCTCCCGCCTCTCCCCACAATGTGGACGTCTTCAAGACTTCTGTCCTGCACCCCCTCCCTTCTCACTCCATCCGCACCCTCATCCTGGAGGATCTCATGCTACCCCATGTCTTCAAATACCTCTCCACGATGACCGCTCGGCCGACCCCCACCTCTCTCGAGCATCAGGCCAGCACTGCCATCTGCCTAGGTGACAATGGACAGACCCGTTACAGAAGCCCCATAAGCCCCCCCGTCTGCCAGAACCACCCACTGTATGATCTCCATCCCCCAACACACACGTGAGTGCACGCAGGTAGGTGCACACGCACACACACCACCCTTTGAGCCCCTCACTTGGCCAAAGGCCCCTCTGCACTCCCTCTCCCATCTCGCTGATCACTGGGTCCTAAACCACCTGCAATGTCTCCCTTTTGATGTTTTCTCTTTACTACCATCAACACTGCCTGCATCCCTTCCACCCCTGACTTGCGGAACAAACGGCCTGAGTCCGGACCCTTGACATCTGTCATCAGGGAAGCAACCTCCTCCTTACTAGTTTCCTGCCTCTGCTCTCAGATCCATCCATTACACTACATTTTCAGTCCACATTGCATTACAAATGGCTTTGCCCAAGTTATCTTTCTGAAACATAGATTGGATCCTGTCACTCTCCTCCTCAAAACTCTCAATGGTTCCCCATTGCCTACAGGACAAAGTAGATCCAAACTCCTCTGTATGACTTTCAAAGCCTTTTCCATCTTCCCCCAATGACCGCTTCTGTCTCACCACGTCCTCCCATGCTGCTCAGGCAGTGTCCCTGGCACTCACAGGAGGCTAATTCTGTGCTTTGTTCCTGTCGTGACTTCATCCTGGAATTCCCTCATCCATCTGGGCATTTGTTTCACAAACACGTACTGAGCACTCAGAGTGTTCCAGGCACTGGGGATACAGGAGAGGGCAAAATCCCCCAAATCCCTCCTCATGGAATTTGCATTCTAGTAGTGGGGGGATGAGACCATAAACACGCTAAGCGCCGTGTGTAGAAAACCGGCAGGTCAAGATACGTGAGGTGAAGAGACATAGAGCAGGAAGAGGTGCAGACCACTGGGGCTGCTTTGGAGCCAGGCTGTCCCAGGAGCCTTTCCACAGGGCTGAGCAAAGCGGGGGCAGGCATGCGGATTTCCCTTGCGGATACCCAGACCCTCACCTCAGTACCCCTTCATCTCTCCTACTTAAAGTCACCTCTTAAGTGCCCAGCCTTTAGGAAAGCTTTCCTTTTCTTATGTATTTCTGTGCTTACATTATTCTTCAATTTAAGCCAATTAATTCTGCCTTGGGTTAGGGTCAATTGTTGACAACTCCGCTTCCCTACGCATCCTTCTAGGGGAGGATCTACTAATTCAACTAATATTATTGATTACCTCCTCTGTGCCAACCTCTGTGTGTCCCCATTGTGCTTGACTCTGTGCCTGGTTTAGAGCTGGGGCTAGTGGACAGACCCTGACTCGGCTCCTGCCTTTTGCGCCTGGTTACCTCGCTAAGCTTCAGTTTCTATGCTTGTAGTGTGGGAATGAACACAGTGCCTACCTCTGTTAGTTATTGTCCTTCTCACATAAGCCTGGAGAGGGTTTCGATTAGACCCTTGTTCCCCAGTTCCGTTGTGTTTTTCTTGGGAACCATGATGCCTTCTTTGTGATCTAACTCTGGGGTCCCACCTTTCCTAGAGAAAGAACTTCTGCTTATTTCCTGAAAGCTCTTGGACTTTGGAGAGGTGCAGCTGGAAGAGAAGGGACGTGGTATGCAGCCCACCGTGAAGTGACTCCACCATCTGACTTCCAGCCCCTCCACTGCTGACCCACCGAGCTGACCTGACAACGACCATGACCCTAAACCTGACCAGATGAACCCAGGGGGAGGGCCAGCCAGCAGCTGCCTTCCCAGCCCCTCATCATCCCAGAAGTAAAGCCTGGAGTTGGGGGGTGTCCTGCAGACACCCTGCCTCTTTAGGGAGATTTGGGGATCTTCCAGTTAGGGAGGCCCTGGCCTAACCCAACAGATTCTAATAGTCAGAGTTCAGAGAAGAGAGGAAGTTCCTTGGGGCATGCAGGGTCCATAAAGCACAGCTCTGCCGTGTGCCTACACCACATCCCCAGGAGTTTCTGACTTGGAGCGCCCCTTTCCCCCTCCTCCCGTCTAGTTTCCGCTTCCTTGGGCACCTCCCTGCACCTCTCCGACTTGGCCACTGGGTGACACTGTCGGGTGATGCTGGAATTTCAGGCTCGAACTGAAATCCCAAGACTCCTGGTGAGGAGTGGACTCACAGGGGAAATGAGGAGGTTCTCTACCCTCAGGTTCCTCCCTACCCTCTGTCTCTCCTCCTAGCTGTGCTTCGCGTCCCCAGGCTCTCTTCTGTTCCTAGACCGTCTTTTGCAGATGCACCTTGGCTCTGCAACACCAGGCGGTTGCCAGATGGTTCAACCACCTCCTCTATCCTCTCCTTCCCCTTCCTCTCCTTCCCCTTCCCCTCCTTCAAAGACTTGGGTCAGAGAGGCTGAGTCACTGCAGAACCCCAGATCTGAGTTCCCTTGACAAACCCTGGACAAGACTCTCCACGCAAGGGCTATTCCATTTAACAAACACGTATTTGTTATCCAAGCTTTTTCGATCCAGTCTTTCATCTAATTCTACTTCTTTAGCATTCTGGGGTGGGCCACACCTACATGGCGCATGGCTCTCAGGCCCCTGCCCTGTTCTTAAAGGTCTCCTTTGGGTGTCTTAGCCCCGCCAAATATCCGGTGGAGCCAGTCATTTTTTCCTCATGTATAACTGAACTCCTCACTGCAATTTAAACCCATTTCCTCTCTGTGGAGCCTCAGAATTGAAGAGTGGTAGTGACCCTTCTTGGACTCAGGGAACGTCATTAAGATGCTCTGAGCATCAGGTTTGCACTGTTTTGAATTTCTGCGGTACTCGTTTTCAGAATGATTTGGCATCTCCAAAAGTCCTTCCTCTCCTTTTAAATAGGCAGCGAGACGTGAAGGGAGAACTGCCCACGTGGGAGTCAGAGAGGCCTGGGCTCGAATCCCAGCTCTGCCACTTACTAGAGCCATGTGACCTTGAGCAGGTCATACAACCTCTCTGAGCCTCAGTGTCCTCTCAGTAAAATACTGATAGTAGGAGAACTTACGATACAAGTGGAGATTAAGTGAGATGTGTCCATTTGTCTGCTTGGGGCTCCTGTTCCTTAGCCAGGTGAAGTGGAAGAACTGGCCACAGAACAAGAAGGGGTCATCATATACATCATGTAGCCCCTCTTTCCCATTTTACAGATGAGGATACTGAGGCCCAAAGAGGGGTGGTGACTCACTCAAGGTCACATACCCCAAGGTCACCTAGTAGTGGAGTTGGGGCTAGGACTGGCAGGTTGCGGATCTTTCCATGGTGTCAAGTTGCTTCTCGCTTGTTTGTTTCACTCCCCTTCTCTGTCTACCAAAGGCAGTAAAAGCGAGAGGAGAAGGCGCCGGGGCTTAGTGTAACAATCGGGCCCAGATAATCCAGCCACCGGACGTGGACACTAAGGAGTCAGTGTGTTAGGCTGCATTCAGGAAGCAGAAGAAACGAGGACGTCTGCACCTCTGGGCTGACTGGGCCACACCAGCTCTGAGTGTTCACCTCTGGGGACCTCGGTGTGTGGCCCACTTAGAAGTCAGAGTGATTTCAGAGAATGGCCAAGGTGGTGCAAGACCTCAAGCCATGACATACAAGGAAGGGTTGAGGGCCTGGGGACAGTGGCCTTGAAGAAGAGAAGCCAGCAGGCTTCTGGCCACTCTCTTCAACTTTGTAAAATGCTAAAATCTGCAGGGTGAGACGGGGCAGAATTGCTCTTTATGGCCACAGGCGGGCTGGAGATCCCTGGGTGAAAACTTCAGGAACGATGATTCCAGGTCTACAAAAGGCAGTTGAAAAGTTAGCTCTGTGCGAAGTTGGAATGACCTGTGGTGGAAGGCAAGAAGCTCATGTGAGCAGAAGCTGGAGGCCCATGAGTCCGAGTCCTTAGGAATCTTGGAGAGCTTGAAGCACAGAGTGACAGGTGGACAGGATCCAGTCCAGCCCAGTGCACCCAAACACTCTATTAGAACAGCCAGAAGACTGGTTGAGAGCATGAATTCTGGAGCCACAGTGTCTGAGCTCAAACACTAGCTCTGGCCTGGACCGGCTGCGTGACCTTGAGCAAGATACTTAACCCCTCTGTGAAACAGAAAGGGAGCTACTCGCCCTGGAGAACCATCCTCCCTCCCGCTCAGCCATCCTCTGATGCAGAGGCTGCCTGGGTAGAGCCAGCCCCCTGGTGGTGGCTGATGTGAGACTTGTCTGCCTTCTTGATGTCAGTCTGTTAGGCAAGAGTCAGGGTGGCCCTGTGGCAACTCAAGTTTCTTCTGAGGCAGGGGCCTTCCAGGGACACCAAGTCCAGGGGCTGAAAGTCAAGGGGATGTGGTTGGACAGCCGCGGGCACCACGAAGGCTGTGCATCTGCAGGGTCACAACCACTGCCAGGGCAGCTGCTCTGTGCCAGGCCCGGACAAGACACCAGGACACAAGCGGAGAAGAGACATGGCCCTGCCCTCAGGGTGCTCCCACCTAGTGGAAGACAGCATGGGGACAGAGACAGGCCCCTCAGGACTTGGTGTGACAGGCTGTGTCCTGGGCATAGAGTTGGTAGGTGGAGAACAGGGAGATGGTCCAGAAAGGTTTCACGGAGGATGTGATATGAGACAGGTGTCAGAAAAAGTCATTAGGATGACAGGGAAGGAGAAGGGCAGGGCGTTCTGGCTGAGGGGGCTGCTGGAGCCAAACAGAAAGATCTGGAACCACCCTAAAGCTCATGTTTCTTGAGCCCTTCCTGCGAGCCACTGAGATAAACACCCTGTGCACATTATCTCATTTAATCCTCAGAGCAACCATTAGACATTATTATTCCCATTTTACAGATTGGAATCTGGGATCCAGAGAGGGAAAATACCCCACCTGAAATCACAGGCATGGCAAGCAGCAGGGGCAGGACTCCACCCCAGGCCTGGACCACTTCTGGCGTTAACCTCAACTGTCTATTTTAAGCCAGTCAGAGCCTTTGAGGCCCTTTAGTGTGATGCTAGTATAGACTCCAAGACGGGGGACAGAGGGAAGACTGGGGAACATCGGATCATGAAGTGCTTTGCTTGCCTTTTAGGAAATGTCGGTTGATAGGGAGCCAACGAGGCACTGAAGAGGTAGGTGGCACGATCCGAGCTGCACTTTCGCAACCATGGGGAGAAGAGACCAGAGGGGAGCTCTTCTGAAGGCAGAGGACCAGTAAGGGTGGCAGGGGCCCATCCTGCTGGTGGCTGGAAGCAGGGTAGTGTGAAAGGGAAAGGGAGTAGAGAGGAGCAAACAGACCCCAAGGCCAGTGACTGGGGGTGGAGGGTTTCGGTGGAGGAGGAAGAGAAGAGAGCCACAGCTCCCAGTTTGGGCAACTGGGTGAATGGTGGTGTCTTCTGAAAGAGAAGCAGGCCTGGGAAGCAGAGCTGATGAGTCTGCAGCCAGCGAGAGGCCTGGGCTGAAGACAGGGTGCAGAGAGCTGGCACGGGCAGGGCCGGGGAAGCTGGCCCTGGCTCAGCTGCCCGGAGAACAGGCCCACAGAGGTGGGCGAAGCAACCTTGGCCTAGACTTTGCCCTGCCCTGGATGGCCAGCTGGCTCACGGGGTTGAGGGGCAATGGGACTCCATTCCAACGGGAGCCAGCTGAGGAGCCCACTGTTGGATATGAACTATCTGTCTTACAGTCGGAGGCTGGAGCGCTAAGAGTTCCCTCCCCACCATCCAACCCACCCTGGGCAGCAGTGGGCCGCCCCAGACCCAGCAAGAGTACGGAGTCAGAAAAGCCAAGAGACACAGTGATTGCGGTGGGACACTGCCCGCTTTGTTCAGGCACTGTCCTCCACAGGTAGCTGAAATCACAGGTGGTCCAAAGGGATGTGGCTGGAACACAAAAGGTGTCTAAGGCACAGCTCATCCTAAACCACTCCCGCTTCTGTCTCTAACAGAGAAGACGAGAGTGGCAGCAATGCTTAGAGGGGGATGCTGCTGATCGCCAACGCCAGGCGTTTGCTACGGGAGAGGCAGTGTTCTAAGTGTCTTACATCCCAGCCACGCAATAAAAATGAACAGCCGAGGAAACTGAGTCACAGAGCTAAGATATGGCAGGCCTGGGATGAGTTCCTAGACCTGCCGCCCCAACAGCTGCACAGTCGTGCACCACATCTTGGCATTTCAGTCAGTGATGGACCACATATACAACAGTGGTCCCTTAAGATTATAGTACCATCGATTTACTGGATCTTTTCTATGTTTGGATACACGAACACTTACCACTGTGTTCCAATGCCTGCAGTGTTCAGCACAGTAACATGCTGCACAGGCTTGTGGCCTAGGAGCAAAAGGCTATGGTGGGTTGAGTGTGTAGCTGCTAATTCAAGACAGGAGCCAAGGCCTGAGCCTCCACACAGGAGCCCCTTAGAGGCAGCCAAAGTTAATCTCAGAAGGCTTCCTGCAGGAGGCTGACCTTGACTTCCGCAATCAGGAGGGGACTGGAATGGATGCCCATTCCACTTCCAAGGGAAGTCCTCAGGCGTCGGGTGCGATGCACGCTGGCAGGGCACACCACAACAGCAGTAACAACAATGACGTGAACAGCGCATTCTTCCACACCCACCAGACTTTTTGCTTCTCCAAGCACGTTCTTGTGTATTATCCTCTTGGATCCTAATAAATGGGATTTTAATACACACTAACAATGAATGTCAGTTTCCTTCCTTCCTCCTTCTCTCTTCAAGCCCTACGAAACAAGGGGGTTGTGTGGGGCAAATGTCCTATCTATTTTATAAGTAAACTGCTACCCAGAAAGGTCAAGTGAATGACCTTGGGTCCCACAGACTGAAGCCCTGGTTAGATGCTCTGCCTTGTACTCCCCTTTAGGTCCTGACTCTTGCGCCACTGCCTCGAGTCCCTCAGTTAATGTGTGAACAGTTAATAACCACACTAACCCGCTTCTAAAACAGACCTGTCAGGTTGGGCTCCCTCCACAAGCCTTGTGGCTATGCCCTGGGGTCTTTGAAGTCCGCTGCATGGAATCCCTATTCCTGAGGGCAGGAATTGAGCCCAGAGGCCTGAAACCATGGGAGCCACAGCAGAATGGCTTGCTGATTTATAGAATCACACAATCTTGAGTTCAGTCCCAGCCTCCCCACTTACCAGCTAGCAACTGGTCCTCTCTGAGCTTCAGTATCTTCATCTGTAAAATAGAGTCAATGAAATCTTTCCTACTGGCTGGTTGCAAGGATTAAATCAAATGACCTGTGAAGGGCTGTCATCTCAGTGCTCCCCTGCCCTGCCTACCTGTGGGCTACAGGGGACTGTGCCTTCGCACAGGTGGGTGGGTTGATGGGGAAGCCTTATGCCAGGAAGGAGAGCTGGGAGTGACACCTAAGAAGGGAGCTCATGTACCCTTACTAGGTTCATAAACGGTGGTGGAAAAAACTGAGATTCTCCCTCCATGCCTCCGTGTGGGTGTGGTCCATATGCCCACAGTCATAAACTCTTCTTTACATGACTAGAGTCACGGATCACTCACTGTGGCAGTCACTACAGCCCTTCCCTCTGCCGAAGGCAAGGCCAGGCTCTCAAGCAGGAAACCAGAACTAGAGGGAAGGTAATGGTCTTTTGGGGTTTTCACCATGTCCCAGTGAAAGGATCAAGGGACACTCTAGCTGCTCTTCTGTGGCCAAAAGTAAGAAATGGTGACCCCTATAGAACTGGAAAGGGAGCTCACAGTGGTTAAACACTAGCTTAACCTACCAGGTACGCCAGATGGCTGTGCACGCTTAATAACTAATTTGGTCCTTACTACCCAGTGAAGTAGCTTTGCTCTCCCACTTGACAAACTAGGAAAATGAGTCTCAAAGGGTTTCAATAACTTGCCTCAAGTTCACACAGCTAGCAAGTGTTGGTACAGGAATTGGGCCTACAGTTCTTTTCTTACACAGCATTGTCAAAACAAGGCGCCAGCAAGGATAACTTTCAGGGTGGGAGCCCTGAAATGCCCCTGAACAACAGTTGCTATGGGTCCTTCTTTTTTCCCCTTCTTTAGTTAACGTCTTCTTCTTTGTCATTCATGCTTCGGTCAGACTTTAAAAGGGAGAGGAAGGACAACATACCTGAGGCCAAATCAAGAAATAGTAATAGAGGTCAGAGGAGGATCCCAAAGAGGGAAATGAAATTCAAGGGCTGCTCATTCTACCTGCACAGGGCAGTGCGGGGGTGAAGGGTACACGTCCTGGAGTCACAACACCTCGTTCAAGGCCTGGAGCCACCACTTATTGACCTTGGGCAGGTTACTTCACTTCTCCCTGCCTCAGTTCCCTTTTCTATGAAATGTCTACTAGTGTAGACACTACCTTCTAGGGATGCAAGGATTAAATGTCGCACTGGGTTAGAGGCGCTTAGCACAGTGTCTGACACACGGTAAGCCCATTTCACCAATTACAACTGTTATTAATTCTCTCTCACGGGCTGTTCTCTGTCCATACCTTCTGTTTTAACAAAGGAAGGCAAAGAAAATACACAGACACGATCAAATGGAGTAGCCTGTTGGACTTTAGTTGACATGAGAACCCAGTGTGCCAAGTAGAAGAAACAGCCCCTTGGTGCTCGTCAGGGGAAGCTTCTGGAAGGAGTGTAGAGCAGGGTACTGGTGGATAATTTGGTGACTGGGGTGGGATCAGCTAAGACCTCAGGGAAAGTAAGAGTGGGGCAATAGGGGAAGCAGAGGGGACGGACCCGGTGATTGGTCACATAAACAGCCAAAAGCTCAGCTAGAGGCTGGGAGCCATGAGGAGAGTTTCACAGAGAACAGAGCAGAGAAATCATCATTCTCTGAATGTCTGCCAGGTGCTAAACTCTTTATAGTCAACAATTTAACCCTCCCCACACCCTGAGAGGTAGCCTGATTTTTCAGATGAGGACACTGATGCCCAGGGAAGGGAATCAACTTACCTGGTAACTGGCAGGGATTTAAGGCTGGGTCTGGCTGCCTCCAAAACACCCAAGCCACACTGCGGCTGGGCACTGACAGCCCGGGTTCAAGGGCCCTAAACCAAACCAGCCCTGCCTTATAGTCATGGTCACCCTCAGAGCTCCCTGAGGTCTCTGCCCTCCCAGACCTCCCCTTGCAGCTCTGGGTGAGCCTCCAGGCTTCAACCACACCTCACAGACTTCCAAAACAAAATGCCACAATCATACAAAGTGCAGACCTTGTGGGCCCTCAGGACTTCGTCCATGAGGTGCAGGCGCACACAGGAGGCTTGCCTGAGCAGGGAGTGTCCAGCAGGAGCCTTTCCCACGTTAGAGTTCCTCTGAATGCAGAGCTTCCTGTCTACTGCAGTCTCCAGGAACCATTGTTTGGAACACCTGTCTCAAAGAACTAGCTTCTTTTGTGGCTTCCAAAAGCATCCTGGACCCTCTGCAATCCCAGTCTACACAGCTGGCAGGCTAGGCTTCCCACACGCATTCTCCATAATCAAAGGGCATCTTTGTCTGCCCACCCTGGAGTGCTGTGAGCTGCACTCCCAAGTTCAGAGCCGGTGGGACAGCTGGCTTCCTAAGCCGGCCCTGGAAGGAGGGAGTCAGGGAGTCAAGAGGACAGAGGAGGAGAGGACCAGCCCTGCAGTTCTGCCTGTTCCTAGGGCTCTTCACGGTGGGGGCCGACGCAGCAGAGAGTTTCTGCCACACTGCGGACTGCACTTGCTGCATTTCCCCCCCAAGCCAAATTTGCTGGGTAATGGGAAGTGGGAAGCAGAGCTGGAGGCGGAGGCGGGAGAGGGGGCAAGAAGGGGGTCTGCAGGCCCTGTCTGGCAACATCATAATAATAGCAACACATCTCCCACACGGCCAGATCCTGCCTCGGACCTGGGATAGGTGCTATTGATTATTTCCTCCTCGCCTATTTCATTATTGGCAGGAGCCTCTCGACAGCGCTCAACTCTCCCCCAGCCCCCGCCCCCTCCGTCTCTCCGGTCCGGCAGCACCCGGTGAGGTCCCCACGAGGTTCTGGTTCGTAAGCTGGGCTCTGCCAAACACTGTTTTCCGCGTGGGGTGGGGGCTGAGGCCCAGGGACCAACTAGGTGGCAAGCTCGGCGGCGGCGGGCTCGGTGCACCGCGCCGGCTCTGGCCCCCGCCGGCCCCTTTAATTGGAGTTCGCTGTCGGGCCAGGTGCGGCGCTGCGTGGCGCGGTGCGGCGCGGTGCGGCTGCGGGCGGCGGCCGGGCGCTCCGTACGCGCCGCCCGCGGGACTGCAGAGCCGACTCCCGGCTGGCCGCCCGCACCCCGCCGCCGCCGCCCGCTGCCCGGTCCTGCCGGCGCTGGCCGTACCCCAGGACCATGGAGGCTCCGCGTGCCCGTCCGGACGGGTAAATCTGTGTCGGGGCGTCGGGCTGCGCGGGCTGCCGCCCTTGCCCGGCTCAGCGCCCTGAGGAGCTGCGGGGCACCCGGCGGCGCAGCCTGCAGCGCGGCGGGCTCGGGCTGAGTGCGGGGCCGGCCAGCCTGTACCAACCGCGGCGGTCTGCCCCGCGGGTCCCGGACCGGGGCGGGCGAGGGGGGCTTGCACCCCACGGAAAAGAGTGCGCGGAACGGGCTCGGGACCCTCTGGGGTGTGCGTGGCGCGAGGCGGAGGGCGCAGAGAGGAGCTGGTGGGTGGTGGGAAGTGCAGCTGACAGCATAACCATGTCTGGTAAATAGCGCTGGTTGGTGGCACCCGAATCACTTGGGACGGCGGGGCTGCACTCTCCTCCCCTGCCCCGAATGAAAACAGTGTCGCTGCAGAGAAGGGCTGTTCCTCTTCCCCGGGGCCGTGGGCTGTCGCGGAGCCCCCGCGCTTGGGAGGAAGCTGAGATCTGGGGCAGCAGCCTGGCGCAGCCTACTCCCCACGCCCAGAGTTCAGGCTCCGGTGTTTTCTGGTGGAGAAGGAGCCTCGGTGGTCCCTTGGCTGGACCCCAGAGGCAAAAGAGCTGAGCAGAGCTCGGGCTGGCCGCGGGTGATGACCGCGCCAGGCAGGAGGGGGTTAAGGTGGCGCTAGCGGCCGCGGCCAGCTGGAGGGTCTGGTCCGCAGCGCCGAAGCGAGCGGGGAGCGCGCCGGGTGGAATCCCGGACGGAGCCCGGGGCGATGGGGAGAGGGCCCAGACCCCTCCCCGCCCTGGGGCCGGCGGGATTGGGTCGGCAGGGGGCCAGCCCGGAAGCCGGCTTCCTTCGGGCTCCCCCTCTCGCCGCTGCCAAGCTGCCTCGCAGCCAGGCAGGCTGAGCGTTTGTTCTGCGCTCCCTGCCGAGGAGATGTGAGGGATTTTCTCCTGGGGAGGCATCAGTGGTGGAGTGCCTGCCCAGCTCAAATGCCATCCGGCTCAGAGGGAGGCCTGCGGCCCAGGGATCCCGGAGGGAGAGTAAGTTCAGCCAGCTTTCCGACACAGGCGACTTTGCTGTTCGTGTGTGGGGTCTCCCTAGATCTGAAGGGGAGGGCGCTTCTTTTTCCAAGACTCCACCGAGGTCAGAGCTTGTAGTCAGGCTGCAGCGAGCTAAGCTTCCTCCTTGAGAGAGGGGGCTGCTTTGCCCAGAGTCCCTCCTGGTGGCAGCTGAGGACTAGGGATCTGGATCAACCCAGGGAGGCCCCTGAAGGAGACAGGCCCAGCCAAGCCTGAGGCTCGTTCCCTGGGAGAAAGTGCTTCAGGCTGAGGGGAAGCCTGCCCAGAAAAGGCCAGCAGGCTGAGGGGTAGTTCTCAGGCATAACGTCAGAACGGAAGGTGGGCAAAGGGGCCTGTCACGTCCAGGGAGAGAGGCTGCCAGCGCCCTCCTAAATCTTGGTACCAGCTGCCCAAAAGCCCTGGTTCCACCTTGCTGCTGTTTTTTCCAGGCAACGTCACACCTCCTGAGGACAGCCAGGAGGACTCCGGCTTTTGCTGAGCTTTGCATCTTGCCTTCTTCCTTCCAAAGCCTCCAGACCCACGCTCAGCCATCCTCAAGTCCCGCATGCCCCTGGCCAGGCAGCCCACTGCCCCTCCAGCCCAGCCCAGCCCTAGAGCTCACCTCCAGGACCTGGAGTCTGCCCTCCAGAATGACTCACCATTATTTCTAGCTCGAGTAAGAAGACGTGATGGGGAGTTGAGCTGCCTGTTTTTGTATCTAGGATTCCTGCAGCATCCGATCAGCTCTGCAAGGAAGAGAGCTTCAGGTTCCTGTCTGGCCAGGTAAATCAATCTGTCATTTAATAACAGCCCGTGTAGAGCCATTGGGGTGGAGGGCAATGAGGAAGACCCAGGCCCAAAATCCCCAAGCATGAATTCCTCCCAGGGTGCACACGTATCTGTGAGACACTAGTGCACTACATGGGACGGGGTGACCTTCTAACCTGCTGGTATGGGGTTATGCTCCATGAGCCCTGTGTGGTACAGAGGGCCCTGTGCCAGCCGCCTTCCCCAGTGCAGGGCATTCCAGAGCTTCCTAGAGAGATTGTACCTGCTGCCCTCTGATCCCCAGACAAGTTACAAAGTGAAAGTGAATTTTTTGTGGTGGTGCCAGTGGTAGTCTTGTTTCTGAACTCAGCTGAGAGATGGGAGACAAAAAGTGACAAGCCGGGTTGGGCTGCCAATGCCAAATGATCTCACGTCCTTAACTGCCTCTGTCTTTCAGCCAAGCGAGGCTGTCTGTCCAGCTCCCAGAGAGCTCTCAGGGCTCTCCCGCAGGAGCCCAGGCCAATGCTTCTGTGCTTCCTGGGGCCATTAGCAGCACCCTGAGCGCCCTGCCGCCAGGCAGCTGGAAGGTGTAGCGTGAGGCGCTTCTCTCAGTCCCAATTATGACAGTGGCCACCGGAGACCCAGCGGACGAGGCTGCTGCCCTCCCTGGGCACCCACAGGACACCTATGACCCAGAGGCAGACCACGAGTGCTGTGAGAGGGTGGTGATCAACATCTCAGGGCTGCGGTTTGAGACCCAGCTAAAGACCTTAGCCCAGTTTCCGGAGACCCTCTTAGGGGACCCAAAGAAGCGAATGAGGTACTTTGACCCCCTCCGAAACGAGTACTTTTTCGATCGAAACCGCCCTAGCTTTGATGCCATTTTGTACTACTATCAGTCTGGGGGCCGGTTGAGGAGACCTGTGAATGTGCCATTAGATATATTCTCTGAAGAAATTCGATTTTATGAGCTGGGAGAAGAAGCAATGGAGATGTTTCGGGAAGATGAAGGCTACATCAAGGAGGAAGAGCGTCCTCTGCCCGAAAATGAGTTTCAGAGACAGGTGTGGCTTCTCTTTGAATACCCAGAGAGCTCAGGGCCTGCCAGGATTATAGCTATTGTATCTGTCATGGTGATTCTGATCTCAATCGTCAGCTTCTGTCTGGAAACATTGCCCATCTTCCGGGACGAGAATGAAGACATGCATGGTGGTGGGGTGACCTTCCACACCTATTCCAACAGCACCATCGGGTACCAGCAATCCACTTCGTTCACTGACCCCTTTTTCATTGTAGAGACTCTCTGCATCATCTGGTTCTCCTTTGAATTCTTGGTGAGGTTCTTTGCCTGTCCCAGCAAAGCCGGCTTCTTCACCAACATCATGAACATCATTGACATTGTGGCCATCATTCCCTACTTCATCACCCTGGGGACAGAGCTGGCTGAGAAGCCAGAGGATGCTCAGCAGGGCCAGCAGGCCATGTCACTGGCCATCCTCCGTGTCATCCGGTTGGTAAGAGTCTTTAGGATTTTCAAGTTGTCCAGACACTCCAAAGGTCTCCAGATTCTAGGTCAGACACTCAAAGCCAGCATGAGAGAATTGGGCCTCCTGATATTCTTCCTCTTCATCGGGGTCATCCTTTTCTCTAGTGCTGTCTATTTTGCAGAGGCTGATGAGCGAGAGTCCCAGTTCCCCAGCATCCCGGATGCCTTCTGGTGGGCAGTCGTCTCCATGACAACTGTAGGCTATGGAGACATGGTTCCGACTACCATTGGGGGAAAAATAGTGGGTTCCCTGTGTGCAATTGCAGGTGTGTTAACCATTGCCTTACCGGTCCCTGTCATTGTATCCAATTTCAACTACTTCTACCACCGGGAGACAGAGGGAGAGGAGCAGGCCCAGTACTTGCAAGTGACAAGCTGTCCAAAGATCCCATCCTCCCCTGACCTAAAGAAAAGTAGAAGTGCCTCTACCATTAGTAAGTCTGATTACATGGAAATCCAGGAGGGGGTAAACAACAGTAACGAGGACTTTAGAGAGGAAAACTTGAAAACAGCCAACTGTACCTTGGCTAACACAAACTATGTGAATATTACCAAAATGTTAACTGATGTCTGATTGAAACCTATTAACATACTCACAGCTCGGTGGAACTAATGCAGATATTGCATAATAGCCTGCATTGTAGTCAGTGTGTTCTACAGTGTGTATCTGGTTCTGCATGGAAAGCAATAGTCGTGCAAGTGACTTTTGACCTTTTGATTTTTGATTTAGAACACAGAATAGCTATCATGGCTTTCATGCAAATCCTCATCACCGGCTTGTGGGTTTCCAAAGGTGGGAGTCACTTATCAAGCCAGGATTCAGAAAGACACATTGAGGCCACCTCATATCCAATACAGTCCACCATGTCGGTGCCACCTTTCCTTCCTAATTAAATACACACAACACCCTGGAGTTGCACCCCCCTCCGCCATCCCACCACCCCATTTGAGCCCACCTGCCCTTTCACAGAGGAACACCATCATGGCTTAGCTTCAGAGCTCTGGTGATAATTCAAAAGGTCATTCCCATTTTTGCATTGAAAAGAACACACAGTCCTGTGTGTTGGAATTACTTTCCATGTCACAGGCTGGGGTTTGTGAATTACACTTGCCAAGTAGATGCTCCAGAGGCTTGTGTTTCATAACGGAAAATGCTGCATTCTGCTTTTTCTCTGCAGTGTCGATGTGAGGGAAGCCCGGCGGGGAGGGACAGTTAGTATGACCGAATATGAGTTGTCAAGTTTCACATTTGTTTTCTTAAGCCTATGGGGAAAAGCTATCAAACCAAGGGACCTCTCAGCTTCAGATTTCACCACTTTTGCAGCCTTCAGGGTCACAAAAACATGTCTGATTTCTTCCTTTACACTGAAGTGTGCAGACATCTGCTTTCCTAGTGATGTGGCCAGCTACACTGACATTGCAGTGAAATTTACCAGTGATGCGATAGAGCTGCATGGGTGTGTGTTGCATGAATCTCAATATTTAAAACACAGGAGATAACCTATTTTCCTAGTAGCCTACACAGTATTAATATGTAGAGTATTAATAGCCTCGGAATGGCATTTAACTACATTTTTTCCCCCATTGGAAGGCAAAAGCCCTCCATCAGGAGAAAAAAATAGACTATTTGGAATGGAACCAAAACTTCTGGCCCCCCAGCCCACCCATTCCTGTTCTTCCAAATGGAAGTGCAGATTTCTACAGAGCCAGGAGAGTGAGCAGGGAAAGCAGCGTCTGAACACTGCACCTTAGGGGTTAACCTAGCCATGGGCATGACTACACAGCTGACCAGGGCATCAGGTCTGTGGATCCAGTGTATATAAATATATATTGTGTATCTCTGTTTCATGCATTCCTCTACCTAGCTAGCTATAGAAAAAATTGCATTTGAACATCGTATAAGCTTATGCAATATTTTTGACACAGGGCAATTTATGCATGTGTTTGACTATGTGCACTAGAGTGTGTGTGTGTATATATATACAGATATATATGTGTGCATATGTACATGTATACACACACACACACACACACACACACACATATATGTATTCATTCTCTGGAGTTCAGGTTCAGGAGCAAATCCACTGCTTGGTGGGTTGGCTGTCTGAGAGGCCTAATGGGCCTCATTGGTAACCCCACTGGGCCTGGGTTTGCTGCCGTTGACTCAGACGCTCCAGTCTCCATGTATTCCTAGACGTTAGAATTGTCTTTTCTGCCCTCCATGTGCTGCAGCTTCAGTTTCCCGTGGCTGAAGCTTGTCTTACTGAGTGCACAAGGGCCCTGTGGCCCTCACAGTTCCAGCTGTCCTGGGCCGGACCACCCTGGGCCTCCTCTCTACAGTCCATCTTGTCAATCATCTCCATTCTCATCTCTTCCCACCCCATTTGGTCTTTAGTATCACTTGGCCCTGCATCTATCACTTTCATGAACCTTCCCTAAGGAGCCACAATGGATGCCCTGCTTTGAAACTAAGGACACTAAGGAGTAGGACTCCTTGGGACTAAATTCCACTGATCTGGACTTAAAGTGAGCTTCCTCTATGTGGAAATTTCTGAAGTCCAGGACCCAGGGATGGAGTCCCTAGATGATCCAAAAGCATCATTTTGATCGCCAGACTCAAACTCTCTCCCTAATAAACTGGCAACCAGAGCCGCTATCAAAAAGAACCAAAGGATGGGTAAAGAATCGCCCCCCAACCCCCAGAACAAGTAGAGAGCAAATAAGTACTGCATAGCCTAAAGGTAGAGAATAGGTTGTCCCTGGAATGGGTTCCAGTGGGGGAGGGGGCTTTTAACTCATCAGACTGGGATTCTTTGCCCTTTGACATAGTGACTTAAATTTCCCAAACACAGCAAACAGCTGTGGTCAGGCTGTCCAGTGGCGGCTCCAGCCCAGGCCTCAATGCTGCCTAGTTAGCACCTACAGTTGTCCTGGGGGGTGGGGCACCAGTTCAGGGTGCTAGGCCCAGGGTGCTCATTAGTTCCTGGTCACCCACATCCCCAGGTGCCTGCAGGGTATCCTGTGCCCGGCACAAAGCCTCCGTGCTTCTCTTCCTCTTCTTCATGGGAGGTGGTGCTGAATTTCCAAGGCATGGGGTGGGAGGAACAGAGACTTTGGAAAATAGAAGATAAACCAACCCATATCTGAGGCCTAGGTTGGGAGGTAGATAAATCTTATCACAGTGTCCTTGCCTGTGACTATAAAATGTTCACACACCTGCATGCACATCCACCACAAAATAGATAGATACACTGTTGCCGCACACAAACACAAAACATACAACACACGTGCAAAATGCACACAGATGAAATTAAAGGGCAGAGACAGAAATGTGGTTATAACTATAAACAAAATATGCACACTTAGCACAGACATGGAATGGACTTACCAACACAGAACATACACAAAAGACCAACATATACCATGTACAAATACATAACCTGCAACTCAGATGCAAAATACACAAAAACTACATGGACACAATGGATACGCATACAAAATACACAAAGAATACCTTTGTTTCTGCACACAAAAATACATATTCAGTGTATAGTGAACAATGCATTCACTTATACTAGGCATACAAGATACAGCACACATGCCCAAGAACATACACACACTACACATGAAAGGCAGATGTATACTCAGATCCATCTCTCTGCCTCCCGAGTGATACATTACTGGTTACAAACAAAAGACCAGGTTTAATCACCTTTCCCTAGCCTGTGTCTGTATCCCTCAGTATTCTTCGAGGAATCTCTTTCTCCAGTCTCTTCTCTCACCTCCAGATTTCAGTCCTGAGAAGTAATCCCTGAGGTTTCAAGCAGAAAGATGGGCCACCACATCAAGCAGATCTCTGATTACAACCAGGAGTCTCATGGGGATTTCTACCTATTCATCTTCTTGCCACCAGAAACCTGGGTGTAGGTTGTGGAAGGACCTGGGACAGCTGGCAGCCTGATATAAACCCCCTTGCCATGCCCTTTCCTTCAAAGAAAATGCACACAGACAGCCCAATAGCAGAGGCTCCCCCATTCCCAGCACTAGGATCTCCAGATTCAACCCTAGTCTCTTTAAAGCAGCAATGGCTCAAGAAACTGCAGGATCCTGGGCCCAGAAGCAGGGTGAAGATGCCCCCAACATTCTCTGAGTCCACAGATCTTCTTGCTCCTCCATCCTCAGCAGCTTTGCTGGGGGCTGGGTCAGGAAGTCGAGACCCTATATAGACTTGTCTCTTAAAATGAGCCACCTTTACTTGATTGTGGCATTTCACTTGCTCTCGGGCATAAGCCCAATGGGGTCAACTGCTGATTCTCCTCTATGGTGTTCAATTCCAGGCACGCTCCCCCCACTTACTGGGGCTCCCCCAGATGCCCTGCCTCCCATCCAATTGCTGTGCCTTGAGGAAACGGCAACCCAATTCATCTTGAGTAAAATGTGGTTAAGAACATAAACCTAAGGCTAAACAAGCAAACGACTATTTTTGGAGGGTCTGATTTTTATGCTATATGCTAAGGCCAGACTTGAATACTTCCTAAGATTACCCACTATTTCAGATTCCTCTTGGAGGTGGTTCTTCCCACTAGGACTAGCTGAGAGCTGAGTGCGCTTTGGCAGAGGCTTCACCCGACGTGGAAGTTAGGAGTTGCAGTCAGGCCTTGGATCCAGCCTCAGTCTCTGCTCCGGTGGCCGTTCCAGGTGTGTCTCACTCTTCCCTCCTAATGAGGGTCACGGCTCCCAGTCTCCACCGAGGAAGCAACAACAGCAGGGAATGGGCATGTGGATTCCACACCCGTGCATTTAGTGCAACACACGGGGACTCGTGTTTCCCGGTCAAGATACCAAGTTTCCCTTTAGCTTTGTCAGATGCCCCCTTGGGCTCAAACTTCAGGAAAATTGGAGTTTTTTGGGGACCGAAGGGGAGGAGGCACAGGAAAGGTGGAGAGGTTGTCAGGAAGAGAGAGTAACTGAGCCGGTCAAATTTTGGAGTAAACTTTGCAGAAACCAAAATTTAACTAAGAATGTAATTAAGGCTCTGTGCTTCCTGGAAGGAACTTCAGTGATATGCGACACGCTCTCTTCCTTCCTCTCTGCTTGCCCCTGTCCCTGTCAGTTGGGCTTCTGAGGATGGTGTTGGCATGTCACCAGGAGGTTAGCCTTTTTATGGGGGTCCCAAGGGAGTGTTCCTCCAGGCTCCGTTGACCATGTGGAAAGGGCGCCCATGAAAGCTGTGATGGCCTGAGCCCTGGGTGTTCACGTGGCCGCCTTGTGTGGGGACAGCTTCAGGACTAGCTTGTCCTGGCTGCTCTCCCTAGGTCTCTCACTATGTCGTAGTGAGGCCTTTGGCCAACTTACTTCCTCATGGTCAGCCATAAAGTATCAGTTGAGATATCCCATGTTGAGAGAGGGCAGCACGCTTGAGGCCCTCAGGCTGGGGGCTCGGCACTGCCCACAGCAATGGAGAGGAGAGGTAGAAGCTGACTTCCCCCAAAGGACACTGTAGACAGTGTGCAAATTGCATATGTGGGTGACACCCCCACCCTCCCCCCATGGCAGGCAAGGGAGCACAGTGCTTTGACTTGTTTACCTAGGAGAGGGGACGATGGTGCTGAGCTCTGCTCCCCAGGGCTCTCCTGGGGCCCATTGTCATAACAACCTGCACCTTGGTGGATGGCTGTCTGGTCTGAGAGGGCTGTAATGTCCAGGCTGCTCCTTGGTTACACAATGGAGGTTCCCCCAGCCTTGGCAAGGTGTCCACTGCCAGGTCTGAACTTATGACCTTAGCCTCATTAACATCATTCACCACCTGAGCCAACCAGCAGAGAGGTGGATGCTGGGAGCTGTCTCAGTAGCAATTGTGACCATCATCTGTATCTTTAGACGTGGCCCTTGTTGAGACCAGCCCTGTTCCCCCCTCAAAGCAGTAAGTAGGAACAAGTGGAGGTGGGGAGTCCCCTACAAGCTGGGATGGGTCTCTTCCTCAAACTCATCTTGTTCACTTTGCCCCTTCTGCTTCCCTTCCTACCAAATCTCAGCTTCATCTCTCATAGTTTGTGTCTGAATATTTTTAAAGAGGAAAAGTGCAATAAAATAAATAGTGACTGTTTTCTTTAGCAATAGCTCTTTCAAAACCTTGCTCTCAGGACTGAAAAGTGATAGTACCTGGATTATCAGCTAATGCCCTCGACTTCTGGGTGTTCGTTCACGGTCTCCGTAGTTCCCTCTTCTTCCCATGTGTTCACATGACTCCTGTCCTCTGAGGTCTGACCTCCTTGTGGAATGGACACATATGCAGAGGTGCAGTGTGCACACAAGGAAGGCCCGTGAGGCTTCGTGGCTCTCTTTCCTGTGTGCACCTCTCTGTCTCTGTGTGCGTCTCTGCCTCTCCCTTTCTGCCTGCTCTCACACAGCATCCTCCCAACCTCAAGGCACTGAGACCTTGAGTTCGAGTGACCTCATGCCAGCTCAAACTCACGCTCAGTTCAAAGCCCATCTTGTCAACTTTCCATGAGTGTGGCAGGGTGTAATGGAAGCCTGCAGGAAAGCACTTGCCAATAGAGAAGAATAAACATCCTGAGCCATTACAGATGATCATGTCCATGCACTAAAAGCCATTACTTGATCCTTTTGCTGCCCCTCCCCGCTTCCCCAGGGAGCTGGATGCTGAGGGAATGTGGCCCGGAGGTTTGCACCTGGGATCAGCAGCCTGGGCAGATTTGGGGAGTGCCCTCTGAGTCTCCTTCAAAATAAGCTGACTTGCTCAACCAAAGGGAACTCCACTAGAGCTGTGGAGGGAAGCAAGTTCTTGTGGGTTTGGGTAGAGGCCTACAGGGATAGAAGAGTGGGTGGTTAGGGCATGACGTTAGTGAAATAAAGACTCCACCACATGCTACAATGTACAGCTGCACAAATATTTGCACACTTAACCAGGGGCTTCAGAAGAAGTCCCTTTCCTGAGACATCTGCGGGGTTAAATATTCAGACCGGATAATCAGGGAAGGTTGGCAACCCCAGGGTCCCAGTCCATTCCTTTTTACTCTACCTTCTATACACCTGTGTATAGCAAAACCTCAGTTAACTGACAGGGAAACCTCAGGGAAGGGAATGTCCTGGCTGCTTTGCGATTCTGGTTATTTGAGTAGGAATGGGAAAACACATCTAGTTCAACCTTTGTAATTGAAGAAAATATTTCCTAAGTAGGTTAGTATAAACTTTCCTGCCTTAGTAAGTAGACTGTTTGAAGATGACAGAGGACCTTGCACTGCTCAGGGTCAACGTTCTAAACCTCAGTGCTCATTGTACAGAAACGGAGATGGAGAAGACCAAAGAGACAGGCGGATGGCTGTTGGCCGCAAGATAGACCTGGAAGTGGGCCAGTAGGGCACATCCTGGTTTATCAGATAGCGCCCTTGCTGTCACTGGCCTCTTTCTACTGAAAGTATAGTAAGAAAACATAATTCTTGTCCATCAAGGTTTTGGTTAATTGATCTTGAATTATTAGAGGTTTTCCATATATACATATATCTGTTTGTATATATATGTATAGTATATGTATATATGTATACCATTATTTCAAAAATTATACAATTATACATTGACCAATCCCCTTAATTTCACTCACGTGGAATACATTTGGCAATCCAAGGAATAAACCGCATTTATTTGAATTTTTTAAATGACCTTCCTTTGCATTCTTTCCACCTCTCCAGTTCCTCTCTTTTTTCCTTCTGCTTAGGGACCTCTCCAGAAGGCGGTTCTTTCATGACAAAAGGATAGGCTCCAGGATCTCCTCTTTCCTTCCCCTCCCTCAGGGGGCTGCCTGACTCAGGGATGAAAGAGAAGTCTGATCTAGCAGCCAGGTGCTTTTGCCTTTCTTCTGACTGCCCTGGTTGGCTAGAACCTCATCACAGAGGACCATAAATGTTTTTCCAAACTTTGTAGCTTGGAGGGAGTGGAAAGCTTAAAGATGTGGCAGAGGACTGATCTATTTAGCGTTCACTTTGTCACTGGTGGTGCCCTAGGTTTGAGTTTCATGAGATCTGTGTGTAAAATTCCTAATGAAGAACTAAATAACATCTCTGCCTGATGGAAGGTGAGGTTTGTGGCAATCGATGGAACTAACAACCCCATTCTGTTGCTGATTCTTACCAAACCTGGGCTGAAGGTGGGAGCAGCTGTAATTCGGTTGCTCTTTGGAGGTAAGCTGTATACCTCACTTGAGAAACAGCTGGGTGCGAGCTGAAACATGCTTCCATTCTCCCTCTTGCCTGCCAGTGTGTTAGACCCATGGGAGATAGTTTCTTTCATCCTCACCTCTTGCATTTGCGTGTGTGCATTCTCTCCAGATGGGGGTGGGAGGGATTCCTCACCAGTATCTGGAGCAATTGAGGTGGTGCAGGGGTGTCTGCTATCCCCCCACACTCCCAAAAGCCCTCCAATCTGGCCAAGCTGGTCATGATCAGGTAACAGAAGCCCATAACCCAGACTTGGCATGACCAGATGGTAAACTGGGGCAGTTGAGGCAGCCTGTCTAGATGGCTACTTCTTATGCTGCATGAACTTCCACGTGGAAACCGGTATAACTTTTTGTGTTCCTCTGCACGCCTAAAATAGTCAGATCTGTTCCAGATGAGTTTGCAGCTGAGAACTCCCTGCATCATTCCACTGATGGATGCACAGGGCAGGTGCGATTACATAATAACGTGGACAGCTGCTGCAACGTCTAGATCACTGAGGGCAGTGATGGCAGGACCTTTGGAAGCTATCCAGAGGGCTCAGTCCAGGCCTCTCCTCCGTCCTCATGAGAGGCCTGCAAGCCCTGCTTCTCCTTGAAAACGATTCCCTAGACACTGACGGCCTTGTTTGTATGAGTGCATAAACACTCTGGGCTGCTAGGAAAAGCAAGAGGAGGAGCTGGGAGGAAGAGAATATTCAGAGGCTCACTTCGCTACCAAACATGTCAGCTGCTAGGATTACTGCCTTTTTAACTTACCAAGTGTAGGGCAAAGACTGTGACCAGCCAGCTGGGGCTGGAAAGGAGCAAACCAGCTCTAGGCTAACAAATGGGACAGAAAAGCAAGACGAGAGGCCTGGCTGGCTTTGGCGAGGCTGAGTCTTAGCTCCTGAGGGTTTGAACATGCTCTGTGCTTGCCCCACTTCTGCCTTCACGTGGGATCCAGCGACCCAGTTTCCTTTTGTTGTCGTGCTTGGATGGTTCCTTCATTTGAAGAGCCCCAGGAAGCTGGAAAGTCCCATGATCGAGCTCTAGCCTGCTGAGCAAACAATACCCCAGCCAAATTGGCCTCTTCCTGGTTTTCTGCATCCCTGCACCCTTCTCTCCACTAAGGGTAATCTTGGAACAGTCAAGATTAATGGTGCCAGCAATCTGAAGATTCTTTAGTTTTCATCAGGGACATAGCTGTTAAAGCTCATGAGTGGAAGATGCTATTTCCTTTGCCAGACCTGTGTGCTTATGTGCTTATATAGGCTGTCTCTGGAGATTTTATATAATATATATATATGTATATATATATCTATATATATATATGTATATATAGTGGATATGGCCGCTGCTCACTTAGGCTCACACAGCACAGACTCTAGTCAGGGTTTGCACTGGCTTCCTTGATGCTTGTGCATGATTCTGCAGCTGCCCTCTCGTGTCCTCTCTCTAATAATTGCTGAAAACTCAAAGAGGCAGATAAAGAAGCCTCCTCGGGATCAATAGCAGAAGGAACTCCAACGCTGATGGTAAAGCTTCGTAATGATGATGCTGAAAGGGAACTGGGGTCTCCATGGTGATGAGAGGCTGGGGACCAATGGGAGCTGAAGGCGGAGCAGGACTTGTGGGGAAAACTCATGGGAGTTGGGAGTCATTTAACTATTTGTTTGCTTCATGAAAATTTAGACACCAGCTTAACTACATTGCACAGGATGTATTGATATTATCATTCTTGCTGACATATTCTGGAAGCTTTCAGCCCCACCAATACTGCCCTGCCCAGGACTTCTGCAGCTGAGAGTTCCTGTGTCAGTAGGGTCTGATATTTGTACATAGGTTATACATATATGTGTACATATGTGCCTCAATGAACATTGCCTGTCCACCTGGTCGTGGGTGTACATAGACTTCATAGAGCTCCACAGTCTTTTGTAAATATTGACACAAGTAAATAAGTATATAAATATATATTACTGAGGATTTATTTTAACATCATTCTGTGTGAAATGAAAAAAATAAAATTTTTGACAGACACTGATGGCTTCCACCTTCTTTCTTGTCTGCTTGGTTATCCTCCCTACAACATGCGAGTGTGCCTGCCTCACCCTCACTCCGGTTTCCCCGCTGGAGACCAGGGCGGGACAGGAGAGGGCTCTCCTCGATGCATCAGGGAGCATCTTGGCTGCGTGCCCGCCTGCCCTTGACTGAGAGCCCAGGCTAAGAAGCAAGACTAACGCAGGCATGCGGGTGGGAGAGGGGTGCGCGTGTTTGAGATCTCCGCCCCCGCCGCAGCAGCACTTCCTGCGTGTTCCATGGAGCTGGGGCATGTGTGGGGACAGGGGACCCAGCGTGAAGGCCAGAGGCAGTCCGGGAGTCATTTAACTGCAGCTGCACCCAACTGTGCAGGCCTCGTCCTCAAACCCACCCCCATTTCTGCCCATAACTGCTGGTGCCCAGGGCTCTGGATCAGCCGTGCTCTCAACTCCCAAGCGAGGAGAATGCCCACCTTTGCCCCCCGAGAAGGATGGGCCTGTTTCTCCAGCTATCAGCAGCACCTCCTTGGAGGAGATCCTGACACAGACGCGCACACTGCTGAGGCACATCTGTCTGATTTCCTCTGAGGCCTAATCTAGTTCACAACCGGACTCCCCAGCATTCAGGAGGCCCCAGAGAGGCCGTGGTGTGGAGTGTGACCACGGGGAAGTCCTTGCCCTCAGCCACCACAGGCACATTCCACCCCTATCCACCCCTACCCACCCTCACCCCTGCCCCCACCCAAGCCTCTTGTTAAAGGTCTTCACCATCTGCCATGCTCTGCCCCTAGGAAACTGACCAACCAAAGCAGCTGGTCTCTCCACCATGAACTCACCTTCAGAAGGGTATGTTTCTGGGCATCGGGCACAGAGGTGACAAGGGATAGGGTGGTAAAAAGACAAGAAACATCTGGGACAACTGCTGTTGCAGGTCCTTCACCTGTAGCAGCAGCTGGGCATTTCCTCCGGCATGGGGTGGGAACAGTGAACTAGCTGAAAGAGCTCTATGCCTCTGCAGAGTAGCCCCAAGCTGACGAATGGGGCCAGGGCTTCTTGCTCCAAAGAAATGGGAAACTGAGACGATCCTTCCTGCTCATTTCTCCTCTGGGCATGAAACTCTTGCCTTCAAGGAGCTGAGGTGTGAGAGCTGGGGAGAGTTTTGTCTGTCCCTGACTGTTTAGATCTTGTTAGGCAAATAGGGTTAGACCTTGTTAGGTAAAAGCGAGGGGAAAAGGGAGGGAAAGGGAGTAGGGATATGTGGAAGCTATAACATCAAAGTCCTCATTCTTTTTCTTTAAAGATGGAGTCTTGCTATGTTGTCCAGACTGGGTTTGAACTCCTGGGCTGAAGTGATCCTCCAGCCTCAGCCCCCTGAGTAGCTGGGACTACAGGCATCCACCACTATGCCTGGCAAGGTCCTCGTTTTTCTCTCCACTTTGTGGGAGCTCAGCTAGTTCAAGTGTAGACCACCCATGTCCTTTATGCACACTGAACCCTTTCCTGCCTGGCCTGGGACATCTGCCCTGTACACTCTTCACCACAAAGTTCCAAACCCTGGGCCAGTAATTCCCAATCAAGAGTGGTGTTTGATGGGGTGGCATGCAAGGGGGAGATCCCTCCTAGTCCGGGGGCTCATGTGGTGGGCAGGAGGAGCAAAGCTGAATTGGTACAACTGAGAAACAATATTAACGCTGGAGAAAGAGAATGGCCCTAGAGCCAAAGGCTTGAGTCGAATCCCAGCTCTGTTACTCACCAGCTCTCTGACCCTGGGGCAGACTCTCTTTGAGCCTCAGTTTCCTCACTTCTATGAAGAGAATCACGTTGCCTACCTTATCCTGTGAAAATTAAATGAGTGTCTGATGCATAGTAGGTGCCTAATAAAAACATGTGAATGTGTCCTCTCTCTTCGATTCCCATACCCTAAAGATCCATGTGGGGCAGGATATCTGAGATGTAAAAGTTGAGCGATTTTCAATCTTTTCTGGTCCTAACGCGGGCCAAGGTGTACAAGGATTAATTCCAGAGGGTCTAGAAACCTCCTGAAATTGTGTATGACATGTTGTGGTGTGGTCATTTTTCTGTAAGGAATGTTCACAGTTATCCATAGCCCTCCAAATTAAAACTATTGGTGAAACTTAGACCCCTCATCTTCTCCCCAGTGTCCAGGAAGGGAAAGTAATTTGCCCAGAGTCATTTTCATTTATTCAAAAAGAATTCATTTATTCAAAAAATATTTTTGTGCCCAATGCTTAGGATCCTCTGCCCTTGTGGGTCTTCCAGCTAAGAGGGGAAGACAGAAATTCACTCTCAGTGAGTTAGTGGCTGACACAGAGCTAGACCCAGCTCCTGCTCCAAGACTCCTCTTTCCATTAATCTGTCCCTTGTGCAGTAGCTGCGCCTGGGTCTCAGGCCCTAGAATCCGGACCTGAAATCTCCCCACGGTGGTTTAACACAGCAGTCAAGGAAAGACCACATATTTTGACATGAAATTAATGCTATTTAAATGATATGCAAATGAGGCAAGTCTGCATCTTTTTGATCCGTGGACTGGGGCATTTCTCAATCTGACTGTCAGCTCTCATTATCCTCTCTTTTTTGTTCCTTTAGGCCACCTCCCCCCCCCCAACACACACATTTAGGTCAGGAAACAACATGCTCACAAATCATTGGCTTATCAAGAAAAGATCAAGGCTCTTTGGCCCTGTACCTATTCCAACCTGAACATCAGCCAGGGCTCACGTAGTCACAGTGGTGGTCAAGATGGCCATGTCGTTGGGACAGCAGAGCTATAGCCATGTTCTTGTACCCCTTTTCCCCTGTATCTTTCACTGGCCCTACAAGAGACCTCTAATCTCCACTTCTGGAATCAGATGGGCCTCAGGTGCAGCTGGCCTGAGTCACCTGAGTTAAATGGCCCATGGTCAAGGTGCCATACATCTCCTAATACCTTTTCCCACAGGTCTCAGACAAGTTGCCCTCCAGAGCCTGCCCAGCCCCATATCAGCCCTAGGGACACACCCCCTCCATATCCCAAGGACTAGAGCTCCAAAGGTTTCCTATAGGCTTCCCAAATTCTAAGGAAGGCAGACTTGTTGCCTTAGTAAATGTCAGGCCTTGGAGTCGAGGCTGGGTTCCATTTCTGACTCTACTGTATAGTATATTGCCTATGTGATCTTAACAAGGGAGTTAACATTTCTAAACTTCTGTTTTTCTGTCTCAACTTCAGATTAAAATACCTACCTCACAGAGTCAGCATGAACGTAAAAAAAAACATTTATATCTATAATATCCATATTTACACAAAGTACCCTGCATGTGTCAAGGGCTTACTTAGTGCCAGAAGCTCTGCAAAGCTTGACATGCATTGTCTCATTTAGTTATCACGACAGTCTTATGGAGTGGGTGTTATTATCTATATTTTGCATATTAGAAAACTGAACCTCAGAGAGGTTACATAGGTAGCCCAAGGTCATGCAGCTAAATAACTGGCAGAGTCTTTGTGAGGCCAAAGCCCATACTCTTAACGAGTATTATAATCAATAGATGTTAGTCCTTCTGCCACCACCACCTTCATGAGTTTGAGGGCACATAGATAAGTCTTAAAAGAAGACAAACAAGAAAACCTCATTTGCCCTAAGGAGCCTTGATACAACCGAAATAGCCACCCCTAGCCTGGGTGAGCTAGGATGGGGATGGCTTCAGTCTTGGCTCTAAGCCCCATCTTGTTGAGCCCTGGGAAATGGCATCAGAGACCTGGGGCATAGAGAAAGGCACCAACCCGGGGAAGAATCATCTCACTCCCCTTGTGGCAGAGGAAGCCAGATCAGGCAGGGGGCCTGGCCAGAGTGCCACTGTTCTAAGCCTCACCCCAGGGGTGTTAAGTGAGTGGCCTCCTACCAAATGCTGGAGGACCCCAGCTGAGCCCCACCCTGTTCCTGGCACCAACACCCCATTTCCGCCCCCAGGCACCTAAGTGTCCAAGGCAGCAGGTAACAGGCACCTTGCCTACCCTTTCCACAGCCCATCCATGCAGACTGTGGCATGCCCAGCATCCTTGCTCCAGGCGGGACCAGACCTTCCAGCAATGCTTTCCCCTCCCCCTCCCCCTGCTCCCCCAGCTCCGGGTGCCCCTCCCACCCACAGTGCTTCAGATGGTGGCTGTGGCTGAATGGAGCTCTCCTCCTCCTCCTGCCAAGAGTGCAGGGGGATAGACACGCCTCAGGGAAAACAGACAGGAGCACAGTCAGACCAATATGCACAAAGTCTTGGGACCTACTTTCATCATTCTTTGCCTAACCCTGGGTCCTTGAACCTTGGAAGCTACCAAATCAAGAGTAAGAGAGTTTCCTTGTACAAAGTAGGTATCCAGTAAATATGCTGGAACAGTGATTCAAACTCAACTAAGACATAAGGAGCACCAGCCACGTGCAGGCATCGCACTGGGCGGTTTGCCTGCGTTATGTCATTTAACTCTCACAACGACTCTGAGACCATGGTCACTATCTCAGTTTTTGGATGAGAAAATCGAGGCTCGGAGAAGCAAAGTAATTGCCATACTCACACAGCTAATGAGAGGCAAATCTGCGATTCGGAATCAAGACAGCTCGAAGCCATCTGTGATGGGTAATATTAGGTGTCCGCTTGACTGGATGGAGGGTTGCCTAGATGACTAGCGAAGCACTGTTGTTGAGGGTGTTTCCAGAGGAGAGTGACGTGTGTCAGTGGACTGAGAGAGGAAGACCCACTCTTAATGTGGGTGGCACCATCCAGCGGGCTGAGCGTGTGCCTAGGACAAAGCAGGCAGAAGAAGGGGGACGCTAAGCTTGCGTGGCTTCCTCGCACACTCTTTCTCCCTGCTGGAACAGGCTGTCTTTTCCTCCTCCTGCCCTCGGACATCAGACTCCAAGCTTTGCAGTGTTTGGACTCCAGGACGTATACCCGTGGCCTCTTGGCTTTCAGGCTTTTAGCCTCAAACTGGGGGCCACACTGTGGCTTCCCCAGTTCTGATGCCTTTGGACATGGACTGAGCCAGGCTACTGGCCTCTCTGGGAGCCATACGACCAGCCTCTCTGGTCCTCCAGCTTGCACACAGCCTATCTTGGGACGTCACCTTAGTGATCACATGAGCCAATTCCCCCTAATAAATTCTCTCTCGTGCATATCCTATTAGTTCTGTCCCTCTGGAGAGCCCACCCTAATGCACCATCGAAGCCCTTGGTATGAAACCACAGCCACCACCCTGGGAGGGTCAGCACTCAGCTGGGTCTCATTGTGACAGACACTGCAACGAAAGTCACCAAGAACTCCAGCTGTGTCCCCAACCTCTGATCTCTGGGATCCTCCAAGGAAACACAGGAATGAGGCACCCTGGGGAAGATCAGGAAGTCTAGGGATTATGAGGTACAAGGGAATAGGATCACCCCCCTCGGGTATTTTTGTCAATGGGATTCACGAGGCTGCAAGGTGTGAATGAGCAATCGCTCTATTAAAAGTTCCTGAGAAAGCTGTCTTCCCTTGGGCCTCAGCTCCTGAGAGTGAGGAAGGGGAGAAGCCTGGGGGCTCTGAACCCCTTCCCCAGCCCCTCTCTTCACTGTGAATTTCTGGGGTCAGGGAAGTAGGCAAAGGGATTACCTTCAGGGCTACTCTCCTCCTCCCTCTGCAGCCTGACCCAGTCTCCGCCTTAGAAGCAAAGGAGCCAGGCGGGGACACATGTCCTTCACGGGGCAGCCGTGAAGACAGAGTAGGGGTTGGAAGTCACTTGACACAGTGCCTGGCACCAAGTAAGTGCCCCATAAATGGTACCTTCTGCTTTGGGGGAGGAGGTGCCCGTGAAGCAAGGCGCCCCAGCTCTGGGCGCAGGTCTGCACTGGGATCCCAGCTCTGGCCTTCTGTCTGGGTAACCGAGTTCACCGAATCCCAACTTCCTACAAAATGGGGTGATACCATCCACCTCATGGAGCTGTTGCGGGGGAAGGACCTCACATAAAACGCCTCTCAAGGAGCTGAAAGGTAATCAGTATTAAACAAATGCTGCCAAGTGCTGAGGACTCGGCACCGTTGGTAAGCTATTAATTCACTCGATGAACATTTGCGGAGCACCCATGTGAGCCTGGCGCTGGGCTAGGCAGCGGGGAGCAGAGGTAAATAAAATGTCATCCTTGTGTCAAAAACCTCGCACAGTGAGTCCACTCCTTCCCTCAGAAGGGAAAAGTATCAGAAAAATTAATTGGGGAAGGGGAGGAAACAAACCTTGATCCAGGAGCAGCACATGAATCGGCTCTTAATAAATGGTTGCAGAATAAATGAATGAGTCTATGAATGAATAACACAAGCAAATGCTCATATTGCACAAACTCTGTGCCAGGCCCTGTTCTAAGCACTTTACATACATTAACTCATTTAATTCTTACAACCACCCTATGTGTTAGGCACTAATTATCCCCATGTTGTACATGGAACTGAGGCATAGAGAGACGTACATAAATTGCTGGGAAGGCTTACTTAACTTCCAAAGCCAGGATTTGAACCCAGGCCATCTGGCTCCAAAGCCCATCTGCTAACTCTTCCTCTTCCTCATGACCCAGACTCCAAAGCAGTTTCTCATCCGCTGGTCCTCACAATATACTTAGGTGGCAGCTGTCTGGGCAGGCATTATTATCCTCTGCTTACAGACAAGGAAACCCAGGCACGGAGAGAATGGTAACTTGCCAAGAACACACAGCTGGAAACAAAGAAGAGAACTCAGGTCTGTTGTCACCTGGTCTGTGTTTCCTTCTGCTACAGCTGCCTCCCAAGAATAAGGTAAGGGGTGGGGAGGTTGAGAGCAATAGAATCCTGGACTGTCCAATCCAGAAAGGGTCTTGGAGATCAGCTGGGCTAATTGCTTGACTTCATAGGTGAGAAGATTGAGACCCAGAGAGGCACAGCATCTTGCTTCCGGCCACACAGTAAATTGGTAACTAGAATGCTAGTCTGCCAACTGCCAATCAAGCTGATACACCACGCTCTTCTTCAAAAGAGGTCAAAGGTCACAGCATTTGGCAAGGGAGAGGTGCGCCAAGTCAGGCGGCATGAATTAAACCCCTATCACATTCCAGCACCTCACTCGATTCTATGGAGAATGAAAAGAAATGTATACCTATCCTTGCTAGTCTGGGACTATATATCAGTAAACAAAATAGTCAGAGCTCCTGTTCTCACAGACTTGACATTCCAGTAGGGGATGAGTGAGGAAGAAAATACTATTAAGAAAAATAAAGCAAGACAAGGAGTTGGAGAGTGATGGTGGGGGTACACTTTTATGCAAGGTGGGCAGGGAAGGTCTCTTGGACAAGTTGACATCTAGGCAGAGACCTTCAGGAAGTCAGGGAGTTGGCCATGCAGAGCAAGACCATTCCTTGCTCAGGGAGTGCAAGGGCTGAGTCCTTGAGGCGAGGCGGGAGAGGGCATGCATTGAGGCCGGTGTGCCGGAGCAGAGTGAGCAAGGTAGAAGGCAGTAGAAAATGAAGCCAGAAAGGTTGGGGAGAGGACTTGCACATCTTGCAGGACCTTATAGGCTACGGAAAGGACTCTGGACTGTACTGCGGGTGAGGTGGGAAGCCATGGGAGGCTTTTCAGCAGAGGAGACACTTGATTGGACTTACTGTTCTCAGATCACCCCAGCTGCTGTGTTTCGAACAGACTGTAGGGGGCAGGGACGGAGTCTGGGCACCAGTGAGAAAGCCATTACAATCATGTGGCCAAGAAGCATGGCAGCTGCAGTGGGGAGCAGCAGAGCGGTTGATGAGAAGCAGTTGGACTCTGGACACACACCGAAGGTGGAGCCAACAGGATTTGCTGGAGGACTGCATATTCGGTGTAAGAAAAACAAAGTCATCCAGGATGAATCCAAGGTTTTGACCTGAGCACCTGGTATATTGGAACTACCCTCTCTTGTGATGGAGAGATTCGTGGAAGGGGCTGATCAAGTGCTTACCTACCCAAGATGTCCATCTAAGAATTCTCACCTTCTAGCCTCCCCACCGTCCTAACGATGGACAACTAAGCTCTGAGCACTGAGAAGGGGGCTTTTCTTAGCCACAGACTGAATCAAGATGGCCCCTCGCATGAGATGCCACGCTGTCCACCCTCACCCAACCATAAACCTTTTGCCTTCTCAGAGGCAAATGCTGGCCCATCCTGGGAGCCAAGGGCCAGAGGCCAAGCAGGGTCGGAGCCCAGACAGTCAGCCAGGCCTGGCCCTGATTTAATTATAAGATCAATCCGACCAGCTGCCCTGCCAGCAGGAGTGCCCCTGGGCTTCAGCTTGGCCAGCCCCTGGGGCGTTACTCCTGGGCTTGTCAGAGGGAGTTAGCCTCACACGCTGCGCCCTGGGTCCCATCCAACAGGCCTGGCTGGCCTTGCCACTAGCCACCAGGAGCCTGAGAAGGGTCCGGGACAGACCAGACCTAGGCCATGGGATTTGGGTCACTGAGCCTGCTGGGACTTGACCATCTAGGGCCCCTGGGAAAGAGGACAGACCGTGAATAGTGGACCTGACTTGGGGAGCTGACGGAGCTGCAGTGTTGGGGTGGGGGCACTCTGAGCACTGATCTGGAAACTTGAGTAGATGCCTATTAGTCAAACTAAAGAACACAGTGGGCACCCCAGGAAAGGCTGCATCCCCAAGTGCCCAGACTCCCCCAGGACACCTGGAGCAATACAACATGACAGTTTCAAACATTGCTCAGGGACCTGGGGGAGGTGGAACCTGCAAAGCACAGAAGCTCAGCTCTTCCCCCAAAGATCAGATTGGGAGAGGAAGGGATTGATGGCTCCAGTCTGCCTGATAAGGTGCCTGCCTCGGGTTCCTCCCTGAGCTGGCCCTCGCTATTCTCCAAGTGAGCTTACTGGGATACAGCATGTCTCCACAGCTCTAAAATGGGGCCACACACAGCCTATAGGGCCCGCCCAGGGATGGATGTCATACTGAGTTTCCAGCCAAAGCCTCTCCCAGGACTCTCCCAAAGATAACTCACAGTCCTCGTGTCTATCCCATTGTAAAACTGCTCTTGGAGCTTAGGTGAGCTGGCTCAGCTGTGCAGAAACAGAACGTCAGGAGCAGGCAGGGGACTTGGAGATCATCTGACTCATTATACAGATGGAAAGACTGAGGCCAGAAATGGAAAGGGACTTGTTCAAGAGCACAGAGTAAGTGGGTGATAAAGCAAGAGCCCAGGTGACTGGACTCCCAGTCCAGCACTGTCTCCACGATCCATCATCTATCAGCAGAGCCATGTGACCTCCCCCCTTTCCCGGTGCTTCTCCCAGTCTCAGTAGCCGCATGGAGCAACACCCCCACCACCCCACCTCTCAGCAATTCCCTTTAGCCTTCCTTGCTCTCCTCTCCTTGGTCTCCTCTCCTCTCCTCCTTGGGGAGACGTGCAAGTCCCCTCCCCAGGCTGATCTCCACTCAGCTTGCTGATAGAGCACGCTGGGTACGGAGCCAGTACTACCCACCCGCCCCACGGAGGAGTTGCAATGCTCCTGGCTCCAAGGTACTCTTACATTGCAGTTATAATGCGCCCTGGTCCTTTACCTGGTTTTTGGTTTTTGGTTTTTGTTTTTTTGAGACAGAGTCTCACTCTTTTGCCCGGGCTAGAGTGAGTGCCGTGGCATCAGCCTAGCTCACAGCAACCTCAAACTCCTGGGCTCAAGCGATCCTCCTGCCTCAGCCTCCCAAGTAGCTGGGACTACAGGTGCGCGCCACACCACCCCCAGCTGATTTTTTTTATTTTTTGTAGTGACAGGGTCTTACTATGTTGCCTGGGCTGGTCTCTAATTCCTCGGCTCAAGCGATCCTCCTCCCTCAGCCTCCTAAAGCACCGGGAGTACTGGCAAGAGCCACCGCGCCCCCTACCTCTTCATACCGCACTTTCACACGCAGCATCTCACGTCAACCGGGGGTTCAATACCGGCACAGCCCTCAAGGTAAGTGTCATCATCCTCTTTCGACAGATGGAGAAACAGGCTCAAAGAGGTTTCATCAGGCTAGAAAGTGCCGCACGGAGCCTTGGACCCAGACATATCTGATTCCGTGAGCCATGTTTCCTCCATGACACGACACGCTCCCATGGTGGGGGTTTCAGGTGTGAGAGTCGCTTAGTCCCAAATGAGGAGCCTCAGTTCCTCCTCTTGGAAAATGAAGGGCTGAGACAGGCGAGGTGATTTCCAACAGGCCTGAACTATTGATCCTTAGAGATTTCTGCAAAAAACAGTATGGTCGTGCTATTTTCAGTGGACGGTTTATGGAGGCGCTTCAAGGACCCTCCTCGCATGGGCCCTTCCAAGGCCTCTGCTTTTCTCATTCTACAAAAAACATTTACTTTCACAAACCACATGTTGTACACTTATAAAATGTTTCTTAAATAGCTCCCCTCCAAAAAAAAAGTATAAGCTTCACGCTCACAAAACTGGGATCCACCTTTGGGAATCGATCAGACCTAAGGCAGAATTCATATATGAGCTGTGTGATCCTGGCCAGTTACTTCACTTCTCTGAAGCTGAGCCATCCTGTCTAGAAAGCGTTGGTGTGAGCGTTCGCTGGTACACAGCAAGTCCTCCCTCTGTTCCTTCCCATTCTACAGACACAGGAACAAACCTGAGTCCTCCGGATGAGTGATCCAGACACTGACTTCAGCAAGAGCCATTTGGGGAAGCAGCTCATGAGACATGGTCCCTGCCCTCACCTCAGGAGTAGCTCCAATCGCAGTCATGGCCGGTGTATCTTTCCCTGGGCCCCGGCGTTCCCCTCTGGTTCTCAGGGAAAACAAGCAGCTGTGGTCCTTCTTTCCTCCGCCACTGGCAGGAGGTGGGGATGAGGGCCACCTCTGGCCCAGGAACAGTGAACTTCACTGCCATCCCACTTCACAGCACTTGGGGTATTCCCACATTCTAAATCTCACCTGGGCCTCACGATGATGGAGAAGTGAGTGTTGTTATTCCCCTTTGGCAGATGAGGAAACTGGGGCCGAGAAGCAAAGAGACTTGCTGAGGTCAAGCAGCTGGTTGGGTGGAGAACTGGATCTAAGCAGAGCTATGCAAAGCATTTTTATACCCTCCTGTGTTACAGCCACCCTAAGAGACAGGAATTACCAACTAATGGGGAATCACTGAGACCCCATGTGTTCCCCAATCTGCCAAGGTCACCAAGCAGCAGGCAGCAGAGCCAAGATTGGAACCAGCACCCTGATTCCTGGCCTGGTACCTGCATCTGCTCTGCCAGGCTGGGTGGTCTTTGGGGTTAGCCATGGAGGGATTTGATCAATCATGCGGCCTCATTGCCAAAAGTAACGTAGGCCCCAGGCCCAGATCAGAAAGTACAGTGACAATAACAAAAACAGTGGACGTTTTTTACCTGCCAGCCATTGCAATGGATGCTTCGTATACACTGTTTACAATCCTCTCACCACCCTCTCAAGGGACATATCACTGCCTCCATTTCACAGAGGAAGGGACTGAAGCTCAGGAAGAACGAGTGACTTGCTCACGGTGATACAACCACGAAGCGCTGAGACAGGGACCCAGAGCTGCTGCTCCGCCGTCTTCACTGACAGCTTCCGTTCTCAGCTTAGATGTTGCCATCCCAGGCAGGTCTTTCGTAAATAGCTCCCATCTGAGGGAGGCTCAGTGTTCCTGGCATCTATACTCTTTGTTTTCTTTGGAGCCTTTATCACAATCTGTAATTCGTTTCATTTATTTATTCACCTGCTTGTTTTCTGACTCAGCCACTAGAATGTAAGCTCCAAGAAGACCAAGACTGCATCTGTCTTGATTACCGCAGCACCCCTAGAGCAGAGCCTCACACACCATGGGCACTCACCACGCACTTATTGAGTGAACGAAGACTCTCGGTGTTGGCCAACAAGAGCATGGCGAAAGAGCAGTGGATCTGGCAGAGCTTGGGGTGAGGAGGAAACTGCTGGCCTAGTGATAGAGGGACCATGAACTTTGGAGTCAACCTAACCTCAACATTCACTAGCTGTGTGGCCTTGGGCAACCTACAGACCCTTGGTTTTCTCACTAGTTAAAAGACAGCAATACTTGCTCTCAAGGACTACTGTGAGGACCGAATAAGCTAACAGAGAGTGAGCACCCAGAATGCATCCTCGCACAGCTAGGCTCTAGGACAGAACAGCTCCCTTCCCCCTCCCTGCCAACAACGGGCATCAGGACTCCAGGCTGGGAAAGGTCTGGGACCCTACTTGCACTAGAGGTGGCTGCTGCCAGCACAGCCTCAGAGTCTGTCGCTGCTCCCCCACCCTGGGCATACAGCAGCCAATTTCGAACTATGTAAATATGCCAGGCTGCCTCCTCAGCAAGGGAACAGCTATACTTAGTGCAATTTGCATGTATTTTAAGCTGACTTGTTCCAGGCAAAGAAGCCAATTCATGAATTTAATAACATTCACAGAGTCCCAGAATGTCAGCACTGAAGAGACGTCAGAGACCATCTAGCCCGGCCCCTCATTTGGTGGAGGAGGATGCCGAGGACAGTGGCGTGTCCAGGGTCACGTGGCTGGGAGGGAGCGAGGCTGGCATCAGACCCTGGGCTTCAGATTCCAAGTCCAGGGTTCTTTTCAGGGTCATCCATATTGCATGCTATCCCTTCCCAGCACTCATTCAAGCAAGCAATGAATTTTCAGCCCTCAGACACTCATGCTGCCTGGACCACCTTGGCACAAGGGGACAAGTCTGGCCTCCAAGGCTGCCTTGAAGGCAGGGGTGAGGCTGTGGGTGTGGTCCAGAGACAAGCTGGAGACTGGCCATGTGCAAAGGATAAAAGAGTCCAACAGGGACCCAGGCCATGAATCCTTCCCTGCCAGGGCACTGAGTGACCCACAGAATGAAATCTTGTAAGCATCCCACTCCCCCTAACAGCCCATTAAGATGATGCATTAGGTCAACCAGGGATTTACTTAGAGCATATTTTTAACTCTAGTCAACAGCTATTACAATTTGCCTGTCCAGCGAGCCTTCTCCCTTCTTCTGGTAACTGCTCACATCTTTGTTTTATGGGAACGGTTCCCCTGCACTGATTCCAGTGGGGCTGTCAATCAAAGGGCCCACAGCCCCTGCCACAGGGCTGGGTACGTGACCCAGATCCAATCTGGTCAGGGGTGGAGGGCGGCCATATGACCGAAACAGTCCTTTTAAGAGAGGAGGTGCATGCCCAGGGAGAGATGGCGTTACTCTTTTCTCTGATGCAAGCTGTGAAATGTTGCAAGGTGGGTGCTGACAGTGGCTGGCTTTGCCACCGTGAGGAGAAGGCCTGCCTGAGAAAGAAGTCACACAATGGAAAAGAGAGCCCGAGACACAGAGACAGTGCACCGCCGCCATCGCTGAAATGTCTGGACCCAGCTGTGCCTGAAGCCCAGCCGGACTCCCCTGGGCTTCCCCAGTTTCTCAAGCCAGTTTGAGCTGGATTTACTCATTTGCAGCTGAAATACTCCTGACTAAGGCACTAGTCCACGTCATCTCCTGAGGTGACAAATCCCATGAAGTAACTCCCTGCCACATAAAACTGCACTTCTTTGCAGGAAAGATCCTAAACTTACCTTCTTACACTGTATGAGTCTTCTTGTTCTAATTAAATGTGTTTGGAGCCACTCTGTGCCAGGTGGTAAATATTTACTTACCTCAGCAATGTTCTGAAAAGAATGACCATGATTGGCCTCATTGTAGAGATTAGGAAACTGAGGCTCTTAATGGTCAAAGAACTTCACCAAGGTCACATAATAACTAAATGTTGGACGTGATCTCGAACCTAAGTGCTTTGGCTCCAAATCCACTAATAAAAGTATCAAATAATGGTGACAATGATGATGACGAAGATGATCATTGCTACAATTGTTGGGTGCTTACTGTGTGCCAGACACTTGGCTAAGCACTTCTCCTACGCCAACCACTTCTCCCAACAACCTTGAAACTTTACAGCTGAGGACACTGAGGCTCAGAGTATTTATGTAACTCGCCGGCTACTCAGGGGGCTGGGGCTGGCCCTGATCACAGCACTGCAGCCTCTCATTCCGGGATTCTAGATGCTGGGCTAAAGTCTGTATGCACGCTGCTCAGACTCGCCCTGAGTTTACTGACTTGACTCTCAGCTTCTGTCTTCCTGGACTAAGGAGAGACCTATGGAGGTAGACATGGCTCCAATCCCTCTTGGGTTGTTTTGTAGCCCCTCCAGTCAGGCCTGGGCTGGCCAGCCTCACTCAGAAACTGTCATCTGGATCCTCACCCTCAGGATGCAAGGTCAGGCCAGGGCTGCATCTGGAGACCCTTCCTTTGATCACTGTTCACAGGGGGTGGCGGGTGTTTAACAAAGAGCTGAACAAGAGTGGTCGCACCCTGCCTGGGGCCACCCCTAAGTCTGCCATGGGCAGACTCCAGACTCCCTGCCTGCCTGGCCCACATGGCTCTGCTCCTACCTCTCTGGGATCCCTGCTTGCAGGCACACTGGGCTCCTGGTCTCTGGGGGTGCCAGCAGTGGCTCCACTGCGTTTATTTACAGAGCGAGAACAGTGCCCGCCTGGAACACTGGCACACTGCCTACCTTCCAGGAATAGCTCAGTGACCTAGGCCAGAGAGTCCCCATATTTGGCAGAGGGAAGAAAATCTTTACACAGAACAGCAGAATGGTCCAGAATTGCTGTCCTTTGTTAGGACCACCGCTCCCAGACTCTAGGCCCTACTGTCCCAGGACAGGCACTTCCCGCCCCCTGCCAGGCCCCCTAGATATCCCTCGGGGTGAAAGACAGCCAATGATGGGTCACGGTCTCTAGCAGCTGTGCCCACCTGGGATGCCAAGGGGAGAGGTAGGTGTCCACCTGGCAGGCAGGAACATGTTTTTTGGTCACCTCGTTGGCCAGACGGCTTCCCAAGCTGGGACTGGCCTAAAAATATCAAGTCAGTTTGGGAAGGAAACATCCAGGACAGCAGGCGCAGATGGTACCTCAGGGCTGCGTCAGTGAGATTCTCCTTCAGCGTCCACGAGGGTCATTTTGTCCAGTCCTCAGCCTCCACTTCTGCTGTAAGTGAGAACTTATAAACTCTGTTTCATGAAACATCACAGGCAGAACAATTCCGTGGACTCTCCAGCACCCTGTCTGAGAGGCAGTTGTCCTTTGATCTCATAAGAGTCTGTCTTTGACCAGCCCTCGGCCTTCCTCCCTCCTTGCCCTTTGTCCACCTCCACGCAGTGTCCCCTGAGCCCTGAGTCACAAGAGGCAGCTTGCTGGAGTAGACAGAGCATCAGCTTTAGTGTCCAGCCTGGATTAGATCCCAGCCCTCCTAATCAATAGCTGTGTGGCCCTGAGCAGATACCTTAACTTCTCTGAGCTTTAGTTCCCTCATCTATATAAAAGGGTTAACTCCCCCCTTACCAGATGCATGTAAGGATTAGACAGTATGTATATAAAGTGCCTGGCACAGAATAACTGTTCAGTAAAAGATAGCCACTATTATTTTTCCCATTATTGTAAAAAATCTTTTTCCTCTAAAATTGCGGATCATCCTCCCCATCAGCTCTCACACCTACAGCTGCTTTCCTGGACAAACACTTTGCGACACCCTCTTTTTATGCCTGTTCCAAGACCTCACTTCCCTGAGGCTTTCTGGAGACAATGTCCCAGTCCTGGATGTCATATCCAACAGAGGGAGGGTTAGAGCCACTCACATCCCTCGGAGTGTTTAGCATGGAGATCTGGTTTCTTCTATCTGTCCATCCTTAGACCCCTAGAAAAAGCCCCATTTCTCCCTGGGCTTACTACCCCAATCACAAGCAAACCCCCTCAGAACATTCATGAACACTTGCACTGTATGCAAAAATTAATTCAAAATGTATTATAGCCCTAAAGGTAAAACATAAAGCTATAAAACTTCTAAAATAAAAAACTGGGGAGAAAAATCATTATAATCTTGGGTTAGGCAAAGCATTCTTAGGGATGGCACCAAAAGCACGATCTATTTTTTAAAGTGATAAGTTGAACTCGTCAAAATGAAAAAGATTTGTTCTGTGAAAGAGACTGTTCAGAAAGTGAAAAGACAAATCACAAACTGGAAGAAAATACTTGCAAATCACATATCTGACATGGGACGTGTATCTAGTATATATAAAAAACTGTCAAAACTCAATGCTAAGAAAACAAACAACCCACTCCCAAAACAGGCAAAATATTTGAACAGACACTTCACTGAAAAAGATATCTGGATGGAAAATAAGCACATGAAGAAATTCTCAGTTAGTCATTAAAGAAATGCAAATTAAAACCACAATGAAAGATACCACATAGCTGTTAAAATGGCTAAAATAACAAATCCTGACAATAGCAAGTGCTAGTGAGAATGGGGACAACTAAACTCTCATATACTACTGGCCTTAAATTGCTACGGCAGCTTTGGAAACAGCTTGGTAGTTTCTTATAAAGCCAAACATATACTTAATATATAACCTAGTAATCCTACTCCTACATATTTACCCAAGAGAAATGAAAACTTATGTTCACACAAAAACCACTATGTGAATGTTTATAGCAGCTTTATTTACAATCATTAAAAACTGGGAACAATTCAGATGTCCTTCAATTGGTTCCAGGATAAACAAACTGGTATAGTCAAACAAAGGAGTACCATTCAGCAATAAAATGCAACAGAATAGGTATACACACGATGGCATGGATGAATCACAAATGCATTTTGCTAAATGAAAGAAGCCCAACCCAAAAGGCTATGTATCTTTTTATTTATATGGTTTTTTTTTTTTTGAAAAGGCAACATTATGAGGAACAGATCAGTGGTTTCCAAGGGTTAGAGTTGGGAGTGGGGCAGGAATTGACTACAAAAAGAAAACACAAGGAAATTGTTTAGGGTGATGAAACTATTCTGTACCTTGATTATGGTGGTGGGTATATACTCTATGCATTTGCCAAATTTCATAGAACTGTATATCACAAAGAGTGAGTCTTACTACATATAAATTTAGAAAATTAAATCAATTGAAATGCTTTTAAAAAACAAATAAGAGATTATAAGTCAAATCTTTAAAAAGAAAAAACATTATTATAAAAGAAAAAATAAGCTGGCAGAGCTCAGGAAAGACATGAAAGAAAAATAAAAATATCACAGGTGTAAAAGTCTCAATAAAAGAATAAAAAATAGAATACATATAACTGAAATGCTGTCAACAACATGGGAGACAGGATAGAGGCAATTACAAAACAATAAGGAAAAGAATAAAGACATAAAATTATCGTACAAAACAGTAAGAATACCAATGACAAAGAAGATCCAAAGTGAATATCATTGCTGTTTGTGGAGAAGGGAAAAGATAGTAGAATAGATGAAATGTTCAAAGATTTAATAAAAGAAAACTTTCCTAAAAAAATCTGCATATCAAAAAGATACACAGTTATTTGGGGAAATAAAAATTTATGAAGAACAATTATATCAAAACGTTGCTAAAATTGTTGAACTTCTAGCATAAGGAAAGAATCACATGAGCATGAGGGAAAAAATTACATATAATGTGAAAAGTACTAATTTGTTAGTTAATTCATTAATTTGATCAATACATATTGAGCATCTACAATGTGTCAGGCACGGTTTTAGGTGCTGGAGATGAAGTGATAAATAAACATGGAGCTTTCATTCTGGCAACAGGACAGTCAATAAAAAACATATAATGTCAGCTAGAGGTATGAGTTATAAAGAATGATAAATCAGGATTTGGGGTTAAAGAATGGTAAAGGGATTTTATTTTATATAGGTTGTCAGAAAAGGTCAACCTGATGAGGACACTTTTGAACATAGATCTGAAGGAAATGAAGAGGAAGCCATAAGGCTACCTGGGACGTAGAGCATTCCAGAAAGAAAAAAGAGCATGTGGAAAGATCCTGAGGTGGGTTCTACATAATGGTTCAAGGAACAGCAAGAAGATTGTGGCTAGAACGCGGTGAGTGAGTGAAGGAGTAAGCAAGCGGTAGAAATGATGTCAGAGAGGTCGTCTGGGCAAGGTCTTGTAAAGGCTTATAGGCTATAGATACTAAATGTAATGAAAAACCAGTGGAGGGCTGAGAACAGGGAAGGGGCATGATGTGATGTTAAAAGAATAACTGGATATTGTATGAATAATCTGTAGGACTGGATGGGATGAGATAAGACAGAAGCAAGAAGTCAGGAGGTAATCAGAGTAGTGCAGGGAACAAGCGTCATGACGTACGCCGGGATGGAGTCAGTGGAGGGAATGTGAAATGGTCGGAATCTGGATATGATTTGAAGGCAGAGCCATCCTTCTTGCTGAAGGGCTGAAAGTGAGGCACGAGAGAAAGGACAAGTCTAAGGGCTTGGCCTGGACAACTGGATGAGCAGTGGTACTAGTTCTTGTTTTGGGAAACACTGCTGGAGGAACAGTTTGGGGGAGTTGCACTTTGGTCGTGTTAACTTTTCTATTAGCTATCCAGGAGGAAAGGCCTCAGACTTCTCCTTAGCAACAGTCTCGAAGACAGGAAAATAATGCCTACAACACTCCAAGAGAAGAAAAGCATAACTTAAGATACCCAGACATGTCACCTTCAGGTGCAAAGCTAGTGGACAGATATCATCACGCATGTAAAAGAAGGAGCCCTCCTAGAAAAAAACCATCTGAAAATAAACCTCGCCAACCAAATACCGGATCAAAATAATTCGAAGAGCAAATTGGTGGTTTAAAAAACCAACAACTAGCAGTGAGCATTCCACAGTATTCCACAGCCCATAGACGAAACAATTAGAAATTACAGTTATAGAACAGAAAGTAAATGTTATTACTTTGGACAATGTGAAAGTAATATATTTAATAAATGTCTTGTGGGAGGGTAGAGGAGAAAAGAGCAATATGCTAATTTATTCTTTTTTCATAACAAAGTCATTAGATAGTGTCTAAAATTGCAATTTCACTTAGAACTTATTCTATCCTCTTATTATTTATAATATTTTCTCTTAACTTTGAAGGCTGTTTTAGGAACTAACATTTCTTATGGTGAAAAAACATTTACCTGATGCTCAGAAATTCTTTCCATGTCAATTTCTTAAGTTTCTTATTGTCCTATTAAAAATTTCAGTTAAATTTAATTTAATATATTAGTAAAAATGCCACATACGGTATGATTTCATCTTGGTAAAATTGTTTTCCTATCTATGTGCCCATCCGTCTACTTCTCTCTACATATAGTTGCAGAGAGACAGGACCAAAATGGCTACCACAGATTTTTAATGATGAGTCTTCTTGGGTAATATGAATTGGGTAATTTTTTTCAATCAAATATTATCTTGTACAACCAGCTAATAATTTTTAAAATAGTAGCAAGCACAAACTCAGTGGGGTATGTAAAGAACAATACGTAAAGACCCCAGAAGAAGATAAATAGAACAGTACTGTGGTCATTGGCTGGTTCCACCTTCCCTGAGCATCTGCATGAGCCCAAACATGAAAGTCAGTGGTCAAGGTCATGACTGAGTCCTGGGGACCCCAGGGGCTTCCTACACTCGGGGAATCTGGTAGCACTGAAATTCGGGCCAAGGACTAGCATGTGGCCAGGATGGTGTGTGGTGGAGGGTTGAGGGAAGGAAGAGAGGATGCTCTATTTCCTATTTCTAAACTCACTGTGGATAATCTCTAGTTCATGTCCTCAGCTATTATGTATGTGAGCTTTTAGAACAGTAAGAAGCATCCACTAGAAACCAAGTGGGATCTCTGAAAACAACACTGCCTAACTACCAAGATTCTTGTGTGATGAACCGGAAAACTCAGTATGTTCTGATGTCAGAAAGGCTTTCAGCAGAGCCTCTCACAAAGTCTTGTGGACAACTTAGAGAAGTTTGAAATGGACAGCCAGGAGGCTGCTATGGCCTCCAGCGTTGGCCCTGTCCTGATCAGCATTCCCACTGACTGTTTGGATGAGGACACAGACAGCATGTTGATCAAATCTGAGAGGACATGAAGCCAGAAGAGTTGTCAGAGTCCATCTTAAAAGATTCCGTAGGCTGAAACAATGAGCTGCAAAGTAACAAGGTCAGCTAAATAAATACAGAATGGGAAATACCTAGCTTAGGAGCGTTTCTTCACAAACTTTGGAGCTTTAGTTGGTTTGTCTCCACACTAACTGATCACATGATATTGCTCCAAAAAGCCGTTGCTTGCAGATCCCCAAACACACTGTCCTCACTTGGGCTTTGCAGAACATGCTATTTCTTCTGCCTAGATACCCTTCACCTTCTTCGTCAAGGTAGGCCTTCCTCAAGACTCGGGTGTCAGTCAGCTCCAGAAGAACTGCCCCTCCCGCTACTACCCTTCTGTGCTGTCTCAACCATTCCTCCAAATCTACCATAGTCTTTTACCAAAGTGCCCTGTAAACAGGTATTTTCTTTGTCTGTCTTTGCAACTAAACCCTAAGCTCCTGGGTCGTTGTCCTCTATATCCCCACCACTGAATACGGCACCAAGTACACAAAGACAAATGAACACATGCATAGTAAATGAATGGATGGAAGAATGAACGAAGTACAATGGACTCTCCAACTGGTGTGGCAAGGCCCAAGTTCTTTGACCACATCCTCTCTAGACCACAACCTCCCAATGTTCAGCACAAATTCCAAATTTGGCAAACCTCGGGATTGTTGGTGCTTCTAAATTGTCTAAGCAGAGCTGAAGCTCATAATCTCATTCTGCTCACTGGTAAAATGAGCAGATTGGGTTGACAGCTCTAGTCAAGGCCAGCTCCCAGGGCACACAAAGCAGTTGCACAGGGCCCTATGCTCAGAGGGGCTCACACTTGGCTTATAGCTCTGCTATTGCCATCTTGAAATTCTTAATTTTTGAACAAGGATCCCCACATTTTCATTTTGCACTAGGCCCTGCAAACTATGTAGCTGGTTCTGTTCATCTGTGAATATAAAAGAATCCATTTTCTTTTTACTATAAACCAAAACCATTTGATAACTATTAAAATCTATAACAACTTGAATTTCATCTTTGTCAATTCATGGAAGAAATATAGGCCAATATTTTGCATAGTTGCATCAGAGAATACACACTACTTAGCCCCTTTTCCACTTATTATTTTACATGGACATACTTATCCATGCCTTGACATAGTTCCCATATTTGTCATTTTTAATAGCTCTATCATATTCTAGAATGTAAATACACCATGAGTTTTAAACCAAACAGCAATGGCTAGGCATGTGGGTTGCTTCCAATTTTTATAAATAGAATTTCTAAGGGCAACTAAATAAAACTTTCTTTTTTCTCTTTTGGGCTATTTGCTTGGAGTATATTCTCAGAAGTGGAATTATCAGGTCAAACGGTAGAAATAATTTTATAGCTCTTAAATATTACTGGATTTTCTCTTGAAAAATGGAACCAATTTATGGAGCCTTTAGCAATATATACATGTAACTGCTTCTAAAATTCTGAAATAATTATTTTTTATCAGTTCAATATATGTGTAATGATATCTTAAAATTAAAAATAGCATAAATGTTCAACAATAAAGGATGAGTTTTAAAAGCATAGTAAGTTTGTATGATCAGTAAAAATCCATTTTTAAAGGCATCCAAATCCCCTGGCCTGGCTCATGGTCAGTCCTGTCTCCCAGCATCAGCCACTTTGTGTCCTACAAGGTGACATTTAGCATGGATCCCCCAGCAGGCAGAAGGCCTTTGCCCCAGATCTGTGCCACAGAGGCAGACAGGACAAGCTAGGGTCCTGGCACCAGCACTCCAGGTTGTACACCTCTGTGAGCCTCAGGCTTCTACTTGTGAGCTAGGCGTGATAAAAACCAAGTGCCTCTCAGGGTTGAGAAATGAGCCCATAAAATAATGTAGGAATCAGGCTCTTTGAAAGCCTCCAAGTAGTTGCTGTCGTGATATTTTCTGGGAAGGAGTTCGCTGTGCAGACTAATAGCACTGACTCGCCCTGTGGAATCTCAGCCATCGTCAGAAAGCAAGAAACACTATCTATGGCCATACCACCCTGAACACTCCCATCAATCTCGTCTGTCTCAGAAGCCAAGCAAGGTCAGGCTTGGTTAGTACTTGGATGGGAGAAGGGAAGAAACAGCTGTGAACCCCTATACGTGCTACGAGCTATGCACCTTCCAGGAGGGAGCCATCCAATGTGGTACCCACTCCCTCCTCCCTCAACTTAACGGTAACACCTATTTATTTAGCAAACATTTAAGAAACACTTATCATGTGTCAGACACTCTTCCAAATGTTTCACTGACTTAACCCATTTTATCACCCCAACAATGTTGTGAGGTTGGAACTGTCCCCGTTGTATAGATGAGGGAATAGAGACAGAAAAAGTTGAGTGACTTACTTTTACCAAGTCACACAGACAGCTAGTGATGGAGCCAGGATTCAAGCCATGCCTTCTAGCGCTAGTTCCAAAGTCTATGCACTTGTCCTATAAGGTGTATCTGTCTCTAAGTGAATTGAGGGACACCAACACCAAAATAGAACCCGGACATCACCTACTCCAACCCCTTCACTTTTGAGATAAGCGGTGGTGGAGATAAGTGTGCTGCCCAAGCCTGCTGGGAACCCAGGCCTCCTGACTCCTGGGGCAGCTCTCCCTGCCACAGCTCGCTGTGGCCCACCTGCTGCCTTTGGATCAGTGACTGGGCAGATCGCAATCGGCGAGCTTCTGTGGGATAACCCTCACAGCCTCATCCCTGAGGTCCCAGGCCAGAGAACTGAGCAGTCTTAGTGCTCACGGAAAATCAGACTGGACAGGTCAGCTCTGGAAAAATCAAGCTGAGACCAGTGCTTTCTGGAAAAACACCAAACCCACCATTTGCTCTGGCCCAAAAGAGCAATCTCTTTCAGGTTATTTCTGTCCAGAGGAGTCAACGGCTGGGCAAGAGAGGCAGCTAAATCACACTTCTTTTAAACAGCCTAATGCAGAGGGACAGAAGAAGGAAGATTCTCTCCAAGGCCCAGCCCATTGACCCAGGAGAGGTACTTTCTGCCAGGACTGGTGCTAGGCCGGGCCCTCCCACACCCCCGCCCCCAGTTCTAAGTTTTAGCCCTGCTCTCCTCTCTCCTCCCCACCCCTCCCAGCCCTCCCTGCATCTGGGAGCTGCTTGACTCCTTCTGAGATGAGCTCTGTTGCTTCCTCTCCCTCCTCCACCTCTGCTGATGGGCACCTTCTTTGAGCTTCTATGGTTATAAATAAATGATGTCTGGATTGATTAGAGGATCAGCTTTCCCTCCAGCAACAACCCTGACGTCTCATTTCTGAAATCTTGCTGCCCACTAGCATCACTCAAATTTCATTTTGCTTTGGAATTTTAGTGGAAAGAGTCCGCACCTGGGAATGCAAGATCACTAAACCTGGAGTCAGGAAATGAGGATCTGAGTCCTGGTCCTGCTGCTCACTCTCTTGTGTCCTTGGGCACGTCACTCAATTCTCTGAGCTTCTGTTTGCTCCAGTAAAGGGGATGGTAATTCCTGGCCACCTTCCTTGCTGAATTATTGGAAGAAGAGAATGAGATAAGTGTGAAAACACAGTGAATGGTAATACTCAATGCAGGCCCAGCTATGAAGCTGCTGCACCCTGCAGCCGCCCAGTGCAGTGACCCAGGGAAAGTCCTATTAATCGCTTTGAGCTTCACTGTCCGGCTCCACGTTAACAATAATCACTCCTACTCTCCCCCAATGCTGCCTAATGTTGTTTTGGGCACAAAAATGATACACACATGTAAAGACACTTTTAGTCAATAAAATGTCCCTCCCCTCTGATATTATATCATGATTTTAAATGATGCTGATGAAAAGTTTTAAGTGAAAGCTTCAGGGTGCAAAATTATGTATATAGTTGAAAAAACACACAGAAGAAACTAAAAGGAAATATGGCAACATGCTAACAGCACCTGTCTCAGATTATTAGAATTCTTTACTTGCTTTAGGTACTTTCTTTTTTTCTACAATGAGCATGTATTGATAATCAATACATTATGGGAGTGGGGAAGGAAACAAACTGTTTTTAATCAGATTTTTTTTAAAAAGTTGAGAAGTCTTGTGTTCAAGTTGCTCAGAGACGCCGAATGGCCGGATGGATGCCATGCGAGCTGCCGTGCACCACGTGTCAGAGGCGGTGGGAGGGGCCGCCCGCAGGGAGCAGGGAGGGGAGGCGGCAGACAGACAGCCAGCCCCAGAAGCACCTACCTGTGACGCCATCACAGGACAGCAGAGCTGGAAGGGAGCTCAGAAAACCCTAGTCTCCCCCATCCTATCGCCATTTTCCAGATCAAAATTCTGAGGCCAAATAAGGAGCCCTGACTTGTCCAAGGTACCAGGTCTCTCATCCCCTGCTTTTACAGCTCTTCTGTGCCTTCTCTGGGGGACCGTGAACTGCTTGCCTCCCAGACCGCTGCCTTTCTGCTCTTTAGCTGATATTTGCCCACTTTCCAGCTCTCTGGTCAGCATATCTGCTGCGGAGCCAGAATCGCTAGTATAGACTTGGGCACCATAGAATTCAGGATGCGAATCTGCCGTACCTCTGTCCAGAAAATAAGGCTGTTGCAGATACAGTGGCTGAATAATAAAAATCACAGACTTTAGAAATTCTAGAGAGTTTAATGCAACGTCTTCCTCTTGCAGCCAAGGAGATCGATGCGCAGAGACTTGAACAACATACACAAGATTACACAGCCAGTTTGTGGATGCGCCAAGTCACACACCCAGCTCTTTCTACTCCTGGTCCAGTAGTCTTTCCCATTATATTGTGCAGCCCCCCAAAATAAGTGAATGAATAAAAGAAACAAAAAATGATAATCAGTGTTTTAATTCAATAGATCATCATTACAGACTGGAATTTCCAAAATATTTGGGAATTATATATTTTGGGAATATATAATGGTCAAAGAGTTGATGTTTTAGTGTACAAACAATGCCTACAGATCAATTAAAAAAAGACACCCCAATTTTTAAAAATGGATAAAGGGAACAAAGAAATAATTCATAGAAAAAGAAATACAAATAGCTGACAAATATATGTCCTACTTATATAAAACATGTTTGTCATAAAGAATTCAATTCACTCAGAGTAGGAATGGATAAGGAAGCTAGAGGAACCTTCAATTTTCACATCATGTATTTCTTCATTGTTTAAGTTTATTACATTTTATAATGTTTAAAAAACTGGCCCTTTAGAATATAAAAATAGGTAATCACGTGATTTCAAAGGTAAACAATTCTTTGATGTTTAGAATTATCATTACCAGTATTTGCCTTTGTACATCTACAAGTGCTGATGTGCTCCAACAACAAATAAAGAATAGATTCACAACACTGACCAAAATTAATTCCAGGTATGTCAAAAAGCTGAAAGTGAAAAACAACTTTAAAATATTACATAAAAATATAGGAGAATCTTGTTTATAATCTTGGTCTGGGAAAGGCCCACCCAAGTAAAACACAATACCTGAAAGCCATAAAGAAAATAGTTTATAGGCCAGGTGTGGTGGCTCACACCTATAATCCTAGCACTCTGAGAGGCTAAGGTAGGAGGATCATTTGAGGCCAGGAGTTCAAGACCAGCCTGAGCAAGAATGAGACCCCCCCACTCTACAAAAAATAAAAAAATTAGCTGGGCATGGTGGCACACGTCTATAGTCCCAGCTACTCGGGAGGCTGAAGCAGGAGGATCACTTGAGCCCGGGAATTTAAGGTTGCTGTGAGCTATGATGATGATACTGCAATCTAGCCCAGGTGACAGAGTGAGACTCTGTCTCAAAAAGAAAAAAAGAAAATTGTTTACAGATTCTGCTACTCACAAATTAAAACTTTTATGCAACAAAAGACTTAAAAATAAAATTAAAAGACAAATGAGAATATGGGAGAAAATATTTGCAATATATATAACACAAAAGTATTAATTATTAGGCCGGGCGCGGTGGCTCACGCCTGTAATCCTAGCTCTCTGGGAGGCCGAGGCGGGCGGATTGTTTGAGCTCAGGAGTTCGAAACCAGCCTGAGCAA